>NC_000076.6:70714249-71014249 GCF_000001635.26 Mus musculus | reverse complement strand
TCCACACAGTATTGCTTCTGACCAAGGAACTCATTTCACAGCCAGAGAAGTACGACAGTGGGCCCATGATCATGGAATTCACTGGTCTTACCACATTCCCCACCATCCTGAAGCAGCTGGTCTGATAGAAAGATGGAATGGCCTTTTGAAGATGCAGTTACAGCGCCAATTAGGTGGTAACAGCTTGGAAGGCTGGGGTAGAGTTCTTCAGAAGGCAGTATATGCTTTGAATCAGCGCTCGATATATGGTACAGTTTCACCCATAGCCAGGATTCATGGGTCCAGGAATCAAGGGGTGGAAAAAGGAATAGTTCCACTTACTATCACTCCTAGTGACCCTCTAGGAAAATTTTTGCTTCCTGTCCCCATAACTCTAGGTTCTGCTGGCCTAGAAGTTTTGGCTCCAGAGAGGGGAGTCCTCCTACCAGGAGCTACAACAAACATTCCATTGAACTGGAAGCTCAGACTTCCCCCTGGTCATTTTGGGCTTCTAATGCCCTTAAACCAACAGGCTAAAAAAGGAATAACAGTGTTAGGAGGGGTGATAGATCCAGATTACCATGGAGAAATTGGATTACCTCTTCACAATGGTGGTAAGCAAGATTATGTCTGGAGTGTAGGAGATCCCTTAGGGCGCCTCTTAGTACTACCATGTCCTGTGATTAAAGTCAATGGGAAACTACAACAGCCTAATCCAAGCAGGATGACAAAGAACGCAGATCCATCAGGAATGAAGGTATGGGTCAATCCTCCAGGAAAAGAGCCAAGACCTGCTGAGGTGCTGGCTGAAGGAGAAGGAAATACAGAATGGGTAGTAGAGGAAGGTAGTTATAAATACCAATTAAGGCCACGTAACCAGTTGCAGAAACGAGGATTATAAAGTAATATGAATGCCCATTGTAAATTTACTAATGCGTTTGCGATTGTACGAGGGATAGTTATATCATGTTAGGCGTATTTACAACCTTGTTATTGTTTCATGTGAACATGAGATATTATTTGTGTCAAGTTGACAAGGGGTGGATTGTAGTGGCTATTCCTGGTTGTCAACTTGACAATATTTGGAATGAACTACAATCCGGAATTGGAAGGCTCACCAGTGACCCTTATCTGGAGGCTTGGAGATCCTTATCTGGATCTTGGTTTGAAGATCTTGAGCCATATTGGCTATGGATTCCAGAAGATTGAATCTCCGAGTTTAAGGAACACACCTTTAATCTGGGCTACGCCTTTCATCTGGGATTAAAGGTGTGGTGGAACACACCTTTAATCTGGGCTACACCTTCTGCTGGAGACAATATAAGGACATTGGAAGAAGGGAGTCTAGCTCTTGCTCCTGCTCCTTCGCCTGCTTGCTGCGTGAGACTGAGTAACTGCTAGATCCTTGGACTTCCATTCACAGCTGTGACTGAACGATTGTTGGGAATTGAGCTGCCGACTGTAAGTCATCAATAAATTCCTTTATTATCTAGAGACTATCCATAAGTTCTGTGACTCTAGAGAACCCTGACTAATACAGTAGTGTAAGCCATTCACGGAGTATTTCCATTCCAAACTGCAGAGAAGAGGGTTGACTTTAAATCGTAGTGTGTTGATTTTTTTTTTAAAGGCTTAAAAAAAAAGAGTGCGTGTTAACATGTAGAACTTTGGAATGCTAATGTAAATCACCCAAAGGTTTGACCTTAGATTTTTAATAGCATGAAAATGTGTGTCTGTGTTTATTTTGTCAGAACATGAGAAGTCGTTACAAATATTGTATAAGAGTCATCAAATTCCAGAGTTTTCTTGGCAGGGCAGAAAGGATACCCAGTAAATTGCTTGGCTTTATTTCTGAGTGTTGGGCTTTGATTCCCTATTCTAATGGCAAAAGTTTCCGAATTGTTTCCAATTTCTTATATTCCAGCGAAGAGCGAGTAACTTCAGTATGTGATTTGGGGTTGGCTCGCATTCCATTTCTGGCCCGTCTTTATTTCTAGAGAGATTCGTAACTAAGAGCATTCAGGTTCGGGAGTGATTTCTCCTTGTCTTGGCGTTCATCTTCTTACCAAGGATGGACACCGATTTCTGACCTTCAGCACTTCAGAGGTGCCACATGCCTTCTCTGTGTGGTCCCAACTGTTTCGCAGGTGTGACCCAGCACTGGGGAGCCCTAGTTTGTCCTGCTTAGTTGGGAATTGTGTAAACCAAGGAAGGAAGAAGAAATGAAAGGCACAGTTTTCATTCACCAAAGATGTTAATATTTGAGATGAAGCACCATGTCTTGATTTCCTTTGTTTTATAACCCAGTGAGTGTATTTCCATGCAACCTGCCCAAGCTTTCTCTTGGGTAAATATCTCATAAGATTTATATCCTCGGCAATTCACAGACATAAAAAAGTAAGATCACTTAAAAAATATTTATATTTAATGTTTTAAAGTGTGTGTGTCTGTGTGTGCACACACAGTATCCTTAGAGGTCAAAGCTCTCAAAGCTTCCAACCTTAACTTGTCCACTGCTCACCCCGTCAGAATCACCCACAGCGAACACAAGTGACCCCTGTCTGTTGGTGCAGAGACAGGAAGAACCTATGGCTCATTTTTCTCCAGTTGCTGTGGGTGAGCTGTGCTAAGTGGGTACTCTAGTGAGACTGAAGGAGCTTACAAAACATTCATCTTAGTGTCTGCCCTTGGGGCTGAGGATTCCTGCTCTTTTCAATAATAAAAAAAATGCTTTAAAATGTCCAAATTCACCATCACCACTAGAATACCTTTGAAGAGGAGCAAAGTAGAGGTCACAAGCCAAGGAGGGCGTTTTCAGGGATTTATCCTTCTTAGGATGGATCTGCAAAGGTGGGGTGAATTGGAATAATGGAAGCCATAGCAGAGGCTTAACCTTGGGGTGGGCGGGGGGCGGGGGGGGGAGTAGATGTTTCTTGAAGAGGGGAGGCTGGGAAAGAGAAGCCCTCGATTAAGCCATGCGGGGCAATGATCCCATGAGAGGCCCCCCTACTCTGTAGGCATTGGAAAGCCTTGGAACTTTCTAGAGTTAGCTGATCATGTCAGTTCGATTGAGCCAGGAACTGGCTGCTTGCCTGTGCTGGTGATGATGATGCTGGTGATGATGATGCTGGTGATGATGTTGTTGCTTTGCCCTGGGACCAGCTTCTGAGTGCCGTTAACTCCATGATAGCTATTTCCTATGCATATTGATACCTCCTATCTAGTGTTAGTCTCTGCGGATCTGCTGCACCTCTTCGGGGGCCCCATAGGAATGTTTTCTGACTCAACAACAGCCTGGAATGTGCAAGAAGATTCTGTATATTCAGTATCCAAGGGTAGCCTTCACAAGGAGCCCAAAAACAAATACCCCACCCACTCCCTCTGTAGGGCAATTGGAGATACACTGTTCACGTCTCAGCGTGCTCTGGGGGAATGGAATCCCAGCACTGACTGCTACATGCCCTGAATATCATTAGCATTTCATTGGCCTCAGAGACATCCCCAGTCTGACCTGTACTCCTATGGCTGCCTTCTGAATTAACTATCCTATATGACACAAGCCAACCAAGGCTCCTGTCTTAAGGCCTTCCGGAGAGAACCCAAACTAAATGTGGGCGTCCTGGATCCCTTCCTTGAGCTAATGAACTCAGACTCCTTGTCCAGGTTCACTGACAGCTCTGTTGTCTTGAGAAAAATGAGTGCAGTTACCTCCAGTGCATTTTCTATAGCAGTGCAGAAATATGGCAGGATGATTTAGAGTTCATGGCTTGTTTTAAAAAATGAAAGGCTCCAAGCCATCTGCAAAAGTATTAAGGTGTTCCCAAGTGGAACATAGGCTCGCGGAGTGGTTTCCAGGCACATTAGATTGTTGTCAACAAGAAGAAAAATATACACTATAGCGAGAATCAAGAGAGAAAGGGTCTAAAAGCCCTGACTTCAGCATTCCAAGAGAAACCTCATCAGTGTGTGAGCAGCCAGAGTTCCTGAGCCCTCGTCCCTGGGAGTCACCCAGGTGCCTCAGGGTTCCCAAGCCCTTGGCAATTTGGACATGGCTCCCGCCAGAATAGCAATCACTGATGATCAATCATGGAGGTCTAGGGGCGGGAGAGACCAGCCATCAGATCACGCCTGTCAACTCTCCTGAATGTCACGGGGAGCGATCTGAGCCAAGTTAGGGAAGTATTTCCGTTTCTAGCGATCTAGTTCTTAAGTGTGCTCCACGGGGAATCCGAAGAAGTTACTTGATGGTAATAAACATTTGATTCCTCTCAGTTTGCTGTTCTGGCCCGGTGGTGACATTAACATCCTGGTCTCTCGGAAACTCATTGTTGGATGTGAGACCTAGAGATAATGGCAAGAAGACTGCTTTTGACTGAAAGCTACAGTGAACTCATCCAGTTTCCGTGAGCAATCCTACCTCAGGCGCTCAGCCTTAAGAACTGACATCCGGTGGTCATGCGGGGGTGGTCCCATCTACCATGTCATCCTGAGGTGAAGCTGTTTGTCTGGCGTCCTATATTGAACCTCATTTTAGACAAGGAGAGCATCCCTATTCCCCCGACCTCTGGCTCCAAAGTCAGTCAGACTCTTCTTAATTCAACTGAAATGAGTTTACACTTAAATACATTTTAGTGGGGGCTGGTGAGATGGCTCAGTGGGTAAGAGCACCCGACTGCTCTTCCGAAGGTCCGGAGTTCAAATCCCAGTCAACCACATGGTGGCTCACAACCATCTGTAACGAGATCTGACTCCTTCTGGAGTGTCTGAAGACAGCTACAGTGTACTTACATATAGTAAATAAATAAATCTAAAAAAAATACATTTTAGTTAAAGAGTTCATATGCTGCCACCATCAATCGCATGAATTAAATGTTTAACTGTGTTTTTAGAAACTTTCGTTCTTTTTTTCTTTTTTGTCAGAAAGCATTCATCTCCATTGTCCATTAGGAACATTGTAGGGAAATAAAATCAAGTTCCATGAACCTCAGAGAAAAGCTTTCAAGAGAATAGGATCTCAAAGGGCCCTTGTGGTAAAGAAAATAGTTCAGTTCAGCTCGTGTTCAAAGGCTCCTGTGACAAACATGGTAGGTGAGACAGAGTCACCACAGGGTGTTGATGTGAGGTGGGTGTATTATCTTCGTCTGCTTTTCCGGAAGAAGCGAGAGTCATCTGAGTTTGCTTCTAGACTGAGAGCCTGCAGAGGAGAAGTGGACTTTGAAAGAATTCCAGGTGTAACTGGTATTGAGGTAGAGGCACCGGCATGTGCTGAGCCCTTCATCTGACATGTGGCCTCTGCTTGGGACATAGAGTAACTTCAGTAACCCCTCTGTTAGGTATGGTCACACATCTCGTGACTGAAGCCACCGATTCTGCCAGATGTGAGCCCGAATGAAATGTTTGGTCTGTATCAGGTCCTTGGCTGACGAAACGGGTGTGACGTATTCCCCTGAGTTAGGAAAGGAGGGGGAGGGTAGGAAAACCATTTTAGATTTGAGGTCGAGAAGAGAAACTTCAGTCTACGTAAGAAGTGACAGGCATCTAGTAGAGGATGTTTGGGGACTTGAGGGAACTGCAGATGGCTCTGAACCACTGTTTCCAGAAAGCACAGAGAGGACAAACCCCACCAAATGGAGTTGAGCCGACAGCTGAAGCCCCGTGAATTCATAGCTGCATTTCTGAGCATAACTGGGCTCTTTCTGACTTCCCTGATCACACATTAGTGAGCAAGGCAAACCCTTTGCCTCCTTGGCGTAGGGCATCCATGTCGCCATAGATTTGGAGGTGAGAGTGTGCTTGTGTAGAAGTCCAAGTGATGACTATGTCTGTAGGTCCCTGGTGCATACTTAGTCTACAACTGAGCAATGTTCAGCATCATCAGAAGAGCTTGACTAAGTCAAATCATTCTCCTTTGAACAGGTAAAGCAAAACTCACCGATGACTTAGAATCCAGTAAGCTGGAGACCGTATTGCCATGGCTATCGTTTAAGATGTTGTATGTGACTTTAAGACGGGAGCAGGCAAGCTCACGTTCCTGGATTAACAGTCCCATGAATGGAAGGACGTCTTATATAACTGCTTGCCAGCGCTCAGTAAGCCAGTTTCCAGATGTTCCAAGTGCAAACACCTCATAACTTATGCATGCTTCCCGGGGGGACTTAACATTATCAGCTGAAGACAATGAATGTGGCCATGGCTCTGAAGGATTGCATAATCTAGGGACTTCATAACTTACGACTTATGTAATATGTAGTCACACCATCTCAGGGTTCTTTACAAAGAGAAAAAACAAGATGTTTCCTTTTTTAATTTTAATTTTTTTTTATTTTTTATTTTCTAAAGATATTTCTTACAGTGAAAAAAAAAAAACCCAAAGATTGTGTGTGTGTGTGTGTGTGTGTGTGTGTAACTTGGGCACCGTTGTTGTTGTTGTTGTTGTCATTGTTGTTGTATTTGAAACACAAGATACTTAAGCAATTAGGTGTGATGTGACTTTTCTCTCTGGATCCTCCTGCCTGCCTGCAGCTGAGAGCATCTTGGTTACTGTTTTCAGCCCTAGGACATCAAAGGCTATGGGCTGGGCCATTGCAAAGACATGTACAAGATCACTTGGAGAGTCGCACTGAGTGTTCTGTATGCCCCGCCCTCCCCTGCCCGAGATGTCCCTCCATTCCAGGATGGTAGCTTAGCATGAGTAGTCATTTACGCTTAGCTATAAAGCTATAACATACCCCCCACATATAATGCTTTACATAACAGGGCTCCCTTCCCCCCATTTTTTATAAGATAGAAATAATAACTTGCCTCATTATTTTTCTGATACAGCTAACTTCACCGGCAGTTTGGTACACTGAGATGCCCTTTATTCTTAGGGGGCGGCAAAACCCACTTTCATATGGATTTTTTTTTATTGGTTATTTTATTTATTTACATTTCAAATGTCCCCCTTCCCAGTTTCCCCTTGACAAACCACCTATCCCATCCCCTACCCCTGCCTCTATGAGGGTGCTCCCCCACCCTTCCACCCACTCCCACCTCACTGCCCTAGCATCCCCCTACACTGGGACATCAAGCCTCCATAGGACTAAGGGCCTCCCCTCCCATTGATGTCCGACAAGGCCATCCTCTGCTGCATGTGCAGTTGGAGCCATGAGTCCCTCGATGTGCACTCTTTGGTTGGTGATTTAATCCCTGGGAGCTCTGGTTGGTTGATACTGTTGTTCTTCCTATGTGGTTGCAATCCCCTTCAGCCCCTTCAGTCCTTCCCCTAGCACTGCTATTTGTTAATGCCATTTAAAAAAAAAAAAACATTCCTGTGTTATCTTTCATATATCCCCGGGGGATTAGAATGCGTTTCTTGTGTAATAATAGTTTTAATTAGGAGACCTTTCAGTGCCATGCATATGTTTCGCCTCCCCCAGAAAACCAAAGGCTTTGCAGCTTTGAACAAGAGAAGTCAAAAATAGAAATTACGAGGGGTCGGAGCGGGAGATGGCTCAGCAGTTTAGTCCACTGGGTGCTTTACCAGGGGATCCAGGTTCGATTCCCAGCATGCACAAGGTGGCTCACAACCATCTGTAAATCTAGTCTCATGATCTAACACCCTCTTCTGACCTCCATAGACACTGTGCATGCATGAGGCACACATACATGCATGCAGGCACAACACTAAAGGAAAGAAATGATTATCTGAGTCTGTACTCAAGGCTGGCTTCAGAGATCCTCCTGTCTCGGCTTCTAACTGTATCATATTGCTCCTGGCACTGGTATTACAGACTCCTCTTGTAGCTTTACATGGGTTCTAGGGTTCCAGCACAGGTCTTCATGTTTGCACCGCAAGCGATTTACCCATGAGCCATTGCTCCAGCCCGGTGTTGAGCATCTTAATCGTGGACTCTTTCTGATATCCTCAGATGATGTGCTTCATTACGCTTCGTAGGCACCAATAAAGCTCAGCTCTTCAGCCTTGTCATTGAATGAGACTAATATCATGCAGTTGCTTTCTGCCTTTTGGGTGACTGTAATTGGCCTTCTTGGTGTGAAGACGTTAAAGTTATACCTTCTTCAGGCTGAGTAACTCAGATCATGGGAACTCTCGGTGAACATGGTTGCTCCACAGGAGGGCTGACCTCAGAAGGTTGTTGTGAAAGATGAAATGTTAGCCTCTTAGAACATGGCAGACTCTTGAGGCCAGGAGGAGGAGGAGGGAGTATGTGGGTTGGGGAAGAAGCCCCAGGGGAAAGTAGCTTGAGAAAGGTAAGCATCTGACAAAAACAACAGCAGCCCTGACCTCTCTGACTCCATCTTAAAGATGCTGGATTTCAGTATAAGACCAACTGAATTTTACTGAGAAAAAGGGGAATTTCTGGTAGGAGAGTAAGAATTTAATATATATGTGATTGAAGTTTCTCCCTCTCCCTCTCCCTCTCCCTCTCCCTCTCCCTCTCCCTCTCCCTCTCCCTCTCCCTCTCCCTCTCTCCCTCTCCCTCTCCCTCTCTCTCTCTCCCTCTCTCCCTCTCCCTCCCTCTCTCTCCCTCCCTCTCCCTCCCTCTCTCCCTCTCTCCCTCTCTCTCCCTCTCTCCCTCTCTCCCTCTCTCCCTCTCTCCCTCTCTCCCCCTCTCTCCCTCTCTCCCTCTCTCCCTCTCTCCCCCTCTCTCCCTCTCTCCCTCTCCCCCTCTCTCCCTCTCTCCCTCTCTCCCTCTCTCCCTCTCTCCCTCTCTCCCTCTCTCCCTCTCTCCCTCTCTCCCTCCTCCTTCCTGGTTCAGTTTTTGTGTGTTTGCCTCTTTGAAAATGTTGAATATCTACATATCTAAAATCTATTTTTCATTTTTCAATGATTTGTTTTCTACATGAGTTATTTTTATTGTTTGTTTTGTTTTTGCATGCATATCTGTATACCACCTGCATGCCTAATTCCTGTGGAGGCCAGAAGAAGGCATCAGATCCCCTGGAACTGGAGTTAATAGGCTGTTGTGAGCTGCCCCGTGGGTGCTAGGAAGAGAAGCCAGGTCCTTTGGAAGGGCAGCCAGTACTCTTAGCTACTGAGAAATCTCTCTAGCTCTATAGATCTAAAGCTCTTAAACAGGTAAGTTCAGAAATGATTTTCATACAAAAAGATTCTCAGCAAAGTTCCTATGAAAGGGAACCACAATTTGCATTAAAATGCCTTTAAAACTAGATTAAATTAGTTTAGCAGCAGACTGAGCAATATCAGTGAGTGGCTACTTAAAAATGATTTTTAAAAATTTTTTATGTGTATGTGTTTCTGTGTGTGTGTGAGGGTGGATTGTGTGTGTGTGTGTGTGTGTGTGTGTGTGCGCACGCACGCATGTGCCACATCTGTTCAGCTGCCTCCAGAGGCACTAAGGCCGTTGGATCACCAGGAGCTAGATACTGGTGGTTGTGAGCTGACTAGTATGGGTACTGGGATAGAACTCAGGTCGTTTGGAAGAACAGCAAGTGTTCTTAACTGTGGAGCCATCTCTCTAGCCTCAGCTAATGGTTTCTTAATGATATCCAACACTACTAAACATGATGGAAGATTGACTAAATGCTGTCATTGGTAAAAAATGAGTACCCATGGTTTTTTTTTGTTTTTTGTTGTTGTTTTTAAATGAATGTCTGGGAAGAGATGGTTTTGAAACAGTTGTCAGTCTTGGGGAGTACTGGGAAAGGTCTGGGAGCCTATGAATAAGAGTAACAACCATGACCAAGCCCCTGCATGAACAAAGTGATGTCGTAACTTCTGTCCACCATTCTCCTTTGTCTGCCAGGGCAGCGCAGTGTGATCCTCACCTTAAAAATGGTGGCTTCTGTCATAATGGCTCCTTCTTCAGGCATCCCCAGAAGTTACTGGTACACATGCAGGTGTCCACAGTACATTCAGATGGAGACTGCTGTTGGGGGTGACATGGGAAGAAGGAACCAGTCCTTTTTTGGAAGCCCCTCCCACCTCCAGGTGTCATCACTGACAGCATCAGCTGAGCCTGTCCCTGAGGACACAGTTAGAATGGCTGTTCTCTTGTCCGCCTGTGTTCCCACCTTCTGATATCCATCTAAAATCACAAGCTAAACAGCCAGCTGTTGCAGACAGGTTGTCGCGGATATCGGTGCTACTTGCCACATTTATGTATGGCTGGCCTTGGTTTTCCAGAGGCGTTTGTCTTTCTTTTCAAGAGACTCTTTGTTTAGTCAGTGTCATGAGGATGTCCCTCCTGGCAGCTACGGAAGCCTCCCTTGGCCAGGCCTTTGTACAGTAGCTGGCACATTGTAGGAGACAGTTTTCTATGGCCCTAGATTGTGCAGCCTACCCTTCATCATGGGAAAAGCCCTTGACTGTTGACACTAGTCCACACAGGAGTATGGATAAACAGGATGATGATAACATGCAAGCCGGGGCTATGCTTAATTACACCTCTGCCACCCCGACTCTGACCTTCAGCCGCTAATGGGTAGTGACCACTCTCTGTGACCTGCTTGCCTGCCAGGGCTTTCCAGGTCACTGTTTCTCCTCAGGTGCCAGAGGCTACTTAAATTGGAGCCTATGATCATTATGATAAAAATGTTCATTCTGGGAACGTTGGAAAGCCCTTTCTGGTTAGCATAAGATTGTTGGCGTGTCTTAGCTGTGGTCTTTGGCTCGAAATTACTGCAACGCCGACATAGCTGAGTTTATTTTTGTTTTAAATACAGCCCCTCATGTATCCAGGCATGCATATAGACCCATAACCATTTTGCCTCTCCCTTACCAATGTGAGAATTGGGCAAAAGAGGACTCTTGGTCTGGGAATCTTGATAAAATATTTTTCTCACTTTATCCTGATGCTAAAGTGAACTGGCAATATTTCTTTGTCAAAATAATTTCAGGGTTTCAAAATCATGTTTGGATTTTCAGGAAATTGTTGGTAACTTTATATTAGCTGAAAAAAAACCCATCAAATTGAAAAATTCTCAACGAAGAGGCAAATGGCCCATTTTTTCCCCACTAAGAAAAACTTCTTTTCTGAGGGAATTTGTTGCCAAGTTTACTGCGGTGTTGGGTACAACTTGACCTTTTGGCACATGAAGAAATCATTTTCTTTGTCTATGTATTAAATCAGCATTTTGGGAAGGGAGAGTCCTCTGTGGTCTATAATGAGAGGGCAGCAGATCCAGACATGTGTCTTTTCCACATCTGCCAGTGGGACTGGTTTCTCTGTCTGTCAAGCAGATCTAGGGAAGACTGCATTCCCACCCTAGGGCCATGGAAATTCCAGTTCTCTGGGGGAATAAATCGCAGTGGCCTTTCTGGAAAAGGTAAATGAAACAACCATGTAAGGCTGACTGGTCACAGTGCAAGGGATAGTATCTGTTGAGTCCTCAGCCAAAATAGAACATATGAACCTGCACTGGCTGGTTTTATGTGTCAACTTGATACTGGCTGGAGTTATCACAGAGAAAGGAGCTTCAGGTGAGATCCAGCTGTGGGGCATTTTCTCAATTAGTGATCAAGGGGGGAGGGCCCCTTGTGGGTGATGCCCTCCCTGGGCTGGTAGTCTTGGGTTCTATAAGAGAGTAAGCTGAGTAAGCCAGGGGAAGCAAGCCAGTAAAGAACATCCCTCCATGGCCTCTGCTTCAGCTCCTGCTTCCTGACCTGCTTGAGTTCCAGTCCTGACTTCCTTTGGTGATGAACAGCAATGTGGAAGTGTAAGCTGAATAAACCCTTTCCTCCCCAAGTAGCTTCTTGGTCATGATGTTTGTACAGGAATAGAAACCCTGACTAAGACAGTACCATACCCCTCCTCCCAAGGCTCAGGGAACATTCCAGAAGAGGGGATTGAAAAACTAATAGTCAGAGGTCAGAAAGGACCAGAGTCAAACATCATCTCTAGAAATAGTCATGAACTCACAGCAACTCCGGTTGCTTGTACAAGATTTGCACAAGATCAATCCAGCCAACATTCCAGCCTGGAGCGGGGAAGGCCTTACTAGCTTCTACCCCACCTGAGGAGCTCTTGATAATTGATAGCTTCTGGAATGGGTGGAGCCAGTTTTCATTAAGGGTGTGGCTTCTGGCAGGTAGACCACACTCGGGTGGACGGCCTCATACCCTTGTGTGTATGAACAATGAAGAGCTCAAATTGGTGATACATATCTGTATCTCTGTCTGTATCTGTATCTGTATCTGTATCTGTATCTGTATCTGTATCTGTATCTGTATCTGTATCTCTGTCTCTATCTGTATCTGTATCTCTGTCTGTATCTGTATCTGTATTTCTGTCTGTATCTGTATCTGTATCTGTATCTCTGTCTGTATCTGTATCTGTATTTCTGTCTGTATCTGTATCTGTATTTCTGTCTGTATCTGTATCTCTGTCTGTATCTGTATCTGTATCTGTATCTGTATCTATCTATCATGAAGTTGGAAGGGGCCTAGGTTGAATCTGAGAGGAGTTAGTAGGAGGAGTCAGCAGTGACTATAATAAAAATATATTACATGAGATTTTCAATAATAATAATAATAAAAATATTTTATTTAAAAAATGGTGACAGGCTGAAGTATACCTAAGTTGTGCCCCAACTTAAAATTTCCTTCCTTCCTCCTCCTCCTTTCCCCCTCCTTCTCTTTCTCCTCTTCCTAATTCTTCTTCCTCCTCTTCCTCTTTCTCCTCATTCTTCTTCCTCTTCCTCTTCTTCCTCTTCTTCCTCTTCCTCCTCTTCTTCCTCTCTCGCTCTCTCAGCATAGGTGAAGGCACACATGGGGAGGTTAGACAACAGCTCTATGGAGTCAGTTCTCTTCTCCCACCTTTCTGTGGGTCCCAGGTATTGGGCTCACATCATCAGGCTAGTATTGCAAGAGCCTTTACTGGCTGAATGCACTCTTTTCTTTCTATGAGGAAGAGGAACAAAAATCTACAACAGCAGTTTGTTTTACACATGTGCTCTCTTGGTAAGGACACACTGACAGTGTTCGTCTCTAGCTCCTGGCTGTTGTTTCCACTGGAGCAGGGTTCTCCTTGGGAAGGGTCTCCCATCTGGATGCCACAGGGAAGGGCTGTTTTTCTTCTTCTGGATCAAGCTGGTTGAAAGCAGCATCCCTTTGGTGTTCTGTTGAGGGCAGATGTCCTTGGGTGCAACATGCTACCCAGTGTACCATGATGGTGATGGACTCTAAACCTCTGGAATGATAAGCCTTCAAACTAAATGCTTCCATTTATAAGTTACTTTGGTCATGGTGTTTTGTCACAGCAATAGAAAAGTAAGATAATTTCCCACCTCTACCCCATTTTTAAAAATTGTCTCATGTTTTCTCTAAAAGATCAGCAGCTGGAGTCTCATGGGCTGTGTTTCACCCTTGGTGTCTTAGTTAGGGTTTTACTGTTGTGAACAGACATCATGACCAAGACAAATCTTAAGAGGACAACATTTAATTGGGGCTGGCTTACAGGTTCAGAGGTTCAGTCCATTCTCATCAAAACAAGGGCATGTCACTATCAAGGCAGGCATGGTACAGGAGGAGCTGAGAATTCTACAGCTTCATCTGGAGGCCAATGGGAGAAAAACTGGCTTTGAGGCAGCTAGGATGAAGGTCTTTAAAACCCATGTCCAGCCGGGTGTGGTAGCGCACACCTTTAATCCCAGCACTCGGGAGGCAGAGGCAGGCGGATTCCTGAGTTAAAGGCCAGCCTGCTCTACAAAGTGAGTTCTAGGACAGCCAGGGCTATACAGAGAAACCCTGTCTCGAAAAACAAAAACAAAAACAAAAAACAAAACAAAACAAAAAGCCCATGTCCACAGTGACACACCCACTCCAACAAGACCACACCTCCTAATAGTGCTGCTCCCTGGGCCAAGCATATTCAAACCACCACACTTGGGTTCTGGTGATTTCATATAAGTGTGTTTAAAGGTGCCATCCCCTGTTCTCTGGTCTTTGGACATCACAGGAACTGTGTGACCCCTTGGGATGAATGACCACCAGGACATACAGAGGCATGGCCCTGTTAGCATTCCATTGTATATTTTTTTTTCCCATTAAAATCTTGAGGTAGTTCCTGTGGAGTGTGCCAGGCTTTAAGGCCAGAGGTTCTATAGTCATGTTTTCCTTTCCCTGTGTTTCCCCGTTTGTATTCCTCTGTCAGTGTTTTGGTGAGCTCATCTATAAAGAGGTTATTAGCTATGGCCCCGTACTTTTGTTTAAACCCCTACACTGAATCCAGATAAGGCCTGGAATGAACTTTCCTCTACCTGCCTCTCTCCAGCTTCTTCTTTTAGCCCACCTCAGGTCCCAGGCTACTAGAAGGACCCTTCCAGGTAGTTTATCTATAGCATTTGTTGAGGAAGACTTGGAGGTCAACACCTGGAAGGGGAGACAAAGCTAAGCAGAGCTGGTCAAAGGGATGCGGCCAGCTGCCAAGCATCCTATTCCAAGGGAAGCTGAGCATGTTGTGACCTCAGGGTACTCACGCTGGGAGGGAGGGCCAGGTCCTGTGCAGGAATCTAAGAGTCCATGGGTCCTGTAGGAGGCTGATAATGATCCCTGGATCTTCTAGGAAGAAGCCTTTGGTCCTGAAGGGATCTTTTCTTCAGCCACACCTGACTTCTCCCTGTAGCCTCAGACCTTTGAGAAACTCTCCTCTGTCGTATACTCCTGTTTGTGCCTCCAGGAAAGCTCTGGGTGCTGAATTTCTTATTCTGCAGAGCTGAAGCCAGCCGCATCTCTTCTTTGAGTAACTTGCTGTCCTCCTTGTCTGGGGCAGTGGATGCTGTAGGAGGCTCAGTGGTGTATGGTCCCACCATGTCTCCAGAGGGAATAGTGCATAGTGGATACCCAGAAAACAGCCTTATCCCAGGGTAGACTACAGTATTGTCTGTCACCAAGTTTCAAGGGAGTTCCCTTCCTTCAAACAGCATAGCCAACTCGACAATCCTATCATGCAGTTCAACAACCGCTTTAACTAGTCATACATCAAATTTGATGGACTGTTGCTTCTTTGAAATTGTTGCGTGAAAAACCAAGCAAGTACCCGAGAGCCGAGAGCCTCGTCATCCTGGTGTCTTTCCCTGGCTGGCCCAGTGCTTTATGGATGTAATTTTAGAAACAGCAAATACGGGAACAGATATCGGAAGGTGCATCCATTCTTAGTACATACACACTGTGCAAATGGAGATAAACCTGTATTAGTGAGGTAGCTAACTCCAGGTCATCCTTGTAGAAGACTTAGCAGATTGCATTATGCTTATGCTATGAAATTCCAGGCAGAGAGGTGAGCCAGGCAGTGCTAGGGAGGTCTGAATCCACTTATGTCCCTGTAGTAAGCAGCATAAAGATCCTGGATTTAATGGAACAAGTAGAGAAAGCAGAGTTAAGATTCTACCCATGTGTCACATCTCTATACCTTCCTTGCAGAAACAATTTCTCTCCGATAATTCTCACAGGCAGTGTTTTGTGTCCTCTCTTGAGTTTTTGATATATCGATAACAAAATTAATACATTGTAGCTGAAGAGACTGGAGTTAGAGCTGATCTACCTGGAATTTGCAGTTTTGTTTATTAAAAACTATATTTCTATTCGAACAGTGCTTCAACACACACGTTTTTTTTCTCTTTCTAAAGAAAATGTGTAATTTCTATCGTAATTAGAAATTAGACAACTTCTGAGTTCATCAGCACTGTGGGGATTGGGTGTAAATCTCAGGTGAGTGGCTGGCACTAGTTTCCCCTGAGTTAAGCAGATCGCTTCTTAGCCTTCAGTACTCTGAGCAGGCTTGTCATTCTCTCTGTGGAAAAGTCGCCTGTTTGGCCTTCTGGTGATGCAGTCTAACTTGTAGAGCACCTTTGGGGTTAGCAGACTCAGGAGACCCTGACCTGGCTGCAATTGCTTCTTATCTTTAATCAGCTTCCTTATCTGAAAATCAGGAGCAAGGCAAGGCTCCCTCCCTAGGATGACAGCGGGATTGCAGAGAAGACTTCTTGGAGAGAGTGCCCAGCACAGCTCTGGCAGCAGATTCTCAAGGAATGGTAGCTATTATTAAGATGACCACTGCCTGGAAATAGCGTGTGTTTTTATTTCCCAATTTCCAAGTTCATTTCTTTTTTTGAGACGAAGGCTTATTTCCCCATTGAATTCTAAAAGTTTTTTTTTTCTGTGCATGCATAAAGAAGAGGACTTATAAATTTATAATTATATTTTGGAAACTTACAAGAGTCTTAAAATGCTTTTGGCTGCTCTCTGAAATTCGTTTGACATTTAAAAGTGGTCAAGGCACCATCAGGTATTTCAAAATAAGGCCGTGTCTGATTCATCTGGGGTAAGCTGGATATTTCTCAGTTTATTTGGGTTTGTTTTTTTTTTCTTGTTCCCACATTTTCCTGGATCTGATTTGTGTGTGCGTGTGTATGTACATGTGCAAGTGTATAGTGTGTTTAGTCAAATGAACACATAGAATGGCTAGGGTTTGGCTTATGAGTGTGTTTTAGGAATTAATAGTTTCTAAATTTTTGACCTCTCCATTTTTGTTCCCAAGTTTTTTTAAGTTCTTTTACATTTATTATATATATACATATATATAGTGTATGTATGTGTATATGTATGCATATACATATAATATATATACATACATATAATATATACACATATGCATGCATACATACACATATACATATTATATATATACACACACACATACACACACACACACACATATGAATGAGTGTTTTGCCTACATGCCTATATGTGTACCACACATGTGCCTGGTGCCTGTGGAGGTCAGAAGAGGGCATCAGATCTCCTGAATATGCAGTTGCTAAAGGCCATAGGCTACCATATGGATGCTGGGGAACTGAGTCTGGGTCCTCTTTAAGAGCAACAAGTGCTGTTAACCATGAAGCCATCTCTCCAGCTCTTGTTTCCAAATTTCAGTATCTTACCAGGACAGAACTGAGAACAACGTGCCCTGGGAGTCCCTCAAAGAGTTGACCAGCTCCTTCTGGAAGGGCTTACAGAGGAATGAGACTTGAGTTGGCTTTGAGAGATAAACTATTTTCCAAATGGAGAAAGGGATGGGTGTGGGGTGGCTTTTACAGACCAGGGGAGTGACACATGGAAAGCTGGACCCCAGAAAGCCCACATACCTCACTAACGCTCAGCTTTTAGTGACCGGGACCCTAAGAAATTGCAGTGTGAAAGGCATCCCAGAATTCTGCAGGAGTGGCTTCAAATTGAGGGGTATAGTGTAGATGGCGGAAAAGCACTGTGGACAAACGAGAAGGCTGTGGGTGTTGGAAGAATCTGTACTTTGCCTGGAGGGCAGGGCTTGCCTGCCTATACAGGAAGATTTCTCAGTGAATGATCAGAGAGCATTTGGATTGAAGGGTGTCTGATTCAGATCAGGTGAGAGGTGGACTGGAATAGATGTTTAGCTGGCAAGATCAATGTGCTATAGATGAGATCTGAATTAATATTCACAGAGTAGCATATTATACAGCACACAGGCACCCTTGTGACAGACCCTGGAATAGTTTCTGTTTTGTAACAGGTGTTGGCTTTTGAAAGAAATATTCACAGATTGCTTTTTAAGAGAAGCTTGTAGTCGGCTACATTTGATGGAGTGATTAAGACAAGGGATGTTTGCTCTAGCTATGTACTTAACTTAATTAGCTATGTGACCCTTAATTTGCTCAAGTATTTTATCAATCCCCAAAAGAGCGATAGAGAAGTATTTCTTGCTATAAAGTGCATTCTTATTCATGGGTAAGTGTATATATATATATATATGTATGTATATGTGTGTGTATATATATATATATGTATGTATATGTGTGTGTATATATATATATATATATATATATATATATATATATATATATATATATGTAACCCACATGTGTGTATATGGTTCTTTGAAGCCTGAAGAAGGCATCAGATCTTCTGGAGCAGAAGTTACCGGCAGTTGTGGGCCTGTAGCCTTGAGCTGTTGCAATGGATCAGTTTAAAACCTGGGACTAGAGATAAAGACCAGGCAGATTTGAGTGATCCTGGCTGCTGGTGACTGACCTTGGGTCTTCTCCAAAAGCAGCAAATGCTCTTAGCTGCTGAGCTATCTCTCCAGCCTCAGAGGGTATTTTGAATTGTATTAGTTGAAGTTTCTATATATGTATGTATGAGCATGCGTGTAGACACACATGCATGGACACAAGTATACACATGCGCGCGCGCGCGCGCACACACACACACACACACACACACACACACTGACAGCCTCCCAATTGCTGGGATGATAGGCATGTACCACCACACTGGCTTTGAAAATTGCTTTAATTTCAATAATATTTCTTTTAAGACTCCTATTGAGAGCAGGATTATATTTCCTGCCTTAGGAACTGGTGAACTGAGACACAAAACTGTTGACTACGTTGCCCAAGCATTATAAAACTTTTAATATGACTCATGTATTTTAAATCCACACTCTCTAGTTTCTACGATGCCCTTTAGCTATTGGAATTGATCTATTTAGAGCCTGAGGCTAGAGTTTTGAATAATCCTGGCTGCTGCTTGCTCTTAAACTGAAGTAGGGGCCGCAGAGAGGGGCAGGTAGTCTGGCTTTGTTGCTTAGTTCATGTGGGTGTGGGTGGGTGCCTTTGAGGAACAAGCAGAGATGTTCACCAGGCAGGTCCATATGGCAGTGAGGGATAAATTTTGGGCTTTGACAAAAACTTTAGCCTCTTTCCTTATTAAAAGGGACTATTAAAAGTTGAACATTCACTTTTATTATGGCTTTTAAAATAGTTCTGAGTTGATTTCCACTACAACTCAAAGAAGAATTACTTTTAACATTTTGGGGGACTTTTTACCCCCTAGGTTCAATTATCCTTCATACCCAGGTCAGATCATATTTTATAAAAATGACAGGAATCTAGGGGAAAATTCTAGGGAAATATTCTCTAATCCTTTTCTTTAGAGAATATCACACTCTCTGGCTCTTGTTGAGTATTATAAGGATTTCTTGTCATGACTAAGTATCCATGAGAATAGATGTATCATAAGATGCTCAAGAGCTGTTTGCCTCTGTAGTAAGCTATCTGTTTTGCTTATATCATATGTGCACACATGTATGGGGGAGGCAAAAGTGGACGTCGGATGTCTTGCTCTAACTGCATGTCATCTTAGCTTTTGAGACAGGGTCTCACACTGAATTCACATCTTACTAACTGGGCTAGGCTAACTACACAGGGCACTCTGGGGATCTGCGTCACCCTACCCTCCCAAGTTCTAGTGTGCCCTGGAAAGTTGACCTCAGGTCCTCATGCTTTACAAATTGATTCATCTCTGATGCTGATGCTGAGTTGTTGAACTTCTGGCACAAGACTTGTGGGTGACTTAAACAGTTTTTTTTTTTTTTAAATTGCCGTAATAGTATGCCTTATGTAGTTTGGCTTGATCTGCTTAAAGGGTTATAGTTTGGTATTATTAAATATCAATTGATTGTGATCAACATTCCTTTTTGAAAAATATTCTTTCTTCTGTTATTTTCATCCAAGTTTGAGGGAGGTCTCTTGCTAGACAAAAGCCACCCGGCCTGAAATGCTTACGATTATCCTGGAGAGGCAGTAGAGACACCCCACTGCTTTGAGAGGCTTAAAACAAATGTCAAATGGACACGATGAGAAACAATGGTATATTAGTGCAGAAGGTACCTGTTGTAGGAGATTGATTTAGTCTTTACAAAGAAGTCATTTCTTTTTTAGGCTGACAAGGGCGAGGGGCACTCGGGAGGCAAGTGTTGCTGAGCAGGGTCAAGAAACACATGTACATTTAGGGATGCTGGTCCATGGACAGGAGCAGCCAGAAGGAGTTTCAACATAAGGTGACTTGGGGTCAAGGCAGGTAGGAATTTTTCTATAAGAGTTCCATCTCTAGGTCTTTCAGTGAGTCCTGCTGTGGTCATTCGTGAGGAGACCATGAAGACTCAGGCTGGTTAGATGTGCACAGGGTTCCCACTGACTGCAAACCTAGGCCTCTTCTCATCGCTCTGCTTTGAATTTGTATATTCAAAGCACTATGTGGTCTTTCTGTGTGCTGGAATTTTTTTAAATTAAAAAATAATATATATATGTACATATATATATATGTATATATCTATATATACATATATATATATGATAATCGGCAGATAAGGCTAAAGGAAGAGACAAAATTAACTGACTTTCATCTCAAAGGTAGATTTTTAAAAAGCATCTGTAGAAACATATTCCAGAGTTCTCAGCTACAGTCTGCTCGCATTAGCTTGAGAGCCAGCACAGTGTATATTCCTGTTTCCATGGCTACCTGCTAGGCAGCCAAATCCCCCGGGTTATATCAGAATTTTTTCATGAAAAGGCAATTCAAGGCTTTTCAAAAAGTCGTCAATACTATTTTTTTTAAAGCAGATGGGTTATACATTGTTGTAAAAAAATAAATAAAAGTGGTTTTACTACAGCCTTGATTTCCAAGTTATAAATGAAACCAGAGTTGAAGGCGATGGGTTTTAATGGGTTTGATGTTCTGGCATTTAAATGGTTTCTTCTAGATGGTCTCTATGGCAACAAAACTTAGTGCAAGTACCAAGTATCAGATCTACTGTAAAATATTCATGCCACAAAAATTCCTTTCATCCTCATGTTACCCCAATAAACGAAGGCAAAAATGTAGCTTATTCAAAGTACTATGTGGGCAGATACTGTAAAATCATTTTAAGGGCTTACTAAAATTACAATTATAAGTGAACTCTTAAATTGAGTAATGATATCAGGCTGTGTCATATTCTCAAAATGATGTTTTCTTCCCTCAAAAAAAGTATTATTTCAATTGTTCGTTGGCAGACTCTTCTTTTTTTTTTTTTAACCGTAGAAAAACTTAACACATTGGTGGCCGCAATAGATGGTATTTCTGACCCTCCTAATCTCCAGGTGGAGTTTGGGCTTTGGCACCACCCCCCTCAGGTTCCTGCCACCTAGCTTCATCTTTTAGCCGAAACACAAAATAGCTATATAATTGTTAAAAGATAATGGCTCTTTTTAGAATAGACATTTTAAAACAAAAACCATTTTTTGTTTTTTGCTTTGTTTTGTTGTCTTAGTTCAATGGCCAATGTAAAGTGTGTTTTTTACAATTTGCTTTAAAAACCAGACAGCTATCCAGGCATAATGGATTCATTTGGGCGTTGGGGGAGAGGGTTAGGGGGTAAAAAATCTCATTGTCTATGGAATCTTAATATGATTTTTTAAATAGCAGTGATTCATTTATTGTCTACTGGTTTTGCTGTTGGTCATGGGGCAGGAATACATTCTTACTATTACATTTTGTGATTCACATTTTCAGTTCTTGGGTAAGAAGCCATTTGCCAGTAAGACTCTGTCAAAGTCAGTGCCTCTCGTCGGGGTTCATTGGGGCTTGATACAACATGCACTTCTGCATTGTTCGAAGGACACAGATCGCTACGCTCGGCCCCTAGATTTGGCCAAGAGTGGAACACATGGAGGTGAGAGGGGTCAGTGTTGAGGGATCACTCTATAGGCTAAACTGTAGGATGTGGGCAGCAGATGGAACTGGCTGGCCAACTAGAAGAAATGAGTGGACTGAGCTATCTTGAGAGTTGTCACTAGAGTTTATATAGTCTGTTGTGACTTGATTTAGTCTTGATGGACAGCTTTATTCCCTCCGTCAATATCATGGCTCATCTTTTAATGGTTCTGGAAGCTTCCGGTTTTAACTATAAGATGAGCCTGTCTTCCACTGTGTCACATCTTTCATGATTTTAAGTCTTACTTTACAGGCTGGAGAGATGGCTCAGCAGTTAAAAGAGCAGCACCCTGCTCTTGCAGAGAACCCAGATTTGATGGGTATTCCTCAACCACCTCTAACTTCAGCTTCTGGGATCCGGGATCCGTTGCCTCTGGGATCCATGAGCATAGTATTCACATGTGCATGTTCACACAATTGAAAATAAATCTTTAAAGTCTGGTTTAAGGGTTGGGGCTGTGGAGTCTCACGGCCTTGCATACTTGGTAATGCGCCCAGATGTCGAATCTTCACTTGTGAGTTGCAGACGGTGCTCATCTTTGTACTAAGGCTGTAGGTCCATAATTATATTAGAACTAGCTAGTGGGGTCATTTTCTGTTACTCTGATACACTACGAACTTGGTGCCTTTAAGACAATGCAAGCCATGTTTATAGACACTAACCATGAAGATAAGAACTGCAGTAAAGGTGTCATTTAACAGGGTCAGCCTCTCAAAGTTCCCTTCTGGAAGAAACAATCTTCTTTACTTTCCCAGCTGAGACATCATGCCATCCTGTGCTTGTGGCCCCATCCTCCATTGGTTTCTCCCATCCCTGCTATCCTGCCTCACTTGTCCATGGTTAAAGACTCATGCTTCTTCGTTAGGCACCTGCATGCTCCCTGGTTTACAAGCCACATGCTCTCAAGCTTCAGCGGTTAAGGATGTCTTTAGCTAGGTCATTATTCTCTCTCGTTCCTACTTGGTGTTAATATATTCACATAAATGTTTCTATTGTGGAACAGGTAGAAAACCATAGGTAAGTGAAGTAGGCCTAAGAGATAGAAAGCTGGGATGTAATCTAGAAAAAAAAAATCCTTGATAGTGATGGTGGTAGTGATCTATCCACATATATGGGAGAGAGACAGACACAGAGAATGATGGGGAATTGTGTAGCCCAGGCTAGCCTAAACCTCACTGTGCAGTCCAAGCTGATATAGAACTTGAGGTCCTCTGCCTTAGCTCTTATGTGCTTAGGTGATGGTGTGCACCACTAGGTAAAGAATTCTTTTCTCCTTACCATATTGAGAATTAAGCCCATGGCTTGGTGCCTGCTAAGCTATTATCTACTGCCAGGCTACAGTTACAGCTCCTTCTGTCAGATCCTTGTAGCAGTCCAAATTGTTCACTTCTCTTTGGTGATCCTTTGAAGGGTTATTGAGAAATAATAGGCTTTGGACAGTATTTAAAGCCTTGGAAAGTATTTAATCTTAATCTTAGAAGGGCTTGTTTTTTAGAAAGTAAGATATTTTTTCCTTAATCCATAAAACATGACTGAACTCTGTCAAATATTCTGATTTATAATAGTTGAGGCCTCAAAACAGTGGGAAAAAAAATTAAACATTTGTAAGATGCCAAATGTTTTCATAACTATCACTGCATTGTCTGTCACAGCGTTTGAAGAAGTAAACACAGTTAAAGGTTTTAGCATCTGTCCCTCTATGTAAGTGTGCTCACCCCTTCTGCCAAAGGGGCCAGGGGTGCCTTCCTCTCCCGTGTTGTAATCCTCTAGGCTGCAGATGTCTCGGTGGCTAGAAAGCTCGGCTAGCACGCACAGACCTTTGTGTTCTGTCGCCTGCACCTTGTAAACCCTTAGTGATGGTACACGCTTGGCATCCCAGCATCCTGGCCGAGGGAGTAGGAGAGTCGTGAGTTGAAGGCCATCCTCAGCTCCATAGCCAGAGCCTGGGATACGTGTGACCCTGTCTCCAAAATAAATAAGGAGATAAATTAATTAAAAGTAAATAAATGGCAGTGATATGGGTGATGAGAAGAAGCCGGTGGGTGTGTAGGCTAGTTTTTAGTTTAAAGAAAAACAAACAAACTGTAAGAGCTGACCGTGAGCAGAAGTGAAGTGTCTCTTTCGGGGTCTTGTTTGCTCCTCTTGCTCCATGTGTGGTTCATTTGCAGGGATGGTCTGCAGAGAGGGGAGTTGTTCTGGAGTTAGCCTACATCCAGCTCTCATTGGGATCTTGTAATAAAAGGTGGTGTCCAGAAACAAATCTGTTCTGAGTTCATAAAAGTCACTAATGAAAGAAAGAAAGGAAAAAAAAAGTAAAGTCAGCTGAGACACTAACAGTGAAGAAATATTTCATTCTCCGTTGGAAAAGTGAGTGCCAATAACAATAACCAGGATCCCAGGAACAGAGAAGAATTTCAGAGGTGACACTCGGCTCCTGGCTTCCTTTTCTCCCTCTATGTCCAAAGGACCAAATGATTTATCCTTGCTCCAGGCAGCTGCCCGAGGTCCAAGGGACCACACAGCTTGGTTAGTGGCTAGGATGTCTTTCCCTGACTATGATCGCAAAGGAAGTACTCTTTCTTTTAAAATTGGAATATAGAGTCATATGTTCAATGGTGTGTTAAAACCTCCTTGGATATGCCAAAGTAAACTTGGGTTTAATAAAGAAATCAGTACTGTCTCCATTACCCTCAGCTACTGGGGTGTAAAAGAAACAATAAAGTTGGCCTTTCCTTAGCACCCATCTTGAGTAGGTCTTAGCATCTTCCAGAAAAGAAAAGAAAAGAAAAGAGAAGAGAAGAGAAGAGAAGAGAAGAGAAGAGAAGAGAAGAGAAGAGAAGAGAAGAAAAGAAAAGAAAAAAAGGAAAAGAAAAGAAGAAAAGTACTTGATGTTGAGCAACTCAGAGATGACTTGGCCTGAGCAACCAAGGGTATCTCTACCAGGGTGCATCCTTTTTCTTGACGAGGATAGTTTAAGTAGCAAATATTCAAGTACCCTCTATAGACTAGATCATCTGTCCCCATCAAATGAATCTGTTTTTTAACTGGAAGCCATTAATAGTTGTATGCTCTTTTGATTTTGGACAAGAGATTGTATCCCAGGCCTATTCTGACTTAGTTGTGGTTTATGGAAATAAAGTTGGGTTGGAATAAACATCATTACTCACCCACTGTGTCTCTGAATTCTTTTGTGTCCAAAATTGAGTGGCTGAAGCTTGAAATATTTACCATGGACTTTCTCGGGAAAAAAAAAAAAAACAAAGAAAGAAAGAAGGAAAGGAGGAGAGGAGAGGAGAGGAGAGGAGAGGAGAGGAAAGGAAGAGAGAGAGAGAGAGAGAGAGAGAGAGAGAGAGAGAGAGAGAGAGAGAGAGCGAACTAGACAGGCAAGGAGCATAATACCTGCTGAGTTGTACTGAGAAATGAAGTCTAAGTTTTTCCATAGCTTATGATATAGATGAATATAGACCTATCAAGAGTTTAAACAATGAAAATATCAAATTTAAATTTCTTTATTTTCTCAAATGGGTTGACTTTGGTCTGTTGGCATACCCACATGACAGCCAGTGTGCTTTAAGCAGTGAGATGTTACTTATTTTTATTTTATGTGTATGGGTGTTTTGCCTGCATGTATGTCTGTGTGCACAGCGACCAGAACAGTGCATTGGATCCTCTGGGACTGGAGTTACAGAAAGTGGTGAGGTGCTAAGTGAGTGTTTAGAAATGACTCTGGGACCTCTGGAAGAGCATCCAGTGTTCTTAAGCATGGAGCTGTCTCTGCAGCCCCCATGGGATGTTTAAGTAAACAAAATGTGTAATTGTCCTGAGGAGTACACATTCTAGTGGGGCTGTACATGGTAAAGACTGCAGTGTGAGCTAGGATGTCTTGCATGTGCTGCATATCCATAGGAATAAAGTATTAGGGACCCCATCATCCCAATGGTATTGTCTATCTTATCAGTGAATTGGTTCTTTCCCCTGAAAGTCTCGACTTGCAGTGGGATTCAGATTAATACATGAAGAGATGAGGAAAGAGAAAATGAGGCAACCCAATAATTCCATCTGTGAGCCTGTGTATGGACCAGGATTCTATTATGTACACCCTCTGATTTAGTGGAGGAGTATTTGATTGAGAAACAGTAAGCAGATGTTTTATGCCTGGTTTTGTTTCCCTTGGATTGAATGGCCTAATGAAGGTTCTTAGTGTCTCTGGGATATTTGGAGAGTTTGCGTTCCCCAGCACAGTAGAATCACCCAGGGGGTTGCGAGGAGACCCCTCCCTTGAGCTCAGTAAGTGTGCAGTAGAGGTTGAAGATGGTCATGTCCATCAGTTTCCCAGGGCGGAGCTACTGCTGCTCTCCAGGTCCACACTCAGGAATCAGGGGGTGTGGTTGAAGCATTCCTTAGGGCTCCATGATCTGAAAACTCCCCCAAATATTTGATAAGGCTCTGCTACACCAGAGAGCATTCACCAAGTAACGTGTAAGTTGAGGTGGTCTACTGAAGGAGATATTCCAAAGAAGCATTCATGATGGATATCCATTTGTTGGTTGGATTTCATCTATGTGGTTTCTCTCTGGAAACGCACGTGAGCTGATGTTCAAGAGTGGAGGTCAGCTGATGAGGATTCTTTGTATGCTGTGTCCTCAGTGAGCTGTGGATCTTTAAGATGACCAGTGAGCTCACTGGACAGAGCGTGTCTTCAGCTCGTCCATCTGAGTTCCTGTTGGTTTCCATCACCCTCTGTGTGGAGTTAAGCATGGTCACTGCTGACTGCCGTTTGTCACACAACTGACTCTATCTCTGCAAAGCAAATGTTACAATTTCTGTAGGCGTTCCAGTCTAGACTTCAGTAATGTTCATCCTGTCTCCGCCACAGGAGTCTGAATGCACAGCCCAAACTAAATCACTAATTTTGCAAAGTTCACTATGCTTTCATTGCCGTGACCTTGGGTGTACACTTAACCATATCACATCAGTCACACTGTAGAGGACCAACACCCTGATCAGCAATTGCTTCAGACAGAAGATAAGAGGTTCCTTTCCACTGGAGGCTGGCTGTCCCATCGAGGGCTGGTTCTGCTGGCTAATGCACGTGGCCACAGACCCATCTGCTTGCTCTGGAGGTGCCCTGCTGGCTTTCTCTGTGCTTGGCACTGGTGGCCACAGATGGTGGCTACATCTCTGAGCATCAGGAAAGGTGGGAAGGCTAGAAGGCCACGTGGTACCCAGTGTTCTCCCCTGCTGAGTTACACTGCTCTGATGGGTTCCATGGAGACTACCGTCTCCAAATTACCTTACTGCTTGCTTCAGCTTAATTTTACCCTTCTAAGAGGATCTTTAATCCAACTGCAGTGTGGTTTTGTGATGACAGTTGGCAATCTACTACTTTCCTACTGAGAGCATCAGTTCCTACATATGTTTGTTGCTCACAGATTTATGATGTAAATTATCCTGTCAACCAAATTGTTTTGAGTGCTTGAATACAAACACATAGGCATATACATGCACATTTACACACACAAACATATTTGAATATATACATCAAAGCACATACACATGTTTATATATAATACATGCATATATGCATAAGGAGACACATTCACATCTACACACACATGTGCACACATACATATGCACACACAGACACAGCTGTACATGTGCATATACATACATTCAAATGCACACACATGCACACAAACACATGCACACACATACCTGTATACATGCACATACACATGCATGCACACATGCACAAACATATACACATTCATACACATATGTACCTATGAACATGATTCACAATGCATATACCTGCTGTCATGTTGTATGTCATAGTCATGCATGCACGTACATACACATTGGGCATGTATACACATAAGCATGTGCACATGCATACCCACATAAACAGCTACATATCCTACTTACATATTCCCTCCTTTGTTTTTATAAAGTTTCTGTTCTTTTCCATTGGTCTCTTTGTAATGTTAATATATGCTAAACCAAGAAACATGAAAATGCCCTTTTTTCTGTTTTCCTCCCTTTCTCTTTCCTTTCATACCTTAAAATGGCAATGCTAGGGTGTGTCTCTGCTCACTGTGGAATAGAACCTGGGTCTGTGCTAGGATGAGTCTGTGCTCATTGTGGAATAGAACCTGGGTCTGTGCTAGGATGAGTCTGTTCTCATTGTGGAATAGAACCTGGGTCTGTGTTTCCAGTACAGTGTTTGAAAGAAGACTGAAATCGGCAGTCACAGTCTAAAAGAACAACATGAAAATTACCGATATTCATAAGAGAAATTGGTCTGAAGTTCTCTATCTTTGTTGGATCTTTCTGTGGTTTAGGTATCAGAGTAATAGTGGCTTCATAAAATGAGTTGGGTAGAGTACCTTCTACTTCTATCTTGTGAAAAAGTTTGTGCAGAACTGGAATTAGATCTTCTTTGAAGGTCTGATAGAACTCTGCACTAAACCTGTCTGGTCCTGGGCTTTTTTTGGCTGGGAGACTATTTATAACTGCTTCTATTTCTTTAGGGGATATGGGACTGTTTAGAAGGTCAACTTGATCCTGATTCAACTTTGGTACCTGGTATCTGTCCAAAAATTTGTCCATTTCGTCCAGGTTTTCCAGTTTTGTTGAGTATAGCCTTTTGTAGAAGGATCTGATGGTGTTTTGGATTTCTTCAGGATCTGTTGTTATGTCTCCCTTTTCAGTTCTGATTTTGTTAATTAGGATTTTGTCCCTGTGCCCTCTAGTGAGTCTAGCTAATGGTTTATCTATCTTGTTGATTTTCTCAAAGAATCAACTCCTCGTTTGGTTAATTCTTTGAATAGTTCTTGTTTCCACTTGGTTGATTTCACCCCTGAGTTTGATTATTTCCTGCTATCTACTCCTCTTGGGTGAATTTGCTTCCTTTTTTCTAGAGCTTTTAGATGTGTTGTCAAGCTGCTAGTATGTGCTCTCTCCCGTTTCTTCTTGGAGGCACTCAGAGCTATGAGTTTCCCTCTTAGAAATGCTTTCATTGTGTCCCAAAGGTTTGGGTACGTTGTGGCTTCATTTTCATTAAACTCTAAAAAGTCTTTAATTTCTTTCTTTATTCCTTCCTTGACCAAGGTATCATTGAGAAGAGTGTTGTTCAGTTTCCACGTGAGTGTTGGCTTTCTATTATTTTTTTTTGTTATTGAAGATCAGCCTTAGTGCATGGTGATCTGATAGGATACATGGGACAATTTCAATATTTTTGAATCTGTTTAGGCCTGTTTTGTGACCTATTATGTGGTCAATTTTGGAGAAGGTACCATGAGGTGCTGAGAAGAAGGTATATCCTTTTGTTTTAGGATAAAATGTTCTGTAGATATCTGTCAGATGTGGACACTATGCCCCTCCTTAGAAGTGGGAACAAAACACCCTTGGAAGGAGTTACAGAGACAAAGTTTGGAGCTGAGATGAAAGGATGGACCATGTAGAGACTGCCATATCCAGGGATCCACCCCATAATCAGCATCCAAACGCTGACACCATTGCATACACTAGCAAGATTTTATCGAAAGGACCCAGATGTAGCTGTCTCTTGTGAGACTATGCCGGGGCCTAGCAAACACAGAAGTGGATGCTCACAGTCACCTAATGGATGGATCACAGGGCTCCCAATGGAGGAGCTAGAGAAAGTACCTAAGGAGCTAAAGGGATCTGCAACCCTATAGGTGGAACAACATTATGAACTAATCAGTACCCCGGAGCTCTTGACTCTAGCTGCATATGTATCAAAAGATGGCCTAGTCGGCCATCACTGGAAAGAGAGGCCCATTGGACACGCAAACTTTATATACCCCAGTACAGGGGAACGCCAGGGCCAAAAAGGGGGAGTGGGTGGGTAGGGGAGTGGGGGTGGGTGGGTATGGGGGACTTTTGGTATGGCATTGGAAATGTAAATGAGCTAAATACCTAATAAAAAATTAAAAAAAAAAAAGAAAATTACCGCATACTCGCCAAACCTGTGGATTTTATTTTATGTCACCCTTTGTTTGTTTGCTTTGATTTGCTTTTCTCAGCACTGCTAGGTTGGGGGAAGTATTTCCTTCCAGCTATGGCGTAGCTCTGTGTAATGTGGCCTTTACTTTCTCCCGTCTTAAGCATCTTCTCAGCCCACTTTGTCTTGTCAAAAAACTTCATTCACTGGGACATTAGAGTGACTGCCTTTGAGAAGGTGTTTATTTTTATTGTACGTGAGAGACTGTTTTGAAAAGTCAGGTTAACGGCACTTGAAAGATTGAATAACTCTAGAGAATTTTCAGGAAATGTAAAGATCACGGGTGTCAGTCACAGTGTTTGGAGCATCAGTAGCTAAGAAAATGCATGGCAGTTTCAAGGTGGGCATCTCCTCCAGCTCTCTACTCAATCTCACAAGTTGCCAGGGGTTGGCACCCTCTCCTCAGTCCTCACAAGACATTGAACAGGGTGGGTCGTCTTCATCTGGGAGTACAGGGAGACCTCCCCCATGCTGAGACCCTCCAGTCTGTGATCCCAGTAAGTCCAGGCTTGTGACTGTGTGTCTATGGGGCAGGGAGTGTGATAAAATACCTGTGCATGCATGAGAGTATGTGTGTGCACAGATGTGTGGGGGCACGTGAGCATGAGAGTTCACAGGTGTGACTGTGAGCATGTGGATGGATGTGTGTGTATGGGAGAGTCTGAGAATGTGTGTGTAAGGGTGTGAGTGTGTAAGTCTAGGTTTTTGGAAAGCCCTGCACAAGCCCCAGTTTCCAAGCTGCTATTGTTAACCTCCAGATGAACTCTTTGTGTCATGGGGAGTCTATGAAGGACCTGGGTCCTGGAGATGTTTCTCTTCCAGCATCCTTCTTGCCTTCCATGCTTGGCCTTCAACAGAATTGAGAGGGGCAAATGAGTCCCCTGAAGATGCAAGTGTCACCATTTCAAATACAGGATGAATTACGGTGTGGGTTGCAGGCATTGCGTTTACATCTGTTTCCTCTTAAAAGTTCCTTGGTAAATCAAAAGCTCTCGGCAAGGAAGCTGGACCGAAAAACTTTTGAAAAGCTGTACCTTTTCCCTGTGCCTAGCTCATGGCTTTGTCCGGCTTTGTTGTCTTGATGCTGTTCTGGGATTTGGCAACTGTTTGTATAAATCGGGTGCAAACGGAAGAGGGAAACAGACACCCTTGTTCTAGCCTGGTGAGCTTTGGTTTCTTTGCTCCTTGGGTCACCTGCCAGGGACACACCCCTGTCAGCACTAACCTGCTCTTTGTTCCTCAGAGGGCATGCTTTTGCTGTTGCTTACACTTGGAGAGAGTCTCCACAGAGTCCATCATCCCGGGTTACAAATGGCTCCTTGGTGGACAGCCAGTGTTCCCCGCCTTCGCTGTCTTTTCATTTCACATTTAGTTTAGTTTCTCATTACATTACCTTTGCTAAATTGTTTCCGGAGTGAAAATTCCAGGCACCATGGCCTCGGCATCTGGAATCTCTTCCCTAAGGCTGTCAGGGGAAAAATGATGTAGTAATGGAACACTGAGTTCTCTACATGCACAGTTGAAGACACACATCTCAGATCTTCTCAGCACCTGCTGAGGCAGACGCACAGCTCCACACTGCCACCCTCAAAAGGCCCGAGGAATTCCCCCAAGACATTTAATGGCCTCCGTTCAGGCTGAACCCAGAAAAGGGTTTCAACATGGAAAAGAATTTCAGGGCCAACCAATACTTATGAAGCAAAGTGGGAGACATTGCCAAATGTATTTTTACTAAAAGCATCAGGGTTAAGACAAAGCAGGGTGCTCAGAAGGACAGATGCCTCAGCGGGGGGCATGTGCTTCCCCAACGGAGAGTAAGGGAGATGAAGACTCACACAGATGTGGGTATTGGAGTCACCAAGACAGAATATTAGTCATTTAAATTCTTTTGGTAACTCTCACTTTGTAGCTCTAAAGGTTACTAACAAAACCTTTTCCTCTTCTGTCTACTGATAAGAAAGGTGTCAGGTAGCCCCAAAAGGTGTCTTGGATGGGGTTATAATCTGATACATTATAGGATTTATTACAGGAGCCAGTAAGATTGCCCAAGGTGGTCAGTGAGTGTCCTTTCCCTAGGCCTCAGACAGTTAGCTGCTGGAATTCTTGCTTCTCTGATGGCAAAGCCTTCAACCTGAACCCACATCCCGGCTATATACCCACCTCCCATTTCATCTCAGTTGGAAAGGAAGAATGTTGTAATGTGTGTCCCTGAAAACAAGTTTTCCTTTATACGTGCTTTGGCCTGAGTGTCAAGTGGGATTCTAGAAGTGACTTTAACTTGGGTGTTGCTCGTCTGGGTGAGGCACATTGCGTCAGCTGTTGGAGTTTTTCCTCGGTCACCACATCTGCCTTCTCCTGCATCCAGAGAGGCAGGTGCTGCCTGTGGCCGCTTTCCATGACTTGGTGACTAGTCACCTTGGAGATGTGTCATTTTCACTGCAGAATTAACTTCTGTGCAGCCCTTTGGACAAGCTATGCACGCCCGGTCCCACCCACTGTTGCCTTCTCCATCACCCCTGGGATTCTTCCTCCCATGATGCTTTACACCTGTGCCTCTCCTGTAACCTCGGAGACCACACCTTTGCTTGCTCCATTTTGACTCCTTTCTTCTCTTTTCTTTTGAAAAACATTTTCTTTCCTGACAAAGCCCATTCCTGCCTGAAGGATGACCTTTTAAAATTCCCCTTTGCATCCTAAAATACAGTCTCTCTCCTTCGTAGTCATCAAATCGCAAGCTTTGTCCAAGTACCGTGGATTTCTACAAACTGGAGAAGACACAGCATTCCTGTGTGATATTAAGCTTGCTGTTTGGTGACCATGTGTGGGGGTGGGGGTGGGTGGTGCTGAAAATATTTAATCCCCATGTAGGGTTTCTATCCCACTTTTGACCATTCAGTTCCCAGATAAAAGACGCCCCCACACACACACACACAGCCTTTATATTTACAATAAGCCTTAAACAGCACAAGAGCTGGGCACATCTACCCTCTATGCTATTAGAATCTACTTTCCTATTGATAGCTCTGACTTATTACTTAATATGCTCCATCTGGACTGCTCTTAACTCCAATTGGCCAGCCTCAGGGCCATGCTTTCTTGACTCCTAACCCATGGCGTTTTTCTTCTCTCTCTCCTTGTGGTCTCTTCAGACCCCAAGACTGGGAACACAAAGCCCCACCTACCTCAATTCTGCCCAACTGTAGGCTGTTGGCATTTCTACTTAAACAATCAATAGTAACTTGGGACAAGGTCACATAGCATCACTTGTGTCTACCTGTGGATTCTCTTGTCTCTGGGGCAACCAGGTCTTCTGGCCTTCACTTAGCATTAAAATACATAGTAACAGCCCACTGTTACTTTGTATCCTCTGTCACATTGTCATGTCTGTTCTCAAAACTACACTGCTGGGTTCAATGGTGATTTTTTTGCCCTCTTGAGTCACTACCAGGCACTACCCACATCACAAATATTTTACCAGAGTCTTTTCTCGCACTATCTCTAGGTGCAAATCAATGGGGAAAACCAAACCAAAATAACAACAACAACAACAACAACAACAACAACAAAATAAAATGGCACTGGCCACCTTTATTTCCAGTTAAAAACATGTTGCTCTTTGGAATAAAAGTGGTTAAGTTCTATAAAGTCAGAAAAGAAACAGAGTAGAGTTAACAAGAATTGAGACTTTGTTCCCTTGGAAAAAAATTTAAACATGGCCATTTGTTCAAAGCTCAACATAGATTCCAGAGATACCGGTTTCACTTGTTAAAAATCCCTTTGGAAAGATTTATGTATTTCACGCCTAGGAACATTTTGCCAGCATACATTCCTGTGTACCACATGTGAGCCTGTTGTTGCCTGTGGAATTCAAATGAAGGCATCAGACCTCCTGGACCTGGAGTTACAGGTGACTGGGAGCCACCAAACAGGTTCTGGGAACTGAATCCAGGTCCTCTGGAAGGGCTCTTTACCACTGAGCCACCTCCCCAGCCACATTTAAATATCTTATATGTGTATGAGTACACTGGTGTGTCAGACACACTAGAAGAAGGAATCAGATCCCATTACAGATGGCTGTGAGCCACCATGTGGTTGCTGGGAATTGAACTCAGGACCTTTGGAAGAGCAGTCAGTTCTCTTAACCACTGAGCCATCTCTCCAGCCCACATTTAAATGCCTTAATTATGGAACTCAAACCATATTTTATATATAAACAAAAAATTCTGGAAAATCCCAAAAATCTATGAAAAATTTCTTGAGAAAGACAACCAGGTCACATCTCTGTGAAGGGGACATTAACCCTTTGCTGGAATGTGGTAAGGGTTGACACGGTAACATCCACAGCTTTATGTGTCTGTCATATGTACATGTGTGATTTGCCGTGTCACAGACTAAAGCCATTACAGAATGCAAGCTATGAAGCTTTTCTTTTGCTATAACTATACTTCCTGTTTATAATTTCTTCTAGATCAGTAGTTCTCAACCTGTGGGTCATGACCCCTTTGGCATTATACGTCAGGTATCCTGAATATTATTAGATATTCACATTGCAATTCACAACAGTAGCAAAATTACAGTTATGAAGTAGCAACAGAAATAATTTTATGGTTGGGTGTGTCACCACAACATGAGGAACTGTATTAAAGGGGTGTAGCCTTAGGAAGGTTGAGAATTGATGTTCTAGGTTGTGTTTTGACCTCTGCGGATGTACCTGTAGAAGCCAGAGGTCAATTATGAATGTCTTCCTCTTGCTCTCCGCTGTTGAGATGGAGTCTTTCACTGAGCCTACAGCTTCCAATTTAGGTTACGATAGCTGCTGAGTGAGTCCCTTAGTATCCGCCTGTCTCCACCCACGCAGCCCTAGATTTATGGGCATGTGCCACCATGCCAGCTTTTTTCTGTGGATGCTGGGGATCCAAACTCATCCCTCATGCTGCACAGCAAAGCCCTTTCCTCTCGGCACTGTCTCTCTAGTGCTCCTGACCTTCCGTTTTTTCAAAACATAGCAATTGAGTTATCTGTTAAGTAGAGCAAATGAGTGAGAGAAGACCGAGGATTGTGCCCCTTTGGAGAGAAGTAAGGTCATTTTGTATAATGTGATGCTGTGTGCTTCCCACAGATCACTGGCTCTCAACCTGTGGGCTACTACCTGTATTGACTGGTTTTGTGTGTCAACTTGACACAAGCTGGAGTCTCCATTGAGGAAATGCCTCCATGAGATGCAGTTGTATCACATTTTCTTAATTAGTGATCAAGGCAGGAGGGCCCCTTGTGGGTGGTACCATTCCTAGGCTGGTAGTCTTGTGTTCTATAAGAGAGCAAGCTGAGCAAGCCAGTGGAAGCAAGCCAGTAAGTAACATCTCTCCATGGCCCCTGCATCAGCTCCTGCTTCCTGACGTGCTTGAGTTCCAGCGCTAACTTCCTTTGGTGATGACCAGCAATGTAGTTTATTCAGGAAGTGTAAGCTGAATAAACCCCTTTTCTCCCCAGTTTGCTTCTTGGGCATGGTGTTTGTGCAGAAATAGAAACCCTGACTAAGACACTACTCCTTTGGGGGAGTGGTGTCTAAAGACTCTACATGAGTAGCCTAAGACCACCGGAAAACAAAGATATTTATATCATGATTCATAACAGTAGCAAAAGTTACAGTTATGAAGTAGCAAAGAAAATAATTGTGTGGGTGGGGGAGGGGGGTCACCACAGCGTGAGGAGCTGTATTACAGGGTCTCAGCATTAGGAAGCTGGAGAACCCCTGCTGTAAGCGTTCATGCCAACATACTCCTCCTTCAGTTTCCAGATGTGGTAGGCGCCCCATTGTCAGTTGGCATTACTATGGAGAGAATGGTGTTTAAAAGAAGCCTGGCTTCCGACAGCTTTAAGAATAGGCCCCACGGTTCTCAGGGTCCTTCATTCCATGTAGAGCTTTGCCTTTCTGCGAGGAACCTCAGGCAGGAACTCAGTAAGTCCTTGGTGGCCAGCCGTTCCTGCTGTTTCCCCAGTTGCCTTGCTGGATCCTCCTTAATCCTTTGGATTCTGGTTAAAGCTGCCTGCTCGGGAGCTGGGTCTTCTTCCACAGAGAGGCCCCGGGTTCCTTCCAGGTGAGGTCCCATCCCCAGCAAATCCATCCCCAGAAGACACTGTAAACAGATTGCTTAGGCCATTTATTTAACTGATAACACAGAGGAGTATTTCTAGCCCCAAACCCCCAAAACAAATGACTTTTGGAATCTGTTGTAATGAGATTTAAATTGTCCTTTTTAATAGCTCTGGGGACCATTTGTCTTAGTATTAAATGATTCTTCTTCTTTTTAAAGAATGTGGCAAATCATGCTGCTTATATAAACATAAAATGAGCATGTGTTAAAGATTGTATTTATCTCATTTGTCATGAGAGAACGAGGCAGAGGTAACCAATCAAAAGGGGCTGAACTTAAGCAGGAAATGGAATGTAAGATACATTTAGAGTACATCTGAAGCTGGCTTTCTTAGTGCAAACGGGAGGCAGGGGACAGTGGCCTCCCCCGGGTACGGTTTGTTTGTCTTGTTGTAGACACGATTTAATCTGCTCAGACCTCCATTATTGAAAACTTAGAATTGTCAGGTATATCAAAGGCAGTGAAAAGCTGGGCACAGAGAAGCCAGGGCTGCGGGTCAGGCATGCACACCTCTCCATCAGTGATGCCCAGGGGCTGCATGTGCTTGCAGGGGTTATAATTGATCCGTGTTAGCATTGGATGGCACAGTGAAGTACCTTCTGCCTTCTGTGTTGTCTGAAAGGTCACAGGACACTGTGTTCCAGGTCACAGGGTCACTGTATTCCCTTATAAAGATTTCTTCATTGTTAGAATAGATACAAAGTAGTGGTTTTGTCTTTTGAGTCAGGGTCTCACTATGTCTTGATATTCTGCCCAGGTTAGTTTTGAACTCGATGTCTTCCTGCTTCAGGGTCCTGAGGGTTGAAGTCCACCCTATCATATCCCAGTATAAATGGCATCCTTTAAAGGTCTGCTTTGAGATTTTGCCTAGTAAGGGGTAAGGAACACTGGAGATCTAGAGGCAGAGAGGTACACCCTCCTCTCTCCTGCTGTCTATTAAGGTTAGGGCTGGAAGCAAAGCTGATTTCATTGCTGTTTAAAGAGAAAGTCTGAAAACCCAGGAGAGAGCATGTAGCCATGTGGTCGCAGGTCTTCCTGAGAACCACATCCCTGAACATCTCCGCCCACTGAGTTTCTCATTAGGAGAGATGGCAGAGATGCTGTGAATGAAGGCTTCTGAGGACAGCTTCTGTGATTCCCTGTGAGCACTAATGAGTTCTGTGTGTCCCCCTTTTTGTCTGTTGATGAAATCACTTATGAAAATGTGCAAGCATTTATGTGTATCAGAATCGTAATGGGGAGATGAGTTATGTCCCCAAGGGCCGAAGGCTTGTTGAGACTGGATGTCTGAAAGATAAATGGCCCGGCTGAGGTTGCTGATTATTGGATCAGCGTGAGGAAAAACAGTGGAAACAGTGAATGGTGAGGTGACTGAGCTGCTCTGCTGGAGCCTACAGAGAAAATATTGGTTTGGGAATCTGGTTGTTGTTGTTGTTGTTGTTGGTTTGATTTTTTTTTTTAAAAAAACGTTGGACCATTGTCTTTATAGGTCTAGACAGAGTGACTATACTGCCCTGCTCAAGAGCTAAAACATCGTCAAGAAAGCAAGTCAAGTTCATAAGGAATTATCTAGCAAAATTGTTTCCAATCAGAGAGAACCTCGAGCTACTGGTTGGGGAGCTCGGTGCATTCTTGTTTCCATTTGAAGCTCCTTGGCAAGCCGTTGCTTGGCGGTCCAGCCATTTCCTTCTGGTATCAGCTGGCCACACACTTCTGCTGTGGACTCAGAATGGAGGAGAGTCGACAGGTACTGTGTGTCAGCAGCCTGTTTCTAGAGCAACCCCCTCACCCACCTCCACCCCCACCCTCACCCAACGTCCTTCCTTTTCTATAAACATTTGTCAGCCAGACTCAGAGGGCACAGAGTGGATGCTCAAGCAGGAAAATCAAAGCCACAGCAGTCCGAAGTGAAGGTAAACGGTGCCACTAAGATCTGGCTGCAAGCCAGACATTGGGAACCAGGTTCAGGCTTGACGGAATGCCTCTAAGCTATAGGAGGATGGAGGGGGTCAGGTTTGCTGAACAAGGGGAAATAATTCTGAGCACACTGTGCGAGTGGCCAAAATCAAGACTATCAAGGCTCTGGGTGATTTAGCTTACAGCGGCCACTGACTAAAACACAGTCAGCTTTCTGTCTTCTTTTTTTTCCCCCACACCTTACGGTAAAGGGAGGAAGGATGGTCTAGAAGGTGGCCAGGGCTCACAGCAAGCCAAGATGACCACAGGGACTTTCTCATTTACCTGTGGTGGTCGGTGGCAGTTTTTCTTGTGATGTTGGATTTGATAGGCATCAGCCAACCTTGCAGTTGTTCTTTGACAACTTTTATTATTTTCTTCTCCAACATAGTATTTCTATTAATTATCTGGGAATTTTGTACAACGCACCCTGTGATGGTTTGATATGCTTGGCCCAGGGAGTGGCACTATTAGAAGGTGTAGCCCTGTTGGAGTGGGTGTGGTCTTGTTGGAGTAGGTGTGTCACTGTGGGTGTGGGCTTTAAGACCTTTATCCTAGCTTTCTGGAAGTCAGTATTCTGCTGACAGCCTTCAGATGAAGACGTAGAACTCTCAGTTCTTCCTGCACCACGCCTGCCTGGATGCTGCCATGCTCCCGCCTTGATGATAATGGACTGAACATGTGAACCTGTAAGCCAGCCCCAAATAAATGTTGTCCTCATAAGACTTGCCTTGGTCATGGTGTCTGCTCACAGCAGGAAAACCCTAACTAAAACACCCCAATCACACTAGCTTTGTATTCCTTCCAGATCTATCCTTCTACCCCCATACCCCTCAATACCCCCCAAAAGAAAAACAGAGAGAGAAAAAAATATATGTAACCCAGTGTTACCTATATACTCATTAGAGCATTGTCACACTCCCAGTGGCCAGGTCCTTAAAGAAAACTGAGTCATTCCCCTGCTACTCGGCCCCACCCCACCCCATTCCTGCCAAGATCTTTTAAATCAAGGAATAATCGCTGCCTCTTGCATAAGGTCCAGCAATCCCAGTATAGGATGGCTCCTTTACATGGACCATGTTTCCTCTCTCCCATCTGTGTTGCTGGGTCTTATGTCTGATAGCTTATTGGAAAAAGATCCCTAGCATGGAAAGGAATCAAAATTCTCTTGAAGTTGAAGAAGACAAAAATAAACGTGTGTGTCCTGCAATAAAGCAGGCTGAGAATAAAGGACAGAGCATGTGCAGACAATGCGCTGAAGAGAATCAGGTGTGAGCAAGCTTACAACCCAGTGTGAAGTCAGGAGAACACACATGGCTTAGAAGTAGGTCCGTAAGCTCCATTACTTCAGATATCATTTCGGCTCCAGGGTGGACATCCCCACTCTCTCCTCCTGGGACAGAAGAGGCGTTGGCCTGAGGTTTCATGATCGTTTTCTAATCCTTGTCTGATAAAGACGGAAAATAGTGGGCTGAACTTGGAATACTGAAAGAAAGAAAGTGGAATCAGAAACCCAAGCGCATCGTGTGAACTGAGGAGGATCAAGTATATCTAGACAGGCCAGTACAGTCATCAATATGGCTGATGTGGGAGCAGATTTGGCTTCCACAAGTCTAATAACTCTCGGATGGGGTCTCTCTGACCACCATGCATTTTCTCGACAAATTCCCCCTTCCTATGGAAAGGGAAGTTGAATCCCTCTCAAGCTTTTCTACTGTGAACAGTTGTCACCTTCTCTGTGGCTCTGCTCCAGAGGCTGGGCCTGGTCCAGCTTGGGCGTTTGATGAACCCTTACAACGGACCGGAAAGAGTAGGCTTTTGTGTTCCATTCTAGGTCTGCAGACCTGCGTTTAGATTAATGGAAGTTAAAAATTAGATTTCATGCAAAAGAACTGATTTCTGCCAAGGCAGAGAAAGGATAAAAGTTGAAGAATTTCTACTCCAAGGAAGTGTGCAAGGTTTTTAATAGTGTATTTCAACTTGACTCGGCTGTGGCTCCTCCTGCAAATCTTCCATCCTTGGTGTTTGCCCTTTTCTCCTGTGCCTCCAATGGTAACTGAAAGGGGGGTAGCAGTTTGCTCAAATCTTGTCTTAGCACACTGACTACTACTCATGTTTCAAATATAACTGCCAAAGTGGACCTGCTTGCTCAATGGTGGCATCCCTGTTCCAGTGTCACCAATGACTGGTTGGATCTGAGGCCTGCTCCATGGGAAGGAGTTTCATGCCTGCTAATTATTGTCCAAAGCTCATGGCCCTGGAGGTTATAATTTGCTGTTATTTTGGTGCTAAGTGCTCATGCTATCAAATTCTTAATATTTATGTTATACCTGTAGGCCTGGGGTGCTCTCATCTATTGTCAAGGAAGCTCCTTTTTTCTTCAGTTACCAGAGACTTGCATAACCGGTCACAGTACTAAAGATATGAGACGCAGCGCCCAGCCCTAAACCGGACATCTATAGCAATCTCACAACCCACCACCATGTCTCAGGGAACATCATGGAAGAAGGGGTGAAGATAATGTAAGGAACACAGGAGGGGGTGGGGGTGGGGGTGGGGAGAGATGTTGTCTTCGGGAAACAACATGGCTGTTGCGTGCATGAGCTCACGGCAGTTACACAAGATAAAGCCAGCCCAAAATGCCAGCACAGTTGGAATGGGTGATTTCTAGGCCCCACCCTTACTGAGGAGCTACGTAGTGGCAGCTGAAAGTTACTGGGAAGGGAGAATCATTATTGACTGTTGCCCACTGATGGTGTGCCCATGATCCAGTGAATGGTCCTGTGTACCATCCATACATGGGCAGTACTAGCTGGACTTAGTGTGTTATTGAAAAGGAGGAGGAGAAGAGAAGGAGAGGGGAGAAGAGGACAAGAAGGTGCAGAAGAAGAGGAGGAGGGGGAGGACGGGGACTCCTGAAGCAGGGAGGAGTCATGTTGGGTATAAGAGGGGGAAGTTTAAGGGAGTAAACTGATGATGGGGAGTAGTTATGGTCATATTTCCTTGTATAAATATATGTAATTCTCAAAACAACTATTTAAAAATAACTTATAAGCCGGGCGTGGTGGCGCACGCCTTTAATTCCAGCACTCGGGAGTCAGAGGCAGGCAGATTTCTGAGTTTGAGGCCAGCCTGGTCTACAAAGTGAGTTCCAGGACAGCCAAGGCTATACAGAGAAATCCTGTCTCGAAAAACCAAACCAAAAAAAAAATAAAAATAAAATAAATAAATAAATAAACAAATATAACTTATTTGTTTTATAAAAGAGCAAAAAAAATGACAGTAAACATCAATAGAATTGCTATGATTATCTTTAAAATCTACTTGTTGAAATATCTGAAATAAAAGACATCCATCCGTTTTATATATGTATGGAAAGCAACGCCAGGCCAAACCTGCATCCTTGGAAGATTTCAGATCTGCTTTGCATTGTCTTTAGACAGTTCTGTTGCATAGGCTGAGACACAGCCTTCTTAGCTGGGCTGGCGGGTAGATCTACTCAGGAAAATGCCCTAGCCCACGCGTCCCATCATTAAGTGCGATTATAGGCAACTTTGAAAGCTACTCGGGGGAACCCATCAGCCTCCTCCGTATGAAACTGGCTGAATCAGTAGTCACACCCCTCTCCCTTGAGTAGATTTGAAGTTGGCTCATAAAACAACATTGATTTATTTAATACACTGTGGGTGTCCACTGGAGGGCACATACCAGTCAGTGCCTTTAGAGGTTAAAGTTGGAGGAGGCCAGGAAACCATTAGAGATTTCAAAATGCCGTTGAATCCACACATAGTTCTCAGAGGTCTGATAACACATTGCCACACACTTATCAAGGAGCCTCTGCCAGTGCCAGGATGTTTCTAGTAAGAAGCAGATGAAGAAAATGTACCTGCAGCAGGTTGGAGGTGGGGCAGAGACAGGCAGGAAGCTGTCCTGGTGTTTCTGCTTTGCGGTGAGATGAAGTCCCGTGGACTGATTACATTGGAAAGGCTCTTTGGGAAGGAACATCTACTAAGCTCTAAAGGATAAAATTATTATTTTTTTCACTTTAAACATAACATTTATTTATTGACTTTGTGTGGGTGGACAAATGCCATACACTTGGGCCATGGTGTGTGCTTGGAGGTCAGAGGACAACTTTCAGGACTCTTATTTTCTCCTCCTACCATGTTAGGTCCCAGAACTCAGGCCATCAGAATTGGTGGAAAGCATCTTTACCTTCAGAGCCAGCTTGATGGCCCTGGGAATATACAACTTAGCCTATGTAGAGCATAGAGTTCATCTCCCAAATGTTTGTGGTTGAAAACTGTCAAGGGCAAATAGAGAATGCCCTCCTCTCATACACTTAGAAGTCTTCTGGAGGGAGGACAGGGACTGGGAAACAGTTCATCATATCAGGCCTGGCAGAAAGTAGAGTGAGCTGCCGCTTAGCTCCACCAAAGCACTGCTTACAGACGCAGGCAGAAGCAGCAAGCTAATGGATAGGAATAGATAATGATATGTGTTGGGAGACAGGAGGATTTCACGGATTTGGGCAAGACCATCACAGGAGAACCCATGCCAAGGGACTTCTCAGTGGAATGGTGGTCATGTGTGCATACCTGAAGCTTCAGGAGAGCAAACCAGAAACCCAAGAAGTTAGAGCAGAGCAAAAGCCAGAGCACCCCAGGACGGGCATTTAGAGCATCACCAAGTGCCACCACCAACCATGGGGATACCTCTACGAAGATGAATCTGATCTTTTCAGAGGCCATCACCGAGACTCCTCCATTAGAAAGGTACCATCCTTTCACACTCTTACTAACACACATTCATAGAAGGCTGTCAGACACAGAGACCAACAGTAATGTGCAACTTTCCCAACTTTCTTGGGTGGGGTCATGACTTGGGAGAACAAGAAAAAGATTGGAATATTTTTCAAAGAAAGAGTACTATAGGCAACCTCTCCTCATCCTGCTCTTGCTTCCCAGGATTTCAGAAACGGTACTAAAGACAAAGAGATGTGGATGTGGATATTTGAAAGATTCCCAGGGACAGTTCCTAGTGGGCACAAGCACAGGGCCTTCACCATTCGTCTTAACTCTGTTCAAATCCAGTTCTTGAGTGGCGATAACCCTGTCCCCAATACTCTTGTTCGGTTTCACTGGAGGACTCGGTTTCCAGGGAATGAGTATGTTTGTAAGTTACCCAGAGCAACAGCACAGCAAATGCCGGAGAAAAAACGTTGACAGCGAACACGGCCAAAAGCCCCTTGCCAAGTTGTGCCGCCGAGAAAGCTGTCCGGCCCTTATCCTTAACATTTAAAGGTCTCTGTTCTTAAAGGGATCCTGGCAAGAGTGCCTGGAATATCAAAGGCTCTAAATTAAATGCATTTGCTTTTACATCATGAGCTTGTAATTGAAGTGAATGGCACCCTCTGAATTCTTATGTGGGGATATTTTAGTTTCTGATGGAAAATACACAAGAGATTGAAGTGTGAGATAAATTATATCCATGATTCTGACACTTAGAAGTAATCACTAGCCAGGCGTGGTGGTGCACGCCTTAATCCCAGCACTTGGGAGGTAAAGGCAGGTGGATTTCTGAGTTCGAGGTCAGCCTGATCTACAGAGTGAGTCCCAGGACAGCCAGGGCTACAAAGAGAAACCTTGTCTTGAAAAAAAAAAAAAAAGAAGTAATCACTATTAATACGGCTTTTTTTCTTCTCAATATGTATATATCCTTAAAAGAAATAATACTCTAAATCTTTATTTATGTTTCCAAGTTACTCTAGGCATTTTATAGCAATATGCAACTTCATGAAGAATGTAAGAGAGACTTTGCTGTCTGTAAAATTAAAGCATATTTTTTCTTGATTTTTTTATCAATACAACGATTAACGTTGAGTTTTTTCATATTTATATAATTGCCAACTTTCCACTGAATTATTTATTCATATCCTTCACCCAGGTCCCCATGGGATCATTAGTGCCTTTTGAATTGACTTATCAAAGTTCTAGGAATAGAAAAACTGACTGTCTTTCCTTTCGGGCTTCTTGTTCATTTTCTGGGGCTTTTTGGGGAGAGGAGGAGTTGTTGCTGTTCAAAGGAAAAGCAAAATTTTAAAGACAGAGATCACACAGTTGCCATTACTTGCAATATGTAAGCAGAGTATTACTTTTTGAAACGTGCTTGGTGCATCTTGATTTAAAGATATTTGTGATTCAAGAACTATTTCAAATTGCCCTCCAACCCTGAAGACACACATCTCCCAAGACTAAGGGGTTAAGGCCCGATTTTCTTTGGTAGAGTGGGGGACCACAAGGCACAGAGAAACAGGCAGGCCCAGGGGGAGGGATGTGTGGACCATTTTCAGAATGTGCATCTTTGGGGTGGAGGGAAAAAAAAAAGAACCCTAGGCATTTTTCCAATGATAGTTTTCCTGAAAGCCCAGTTCCCTAATTTTAGGCATTTTAGATTTTCATGCATATTTTCAGGTTTCTTGAGATCGTGTGAGGAAGCTTGACACACAGGCTATAACATACAGTCAGGGGACCTGTTCTGAGCTGTCCTTCATGATAACAAAGGGAACTGTCTCACTAGACAGCACAGAAGTGATGTACCTTCAAGGTCAAGGCCAGTACCTGGCTGCTTGTCTCCTGGCGTCCTTGATTGTGACCTAAATTCTTCTTTCCTCAGGTTTCTTCTTCCAGTCTCTCTCTCTCTCTCTCTCTCTCTCTCTCTCTCTCTCTCTCGTGTGTGTGTGTGTGTGGTGTCACATGTGTATTCACAGGACTTGCTGTGTCCCCTTTATTCTGTACCGACAGCCAGCAGTTGTGTGTCAGATGTTTTGTGAACGGCCCCAGATGTTGTTAAAAAGACACACTCCTCCTTGGCTGTGGATGACAGTGCTTTGCTGTGCTCAGACCACAGGCAGGACCCCTGGGGCCTATCATGCACATGTTGACCTGTATTCCTTGGAGAGAGTGAGCATTGGTCATTTCTGGCTCTTAGATCTGTCCTCATAACCTGCTGTAATCTCAGTTTCCTGGGGAGGCTCTTTCCTGGCTTATGCATGTGCTCCCCCCCCCATCCATTAGGGGGACCTCTGAGGTCAGACCAGGATTGCATTGCAGGTGGCCAGTATTTGGTCTGGTTGTCTCCCTTCGCCATACCCCTCCTGGGTCCCAGGTCATTGCAACACATTTTAAAAGATCACGTTGCATGTCTTGGGCACTGTCCCCTCCTCATTAAAGCGGCCTGTCTAACATCCCCTGTGCAGTGACCTCATTGTGACCCCTGTGCAGACTCCCCTGTTTCCAGATTTCTTCCTGGCACTTGGCTTCCTCAACTCCCTCTTCCCAGAATCCTCTTCCTTATCTCTGGAATATAGAGGGCTGATGCCAAAAAGCCGAGTCTAGTTACATTTCTAACTTCCTTCTCCTCTGGCTCTGCAGCTCTACACTTGTTAAACACCTGTCTCCCACCTGCAGGGCACCTCTGCGGTTTATGACAGAGGTTAGTTTGTGTCGCCTTGAATAGAACGGTACAATAAAGCCCCTTCCCTCTGATTCTGTTCTCACGCTCCATGAGGACATCTGGTACTGATTATTCCTGCTGGTGCGCCCTGATTCTGCTTCGTATTTGGTGTGCGTTCTGTTGTTCTTTTCTGAGATTATTTCTAGGTTTCCCCCCAAGTCTCTATAACTCTGCATCGCATCAAACAGCTTTGGGAAGTCCCTCCAGACTCCAGGCGGAGAAGATGCATATAAGCCCTCCTTCCTCTGCTCCCTTTCCCCTGAAGGCTGGAGGCCGGTGGAGAGCATGATGATGGACTGGTATCTTTATATTTCCAAATCTTAGTCACCATGTTGAGAAATTAGTGTTTCACCCACAAAAGGCCTGACCCCCTCTCGAACTACCTTTGTGTCTCCCAAGGCTCATTGCTCCTTCTATCCAACTGAAGAAGGACCTCTGGGCGCCATCTTGGTTGGATGTACCTCTCACCCTTTCCTTTTTTTAAAAGCTAAAGCCTTCTCAAAGCTCCAGTGACAGGGATAGCTGTTTCTAAGCAGAGCTGAGCAATTGAGTTAAAACGTCCCAAGGCCATTTCCTGATGCTTTCTCTTTTGACTTCCTGGTGTCACCTGGGTGTCACAAATGGTTCTTTCTCAGAGTTTGAGCATCATCCTTCCAAAGACTACCTTGATAGGACCTTGATGTTGGGCTCTGTTGGGTTCAGACAGATGGGTACCCACCCAGTGTGGGATCATTATTCCCATGCAAACTAGGGTTTTGAATTTAAATATATCTGATTCTAGACAGCCTTTGCTCTCCTGTTGGCTATTGAGGTGGTAACCTTTCTTTTCTGTTTTAAACCAAGGCAGGCACGGAGGACCACGCCTTACCCTGAACATCATGTTAAGAGGTCACTTATCCTGACTCAGTTTATTGGGGTACCTGTTGGGAAAGAACCTTCCTTCACGGGCTCTAGGCTCTGTACTACTCTGTTCCTATTCTATTCTAAAAATCATCTGTAGTCAGGGCTCATCAGTCAGCTCAGGTTTTCTATCTTTTTGACAAAAGTGAGATGTTGCTACCTCAGCCTATGTAAAGCTTTTATTTTAAAAAAGCAAATGTCCTGCCTGGTTGTTTGTCAGCTTGATACAAGCTGGAGCGATCTGAGAGGAGAGGAACCTCAATTTGAGAAAAGGCCTCTATAAGATCAGCCTATAGGCTAACCTATAGTACATTTTCTTGAAAATGATTGACATGGGAGGAGCCAGCACACTGTGGGCGGTGTCACCCTGGGCTGGGAGGAGCCAGCTCATTGTGGGCGGTACCACCTCTGGGCTGGGAGAATCCGATCAGTGTGGGCAGTGCCACCCCCTAGACTGGTGGTACTATAAGCTTTAAAAATGCAGGCGGAGCAAACCATGAGGAACAAGCCTGTAAGCAGCACCCCTCCCTGGCCTCTGCATCAGCTCCTGCCTCAGGTTCCTGCCCCAACTTCCCTCGGTGATGAACTTAAACCTATACGCTAGAATAAACATCTCCAGTTGCTGTTGGTCCGTGGCGATTTTATCACAGCAATAAAAACCCTAACTAAAGTTCAAGTCTATCTCTGAGGTGTCCAGAGAGAAACTTAATTGTTCCACAGTAAGTATGAGCAGCCGCTGGTCGCCCTCATGTTGAATTCACCTCTGCTGATCCCCAGAGTCATTTGCCAACCTAAAGGAAATGCAATCAAATCTAGACCCGGGGGACGGACGGGGTCGTGTCAGTGATATCTCAGCTGTGACTCTGTTCAAGGAAAGTTTGAAGCCAAATCCCGTCAGCATATGAGACGCAATGCGTTTGTTTTGTGTCTTACAAAGCACGTTATTAGGGAAATACCAGCCGGGCGAGCTCTGTTTTCCATCTACTTTGATACCGAATCACACATTAGTGAATAAGGCAGAAGAGGAGGCCAAGCTGTGGCCTGGGAAGCCAGCTGCTGATCCACACCAGCTGTTGATCCACGCCAAGATCTCTGGGCTGCTCTCCCGCCCTCTGCTGGGGCAGAGGGCGCCGTGCCAGCACATTAGCATTAGGGTTCTTGGAAATGCCTTAGAGGTTAGATAAACTACATACAACAAGACAGCGCAAAACTGCAAAATAAAGATATCGGGTTAGTTTAGGTTAGTTTAAGAACATTATATGGTTCAGAGGTGAAACGCCTGGGTGGCCCCTGCAAGGGACCCTAGGCTTCTGCACCTGTGTGTCAGAGACTCCAAACCATGCATAAGCCCAGCCCCAGGGGAGTGCAGTCCCTCCTCCACGCCAGGCACACACCACATACACATAATTAAAAATAATAAAAATAACTTTTAGTAGGGGTCTTAGAAATACAGTAAAGCAATGTAGATTTGTAAGGAAACTAAGCAGTCTGACCCGGATCACCAAAGCTCCTGACAGCAACTTAATGGAGAGAGACAGAGAGACAGAGAGAGAGAGAGACAGAGACAGAGAGACAGAGACAGAGTCAGAGAGAGCTATGACTATGTGTTCTGAGGTTTGGTTTGTTGTTATGTATTATAAGGCTAGATTCTATATCCCAAGGTTTAATTTCCTCAAGAAGAAGAGATCCTCACACATGGGGCTGGAGAGATGGCTCCGCAGCTAAGAGCACTGACTGCTCTTCCAGAGGTCCTGAGTTCAAATCCCACAACCACATGGTGGCTCACAACCATCTGTAATGGTATCTAATACCCTCTTCTGTTGTGTCTGAAGACAGTGACAGTGCATTCACATGTATATAATAAATAAATCTGAGAGAGAGAGAGAGATCTCCTCACACATATACCAGCTTTTGTTGTGTAAACCTTGCCCCCAAGTTATCTGTGATTGGTTAACAGAAGAGAGGTAGGCAGGCCTTCCTTTCTTGGGCTTGGGGTCTGTCTTAGGGTTTTGCTGCTGTGAACAGACACCATGACCAAGGCAACTCTTATAAGGACAATGTTTTATTGGGGCTGGCTTACAGGTTCAGAGGTTCAGTCCATTATCATCATGGCAGGAGCATGGCAGCATCCAGGGAGGCATGGCGTAGGAGGAGCTGAGTTCTACATCTTCATCTTAAGGCTAGAAGACTGACTTCCAGGCAGCTAGGATGAGGGTCTTAAAGTCCACTCCCACAGTGACACTCCTACTTCAACAAGGCCACACCCACTCCAACAGTGCTACAACTTCTAGTAGTGCCACTCTCTGGGCCAAGCATATACACACCATCAGAGGGTCTAAGGCAGAGACCAGGAGGGGGGAGGAGAAGGAAGAAGGTGCCATGGGGTTGGTGGATCATGAGAGTATGGCCATGAAGCCTGGCCAGTTGGAGTAGGAGCGATCCAGGCAGAACATACCTCAGGGTTATTGACAGGGAAGTAGACAAAATAGCAGAGAGGGCTGATATCTGCCCAGATCTAGTGCTATTAAAATTTATTGTAAAGGTTTTGTGTCTTTTATTTGGGAACTAAATGATCAAATGTAGGGTAGAAACCCTTAAATAATATTTACCTCAATGTGCGTGGGGGGGGGGGGGAGTAGCTGTTCATATCACTGTGGATCAGAAGCAGGTAGAGTTTACAGAAGGGAGTGAAGGGTAATATATTCTAGAGCTCTAAACCCTTGATCTTCTTGTTCCACTTGAAGTTTTCAGACTCCTAGACAGTTCCACCAGCTGTGTAGCAAGCATTAAAACAGCAGCAGCAGCAGCAGTAGCAACAACAACAACAAAAATCAGGAGTCAATAGGGACCTCGAATATTCAAGCATAGTGCCACATTTTCTGTATTTATTCTCCTCCTTTCTCTGTTCCCCCTTTCCTTCTCTCCCTCCCTCTCTCCCTTCCTCCCTCTCTCCTCTTCCTCTTTCCCTCCCTTCCCCTCTTCCCTTCCTTTCTCCCTCCCTCTCCCTCCTTCCTTCCCTCCTTCTCTCCTTCCTTCCCTTCCTCTCTCTTCCTTCTTTCCTCCCTCCCCCTCCCTCCCTCCCTCCCCCTCCTCCCCTCCCTCTTTCTTTCCTTCCTTCCCTCCCATTTTCTCTCTTCTCTCCCGCCCTACCTTCCTCTCCCCTTCTCTCTGCTTCTTCCTACCACTCTCACCTCTCCCTTCTTTTCCATTACTACTCCTCCCGCACTGTCCTCCAGAGTCTCTCTGTGACTTTCCCACAGAGCTTGTTAGTGGCTACCCTTAGCTCCGCCTCCCTTTTCCCTGTCCAATCACAGACCTCCTCTGCACTAATGTAATCGGACAGGGAAAATCCTGCAATGCCAGACCATCTTCCCAAAAGCTCGACAAAGCTGAAGGTTAGGTTCAGGAAGCGTCTCGACTCTAAAATGTTTACCAAAAACGTGTTTTTGGAACCATCAAGGGTGTCTATGAACTCACAGATGAAAGCCAGGAGAACACTCCTGTGAAAGGTATCGAGCTCCGCAGAGCAGGGCCCATTTTCCTTTGTTCCTTCTGTGGTGTGTACATACCAGCATAGCTGAACTTCTCAGTGAGAGTGGTTGCTATCCAGTCTCCTCTCTTCCATGGGAGGTGATACGCCTAAAAGACAGGAGCAGATGGGTGTGGTCTGAATCCGAAAACCAACACTCTCGCACGCCTCTGATACTAGGATCAGACTTGCTGAAAGTTAGAATTTTGTTGGAAATGCCCAGTGCTCATGGTTACCTCGGAAATGAAGGAACCTGAGCCTAGAGTCTCCTTCATATAGACATTTTCGACAATAGAGTGCTGCTAGTCTGCTCAGTACCACTGTGGGTGTGGGTGAATAGCTTGGTTTATAACATCCCTAGTCTGTACCCATAGTGCCATTGGACAGACTTGCAGCTCTCTGTCTTTTGATGCTTTCTGGCTGATGCCTAATTCATTTTGTGCTTATCAGTGGGGTCAATACTACAACTCACGGTCAAGTGTTTCTAGGGTGAATTGGAACACAACGTTTATCCCCTGTGATTTTACACAATCTTAAACTGAAATCTTCACCAGGCACTGGCTCTCAGGCATGGCAAGTAATGAATTGAGGTTCCGTTCAGACTAGAAGCAGGCAGCAGGCAGCATGCACATGTCTTCTACGTAAAGGCAAGAGCGGACCCAGAGAGTAGGGGGGAGATAGCGAGCATGTCCCTAGCCATCTCATCCCTTTGATCCAATGTGGTAGTATTTGTTTTTCTCGGTTTCTATTAAGCTTGGCAAATCAAAGAGCCACTTTCTAACAAGAGCTGAATCTGAGGGTTGGGGTTAGGGGTTGAAGACATTGCAGTCCCAGCTTCATTGAATAATTCACTTTCTGACCACTAGGTGGTGCTCATTCACTTCTAAATTTGCTGTTGAGGTGGTTTTGTTTTTTGTTCTTTTTTTTTTTTTTTTTTTTTCCTTTTGCTTATTGTTCTGTTGTTGGAAAGAAAAAGTTACGATAATTTGGTTATCTTTAAACTAAGCATGCCTGCACCTCTACAGGTGCAGGTGTATAAGAATTTTAGTGTTTATCCAGCCTGGGAAGTAATGGGTTTACAAGTTAACATACCTTGCACATGGTATGTGTGTGTGTGTGTGTGTGTGTGTGTGTAAATAATATTGATCTATATTCTTCAGAATCATTTGTCACTTCTGTCAAACCAGATAAAAACGGGTTCATAGACTGTGGTGGGTGGGCATCCGTGTGCCTTGCTTTTGGGTTCCCTAAACTTAGAGCCTATGAAAAACAGTTTTGGAAAGTTCCGAGCAATCTTAAAGTCATTGCAAATGTCAGAGACAGGGCTAAAAAGATAATGGGATAAGGAGAGCCTCAGTCAGGAGTAGCAGGGGGGACATGGCAGAGAAGGGCAGGGTGCCAGTAGAGGGGTGATTAAGTGGGGGTTCAGCCCATATTCCACATTCCAAAGCTGCAGGGTGTTGTCAGCTGTGGTGTCATGTACTGCTCAGAGGAGCTGAGTAGTCTCCTTTCCTTCCTTCCCTGGGCTCTCCCCTGGATTGACTGGTTGCACCTCAAAATATGTGATGTGTTCAGCATAGAATTGACCTTGACCTGTGGGGTATGCTGGCAGTGGAGACATCCCGACGTATGTAGTCCAGGTATAATCCCTACTCAGTGGCAACTGGGTAATTCCTGCTTTGGAAGAACAAAAGGCTCAATGGTTGTGGATGGTACCTGGATATTTACGGATCTCTATCCTGTACTGGACAGAAAGGACTCAGGGAATTCATAGACCATGGTCATGACCTATTGATGATCATATCCGTTTCTTGACTTTGTCACTAATACAAATGGGCAAAGGACTCTCCACTTACCCCAGGATGGTCTTCATCTGCACCAGGCTGGACAGTAAGGTGTCAGAACTCCCAGACTACTAAATTCTAGGAACCCAGTGAAAGAGAAATGGAAACACATCCTCGTGGTTCCATGTCCTTGATTTCTCCCGCTTGGGGTGTCCAGATGCCTGCCACTACACACCGGGCTGGAAGAATGAAGCAGAGTCCAGATCGCACAGGATCTCAGTCCACCTGAAGCGAGTGCCTTGGGGGTGGGGAGAGAGTGAGAAGGCCTTCTCTGATGATGATCGGCAATGAAACAGCTCTCTGAGACGATCTTATCTTGGGCATATACCTTTATTCAGGATGGGCTTATACACATAAACTTTTGGGGTGAACCAATCAATGGTTATCTAGTTGTGAGGGAGGGGGTGAGAATATCTGGGTGTTGGGGGGAGGTCATTGGCTGAAGGCTGCTGAGAGGCCTCATTAGCATGGGAGGCATCCCAGGAATCTCAGGTGCAGGATCACATGACCTTCCTCAGGTGGGATCCAGAGTCCTCAGAGGAGAAGATGCCCAGCTGACAAAGAGTCTGCCCTTTTGCCTTTTCAGGGCTGTCTGTTAACAACAGACTCAGACCTTAACAGCAGGGCAACACACCTTGACCTGAAGACTTGTGCAGGACCCTCCCTTTGCTGGAAGAGTTTGGCTGTGTCTGGCCCTCACTCCAATTCCTCTTAGTGAGCCTGATGGGCCTCTCCCCTAGCCGGCTCTCCAATCCTTATGTCTTGTATCCCACGCTCTGTCATACGATGATTAGTATAACATGTAAAAGTCTTTGTGAAATGTTGTTAGGCCTCCTTGTGCATCACTCAGGCCTGTGTGTGCGGGAATCGTCTTTACCAACACATTCCCCAGACCTTGGTGCAGTGAAGGCGATCAGTAATCCCTCTTGAGTGACTGGACACTTCCCTAGTTACAATCGTGGTCAATAAAGAAATCACGCTGTGTATTAGTCACTCAAAATGAACTCTGGGTAAATATGAAATATTCCCAAGTGGACTTTGTTGTTCTGTGAACATTGGCCCATGAGGATGTTTTCTGTAATACGTCATCACAGTTTAAATTGTGGACAGAGTTGGAAGACATTGCACTATAGGGCCAGGTCTGAGTCCTGTAAAATCTACTTTTCTAGGGCAAGTTACTATTGTTGCTTTCTGCATTGGTTTTCTCTGTTAAAAAAAAAAAAAGTTCACAAAGCAATAGCTTGGATTAAACAAATTACTCTATTATCTTTAGAATGCCGCCAAGAATATAACGAGAACTCAATTCACAAGTAGAATTCATAATTACCTTATTTTATTTCGCAGTGGTGTGATTTGCTTATTTTGCACAGGTTGGAGGTAAATTGCTCATCCAATTTTCAGAAGAGGGGAAAAAAACACTGATAAATGCGGATGTTGGTTACTTTCCTATGCTTGTGATTATAGTGATCGCATATACACAGTGCAGTAACTACAGGGTTTATTGTGGGATGTTTCATATTGCGGAATCGGTCTCAAAGCGGGCAGTTGAGGGAGGTGTGACGCCTCATGTAAGCCTTCCTTCTGCTTCTTTCCAGATCCCCACATCAAGGTTTCTGGGAAGAAAGAGGATGTGAAGGAAGCCAAAGAAATGATCATGTCTGTCTTAGACACAAAAGTAAGTGAACACTCCAAGCTGGTACCCAAGAATCATGTGGAGAAGGGAGGACCAGGGAAAAGAAATCGGCAAAGTTTGAAAGGTGCATGGGAGTCTGCTGGGGGAGGGGGATAGAGAAAGTGCTTAGTATGAATGGTTTCTATCATAGCAAGCAATTATGTATATGAACGCGTTTACACACGCAAGTGTGAGCATACACACACACACATAATATACCATCTTCAGAAAGATACATTGGCCCTTGTTAGTGCTACATAAGTAACAATGATGACAGACATGAGCACATTTGCTTTTCTGAGGTCATAGGAGCCCTGTGTGAGTATCTGTGTGTGCTCACCTGAGTGTGCTCACCTGAGTGTGCTCACCTGTGTATCTGCGGGTGCTCACCTGAGTGTGCTCACCTGAGTGTGCTCACCTGAGTGTGCTCACCTGTGTGTGCTCACCTGTGTATCTGTGTGTGCTCACCCGAGTGTGCTCACCTGTGTATCTGCATGTGCTCACCTGTGTGTGCTCACCTGTGTATCTGTGTGTGCTCACCCGAGTGTGCTCACCTGTGTATCTGCGTGTGCTCACCTGTGTGTGCTCACCTGTGTATCTGCGTGTGCTCACCTGTGTGTGCTCACCTGTGTATCTGCATGTGCTCACCTGAGTGTGCTCACCTGAGTGTGCTCACCTGAGTGTGCTCACCTGTGTGTGCTCACCTGTGTGTGCTCACCCGAGTGTGCTCACCTGTGTGTGCTCACCTGTGTGTGCTCACCTGAGTGTGCTCACCTGTGTGTGCTCACCTGTGTGTGCTCACCTGAGTGTGCTCACCTGTGTGTGCTCACCTGTGTGTGCTCACTTGTGTGTGCTCACGCTTGGCCTGGAATGAACGGGGTGCTTGATCCAGTACAAGTACATATACAAAAGAATAATGACAGAAGCTGAATGTGTGTAAGCCTACACTCATTTGTGATGCTGTTTCTTTAAGCACACCAGAAGTCCTGGCTATATGCCAGGTGCTTAATATTGTACAGATAATAATTTGATCTATCCTCAAAAGTAAATCATCACAGAGATGCTAGATAATTTGACCAACATCTCAAAGCTGGTAACTGGGGAGGTGGTTCAAATCCAGGCTGTGGCTCCCGCTTTTTATTTTTCCTTACTACTTAATATTTTATTGAAATATTTCTGATCTTGCCCTCTGGTCTTTTGTTTTTCTGGATTTATCTTTGTTCCTTTTTTCTTAATGTTTAAGAATTGTTTTCCTTGTAATTTTAAAGTAGTTTAGGATTTTTTTTTCCTCTCTAAAAGGGGAGATACTTTCTTGTATTTCAAGGATTAAAGTGAAAGAAGTTAAGCTTCAAAAATAAAAATATTTTGGGGCACAAGTCAAAAACTGATGATTTCAGAAGGCTTTTAAATGTCTGATATTTTTATATCTTGAGTCTTCCTGTTCAGGAATGCCATTAACAGCCTTGAACATCCCAAAAGTTTTACATCTGTCCTCGTAGCATTGGGTTAAACTCCTCAGAATTCAATGTTCAGATGCCAGTTTGACTGCCACCTTTTTATTCCCCACCACTTGGGATTTTACACTTTCTTTAAGGTAACTGAGCCTCTGATTGGGGTTTGTTTATCCGTGCCTTCGTCTGCCAGGGTGGAAGTTCTTACGAGTTCTCCACTTTTCTTTCCATCAGCTGGAATAACGGGTGGCTGTGTAAGATTGGGCAGGTAGCCACGTAAGCGCTCCTGTGTGTAGGACTTCAGACAGCATGTGTTGTCGGCATGTGTGATCTCAGTGGGGGCTTTCCTTATAGTCCTGATTCCTCCTCCTCATAGATCCTCTGCCCAACACGGCATCTTTAGTCATGTGATCACACTTTCATCTGTCTTCAGGTATTTGAACCATTTCATGAATAATGCCTTTAAAAGAAAAGAAAAACCAGGATAATTTATCTACCATTGCAACTGACCGTATTTAAGAAAGGCTCTTCTGTCACAGTATTGCAGTTAAAAATTTGTCACCACCCTCTGAAAAATTTATCATAAAATGAGATTCCGTCTTAATGAAGAAACGGATAGAAATTTGTTAGGCTGAGACAATCCTTTGGAGAAATCTGTAGTTTCCCATGGAGTGGTGTCCGCTTTGTTAATGCTGAAGCACCGTAAGTGTTCGGTGGTGGTAACACATCGGGACATAACCCTGCTTCCGTGCAGAGCAACCGCGTCACATTGAAGATGGATGTCTCGCACACGGAGCACTCCCACGTCATCGGCAAGGGTGGTAACAACATTAAAAAGGTCATGGAAGACACGGGCTGCCACATCCACTTCCCAGACTCCAACAGGAACAACCAGGCAGAGAAGAGTAACCAGGTGATTGGTCCTTTATACCCTTGAGTCTCAGTAGACAAATCCCTTCTGAGAGATGAGGGCAAAAAGCAACCAGAGGAATTATAGATGGCAGATGGTGTAGGTGGAGGAGGCTGGGGGTACTCTGTGGGACCAAGGATGAGCTGTAGACTCTGGTTCTCTGCTTGATCTCTAAATAGTAGAGATCCCAAGGACCATTATGAAGAACTGAGAGAGTCTACCAGGCTTGTCTTGCCCGCAGCTTTATCCGGTTGGTGGGTTCTAGCTACACAGTTGTAGAAGTGGCCCTTGAGGTCACCATCTCAGAGGATGCTTAGATACACTCCCGCTGCTTTGCGTTGGGCATCACTGGCCCCCACACAAGCACTTCCAGTCCTTGAAGAGTGCATACTACTGCTGTGTTATTTAGATATGTTCTGTCTTCTTAGCTGCTCCCATGATGGGGTTCTGTGAGTCCTGAGGGTAAATCAGGGAGTGTTTTTACACTGGCATGTATCTGTGGCCTAGGTTGAAAGCCTTGATTAAAGATACAGGTGTTATTCAGAATTCCCGGTGATCACTGTGACAAGATGGTTCTGTCACCCAGCATAAGACTAATGCTTTAGTTGGTGAGTCATGGTGATGTCCGGGGATCTATGGAGAAAACTGGAGAGGGGGGTACTAAGGCTGTGATTATCTGCCTGCTGGTGTGGAGGATGAAGGTTTATGGCTACAGAGTCTGATACAGTCTCATCACTGCTGATAATATGTATCTCACAGACTGACGCAAAGAGACTTTAAACAAAAGGGAGAAATGCTGTGGATAGACATATTGACAAAGGGGTCAGAATGACTTCCTGGGAGCTACTGGCTGTTGCTAAGTCCAAGGATGAGGTAGATCAATGGCCAGATATCACTGGAAGAGGGTCTCATTAAAATCAAATTCAGGTTCAATGGGTTTGGCTGAGGCTTATTGGTCAGGAGACCCCATGCTCAAGGGTTCAGCAGGAGGGGTGTGGCTCCCAGGAAGGCAGATAGGTGTATGAGTGATAGAGTAATAAGCCTTGCTTTCTTATTTTGCAGGTGTCTATAGCAGGACAGCCAGCAGGAGTAGAATCGGCCCGAGCAAGGATTCGGGTAACTGTGCTAATCTTTGGGAATCGTGTGTGCATGCTCACCATATTTACATAACAAGGGGGCAGAAATAGCATCGTTTGCCATTTGGTTACCAAGTCCATTTCAGGAAGCAGGAGACAGTGGAGCAGAGTGCCTTTGGGAACACTCCTGCTTCTATCATCTGGGCTCTGGTGGAGGCATTTTCCATCAGTATGTAGACCACAACAGTCTAGGTTTGCTTGTAAATGCTTCTCTGTTGGAGACATTGTGGAAACATTGTTATACTTTTGCCTGGCTCAGGCAAAAGGCTCCCTGCTTTAGGAAATGTTACACACTATACTGAAGCTCTAGCCTGAAGGCAGTTCAAGTCTCACAATCCATCCTTAGAAGAAAAGAGATGAGGAACGTGCCTCTCTGCAGACGTCATGCTTCACGGTTGCTCACTGATGCTTTGGCCTCTCCTAGGAGCTGCTTCCTTTGGTGCTGATGTTTGAGTTACCGATTGCCGGGATTCTCCAGCCAGTCCCCGATCCCAACACCCCGTCCATTCAGCACATCTCACAAACCTACAGCGTTTCTGTGTCCTTTAAGCAGAGGTCTCGAATGTATGGTGCTACAGTCACAGTACGAGGCTCTCAGAATAACACTAATGCTGTGAAGGTTGGTGACTTCAGATGACCTCAAAACACGCACCATGAAAGCTTGTATTTATTTATTTATTTATTTATGTATTTATGGGGGGTGCAGGGGGATCCTTACACTGACTTTAAATTCACAGTTCTCTCAGGGCTGGAGAGATGGTTCAGTAGTTAAAAACACTGGCTGCTCTCCCAAAGGACCTGGGTTCAATTCCCAGCACCAACATGGCAGCTCACAACTGTCTGTAATTTGAGTTCCTGGTGATCTGACACGCTCATACATATATACAAATAGACAGAACATCAATGAACATTAAATAAATATTAATTAATTAATTAAAAAATAAAAAATACATATCATGGTTCTCTTTACCTTCCAGATCATAGATAGGCCTATGCCGCCACCATGACCACACCCAGAACAAGTTTTGTATTTATGGATATTAGACTAATTGGTTTCTAGCAATTTCCTTTGTGCTACTTCTGGGCTCAGAGAACATGCTGCTGATGTTTCTAGAGTTGTTGGAGGTACAATAGAAATGTTGCCTGTGTGGGGACAGTTGTATTTGATGGGATTTCAGCTCTCTCTCTTTCTCTCTCTCTCTCTCTCTCTCTCTCTCTCTCTCTCTCTCTCTCTCTCTCTCCCCCACTCTGCTTTCCTCTGTCAGGAAGGAACAGCCATGCTGTTGGAACACCTTGCGGGAAGCTTGGCCTCCGCCATCCCCGTGAGCACACAACTGGACATAGCAGCCCAGCATCACCTCTTCATGATGGGCCGGAACGGGAGCAACGTCAAACACATCATGCAGAGGACAGGGGCGCAGATTCACTTTCCCGACCCCAGCAATCCACAGAAGAAATCCACCGTCTACCTCCAGGGCACCATTGAGTCTGTCTGCCTAGCAAGGCAGTATCTCATGGTAAGGCTGCTAGAGTCTACTTTGTTGTCTTCTTCTTTAGCTTCTTTGAATCCATCCCATTTCCACTCTGATTTTGGGTACCCGCTATTTAAGAAAGCAATTTGGAATACCAGGCAAACAGGGAATAAGGGTTATTGTGTCGCTGTAGGCTATATTCTATTGTGTAGGGAAGCATTTTTATATTTTTCTTAACTTAGCCTAAAGACAGATGAGATTGCAGGTGAATGCATTTTGTGGTGTGGCTAGAAGGTGGCTATGCTTGACAGGGGGTGCTGATATGCAGTTTGAACTGTAAATGGAAAACTAAAAAACACCATTTAAAGGTCGCCTTCAAAGGCTGAGAGGATGGCTCAGTTTCCACACAAGCCTGAAGACCTGAGTCTGGATCCCAAGCACTTCTATAGGAAGGCAAGGGTGGAGATGCGTGTCTGCCATCCCAGGGCTGGAGGGGCAGAGACCAAGAGATTCCTGTAGGTTGCTGGTCAGTCAGGATAGATAATCTGTGAGGTTCGGGTTCATAAAAAGAAACTGTTTAAAAAAAAAAAACTTGGAGAAAAAAATAGTCAAGGAAACTGCCTGCTATTGGCCTTTGGCCGGTCCACGTTTACCCACACATCTATAAAAACTTGAAGCCAGGTGTGGTGGTGCATGCCTTTAATCCCAGCACTTCGGAGGCAGACGCAGGCAGATTTCTGAGTTCGAGGCCAGCCTGGTCTACAAAGTGAGTTCCAGAGCTACACAGAGAAACCCTGTCTCGAAAAAAAACCAAAAAGCAACAACAACAAAAACCCCAAAACTCTTGACTCTTGGTGATCTAAAACATGTGTACAGTTAATGAATTTATTATGTAAATAAAAATAGGATTTCACGCATTAATTTCGAATGCTATGAAAGACAAACATCCGTTGAGTCATCAGAAGCATCCTGATGTAAGGCCCTTCTCTCCTTCACATGCTTTTTTTTTTTTTTTGAAACCCCAGTGTGTGGGGATTGGTGCGAAGAGACAGGTGTATTGCTGGGTCGGTAGAGACTCTTATTAAAAACAGATTAGACTATTTGGTTCCAGGCCCAGTCTTTAGTGACATTTGACCCAGTGGACATTAGGCATGGTCTTCACTATTAACTTGGCAAATTCATTTAAACAAACAAACAAACAAACAAACAAATAAACAAAACAACTGAGAAAACCCAGATTTGTATTGTTGCGTCCATTCCTCTGACAGATCAAGCTTCCAGTCAGGGCAGTGGGACATTTAAAGATTCACTTTTTGTGGATGATTTTTTGTTAGCCACCTTTATTTTACTGTATGGTCAATAATCCTTTAGCGGTGGGGCGTATTTACATACAGAAACTGGCAAATTACTCATTGTAGTGTCTTCCTTTCCAAGGTGTTTAGGTGTTATTTTTAAGCTTAAAATGCTTGAAAAACTTCACAGACTCACATTCCTACTTTAACCGCACCTGCCAAAACTATAGTTTTTTTGAAAGGTACTATTACGCAATAATGAAAGAAGGGAGAAAGAAATTCAAAGGTTTTAACAACCTTTCTTTTTTATTATCGGTCCATGAAGAAGAGTCACTTTTATTCACGGGTGAAAAGGGCAGTTTTTCATTTTGATCACAGTGTACCCAGCATTGTCCAATACATGTGAAGAAAGAAAGAAAGAAAAAAAAAATCCAGTGACCAGGCTGGAGAGATGGTTCAGTGGTTAAGAGCACTGACTGCTCTTCCAAAGGTCCTGAATTCAATTCTCAGCAACCACATGGTGGCTCACAACCACCTGTAGTGGGATCCGATGCCCTCTTCTGGTGTGTCTGAAGACAGCTACAGTATAATCAGATATATAAGGTCAATAAATAAATCTTTAAAAATATCCAGTGACCAAGGACTTGAGCTGAACAGCATTCTATACCAGAGGAAGAGAAGCCAAGTGATTGTAGGCAGTGAAGGGCAAAGCAGAGATGAGAGCCAAAGATAGCCACTGTAGTGACACCCCCCACCCCCCGAAAGGGTTGAGGGTTGGAACAGTGGTTCACTGCACATGTCTGAGTGGAAGGACTTACAACTTCAGCCAACTTGGAAGGAGAGCTCTGAGGGATTACAGACTCCACCTATAGGACATTGAGATTTGGGCCTGGCCTGGTGGAAGAAACAGATCCAGGGTGTGCAAATCTGTGGTAGGATGGGCCAGGCTGGGCCAAAGCAGAAGTTAGTAAACAGCAGTTGGGTTCTCCATTAGGATACAGTGGTTTGGCTCCCAGGAAGTCACCGAGCAAGGACACATGACCCTGACCCTCAGAGTGGTGAAGACTCTCTCAGTACAATTGCTAACGGAACTGAAGTCAGACAGTGAAGGGTTTTTCTCTAGTAAAGAGTAGACTTAAAAAAAGAAAAGTCACACCAAACCCACAAGCTTAACAGATGCAGTTCCAGTCCCCCAGATAGTCTCCTGCCCCTCCCCTTGGTCACACACCCTCCTTGCTGTGAAGAGGTAAATGGTATTTAAGTTAAATACTTGATCGTGTGTTATTTGGAGATGCTCAGGCATCAGGTGCTGAGATGACTAACCCCTGACACTCCTACTGTCTTGTCTAGGGGTGTCTTCCTCTGGTGTTGATGTTTGATATGAAGGAAGACATTGAAGTGGACCCACAGGTCATCGCACAGCTGATGGAACAGCTGGACGTCTTTATCAGTATTAAACCAAAGCCCAAACAGCCGAGCAAGGTTGGTCTAGAGTCTGCACCCGATGAAGCATCTGGAATAGCCTTCCCTACCCACTCTGGTTGTTCATTTACATGGGAATAATTTCTGATACATATATTTGGCTATAAGAGTTACATTTGTAACAGTGCCCCCTCCGTTATCTGCCTCCATTTTCTTCATGGTTTTTGATTTTCATGTTAGTTTTTAGTAACATTGTTTTTCTATAAATACAGGAGAAAGAAAAGTCTATTTTTTACCACATCTGACTTGGTAATTTTGACAAGAGATCAACCAACCCAATCAATACACAGGCTAACGAAGCAAACAGACTGTTAAAAACAACCAAACCATGATGTTCAAATGGCTAGCGAACATAAAACTGTTCAGCCTCACTAGCCATCAAAGGAGAGCAAATGTAAACTCCATGAAGATCCCATGTCACCCCAGTCAGGGTGGCAGTCGGCCAGGTGCTCGTGAGGGGGTGGAGCAAAGGAAGTGCTCCCACACTGATGGTGGTAACCTAAACCAGCCAAGCTGTTAACGGAAATCAATACTGAACTCTGTCAGAAAGCCAAAGCAGACCTACTGTGTGAACAAGACACACCACTTCTGAGTATTTATTGGAAGGACTCTTAATTTGCAATCTGCTGACTACAGGCTGGTTGCTAGGGAGTAGCTAAGGAGACTCATATGTTAAGTGTATGCATGTGTGCGCATGTTCAAATCAATTTGCAGAACGTCCTGTGCTGGCTTAGCGGAGCTGCTGCTTTTTCTGTTCTCTCCTTTTCTTTAATAAAGCCCATGAGTAATGAAAGCTCTCAGCCGCCTTAGCGCCTTCTCTGTCCAATGCTATCTGGTAATTTACATGGACAGTAAATGCGCAGTGGGAGAAGTCTGATCTGAAGTGCCCTGAGAAAGCAAGAAAGGAAGACTGTTCATGCATTAATATTGTGAAGCCTGCTGCAGCTCCTTTAAAGCCTGGGACCCTGGGACCTCACCAGTGGTTGTCACTGGCAGCCATTGTGCTGCCGCTGTGCGTGCTGAGCAGAGGTGAAATGAATTGAAGGCTCTCAGAGTGGAAAAACATGTTAGGTAGCAGTACTTACACTCTTATATTTTCCAAATCACGAAGCATTGGCTGGCAGGGAGACCTGGGGCGGTGTGGGGTGTGGGGGTGCATCCCAAGTTCACCACTAGGAGAGAAAGCATGGCTACGAAATAATCCAGGGGGTTAACAAAAGTCACATGCAAAATTGTCTGTGTTCCAGGTATTAAGTATGACAATGTTATATTAATCCTCATTTTTTTCTGAATGTTTAAAACTTAAAAGATTTATAGACTGTAATTAAATTTTGAAGTTTGTGGAATGTTTTGAAGAACAGCTGAGTTTTCCCTAACTTTTTTTTATTTTTATTAAATGCTGGTTTTTAATTGCTTTATAAAGTCTAGTGAACGGACTTAGCAATGTAGAGAGCCACTGCTTTAGTGCAGGGGAATGTATCATAGAGTAAAAAATAAACCAGTAATCATCCGACTTGGTTTGGGCAGCTGTAACAGTGCCACAGAGCAGGCAGCCATGGATAAGGGAGTCTGTAGTCATGGACGCCAGCCAGCACAAGATTCAGCCTGGACCAGCTTTGGTGTCAGGGTAGGACCTGGGTCCACATTCACAGGTGCTACTCCACTCTCTCATAGAGAAAGGTGCTTGCGTGCTCTCTTTCTCTCTCTCTCTCCCTCCCTCCCTCCTTCCCCCACATCTCTTCCCTAATTCTATTCAGTTTTTTGTGTGTACACATGTAAGTGCATGTGTGTATGTGTGTGTGCACATGTAAGTGTATGTGTGTGCATGTGTGTTGATGTGTGTATATATGTATGTATGTATATGTGCAAGTACAGGTATATATGGAGATGTGCGTGTGTGTGTGTGTGTGTGTGTGTGTGTGCGTGTGTATCCATGTGTCCACACTCACGTGTGTAAGCCACAGAAGGATGTGCAGTTAGATTCTCGAGTAGGAAGTCCTGAATTACTAAGGTAGATAAATCTGCCATACTTTACTAAAATTTCTAAACCAGAGATGCCATCTTGTGTATAGAATGCTTTATGTGTATCTGTCTTGCATATGATTTCTACATGAGTAAATGTGATATTTTCTGTTCACCTGGAGGAAACAACCACACTTATTATTATTTTATTTTTTAGAGAAAACTTTAAAGCGCCCCAAGACTGGGGGAGCAAGGTTGAGTGAGTTCAGAGATTGAGACCAGGCCATGGGATTTAGACATCATAAAGCCCTGTTTGACTAACTTAATCACAAATACCATCAGTTCAGATTCCGAGAAGGGCTTGGCCAAACAAAGACAGAAATAAAAAGAATTCCAAGAGCTCAGGAGAAAAACGAACCTATGTTAGGCTGAAAGAAATTGTGTTTTGATGGCTGGATTCTAAGTACTACTACTACTACTACACACACACACACACACACACACATACACACATACATATACACACATACATACACATATGTGTTTATATATGTATACATATGTATATATACACATGTATGTTTATATATATACATATATATGCTTAGACATTTAGTATATAAAAGATATATAAATTATATAATTCTATATGTATATGACATATACATATAGGAAGTAAGGAAAATTTATATATATACACAATTATTATTATTTATAAAATATATCATTATATATAACATAATATAACACACACACATATATTTCATAAGATTTGCCACAGATGTGGTCTCACTGGGGGTTGGTGGTGCCTAGAGGTACGTCAGCTAACCATTAGACCGTGTATGTTAAAAAAAAAAAGAAGCCAACTGTAACTGTGCAATCTATACGTGATGGTGGGTTTGATTTGGCTTCTGCAGGTAATGAGGTGGTGAGGAGGAATGCTTCAGTATGAAGCCCAGAGGCTGTGTAGTGGGGCAGCTGGACTTTGACACCAAGAATTTGCTAAATTTCTAAGCATGCCTGGATAGGAATCCATACCTTAAAAGGTTAGGTAGGGATCGGGACCTGCATGCTGGCTGCCCACAGCATCATGCTCTCAATGGTTTGCAGACACATAGACACACACACACATACACACACACACATAGTAGGTGGGGACTCACGTTTTACGGGAGTGTCAGGAGCAGAGGCTGATAGGGGGTGGTATCCAGCCTCCTGTGGCCACTCATTTACATTTTCATTACCCTTCTGTCATTGTATGCCTACCTCAGTGTCATCTTTTTTCCCCCCATTATGTGTTTTCATAGTCTGTGATTGTGAAAAGTGTTGAGCGAAATGCCTTAAATATGTATGAAGCAAGGAAGTGTCTCCTCGGACTTGAAAGCAGTGGGGTTTCCATAGCAACCAGTCTATCCCCAGCATCGTGCCCTGCCGGCCTGGCCTGTCCCAGCCTGGATATCTTAGCTTCGGCAGGCCTCGGACTCACTGGACTAGGTATAAAGTTTATTATTACCACTGGGGAACGGCTTATCGGGTTCCCTGCCCTTTTCTACCATTGTGCTGTGTCTAAATTCTATTTTCTCCTCTGAGCCCCAAAGCCCGGTGACGGTGACAAGCAACCGGGTCGGGACCTGATTCATCTGGCCTGAGTTTTTTCTTTTGTTAGCCTCCGTGGTTTTGGGTTGCCCAGATTCCTCCGATGCCAGTGTAAATAATCGCAGCCTGCCTGCTCTTGTTCTCCGTGGCGCGTGTTTGTTCTGCTAAATTAAGAATGCCATCGAGATGGAGGGGAGCCGCTGACGGTGATGGATGCGCTCTGTGTTGTCTTGCTTTGGCTGTACTGCCCTCCCTCCCTAGAGATAAAGATCCAGTTTGTTCCAAAAAGTAATTGCAAATCTGGAGGGCAGCTAGAGAAGGGGGAGGGGAGAGTCCCTGAACCCACTCCCCCACCTCCCATTCCCCTACCCTACAGCTAGGCCTGATAAACCCAAGGCCAAGCCAAGCTTATACCACTCATGGAAAGTGCAGTGAGTCCTTGCTGATCCTGAAATAGTGCCCTCATCTAGAAGACCTTTCTTGTAAGCTGGCCAAGAGCTCTGTTAGCATTAGACCAGGCTTACCATTTTCCTTCTCGTTTCCCAGATGCCTTCATGTATAAGGAGAGCACAGTAGGTCACATACATAGTAGGATGGGCTGTGTTAGAGCTCACTGGTAGGATGCACGCATGAAGACCTAGGTCCGATCCCCAACACTGAAAGACGTCATGTGTGTAAAACCTGTTTGGGCTCCAAACTGTCACACTCAGACACTACTATGGTGATGCAGGTTCTTCCTCAACCAAAGCTGTCTCTTCCACACAGGCCTGAACAGCCATAGCAACACAGCAATACTGTGGACTGGGACGTCCTGGTGGACTTACAACAGTTCTCAGCCTGTGGGTCGCAGCCCCTTTGGGGGTTGCACAACCCTTTTGCAGGGGCTGCCTATCATATATCCTGTATGGCAGTTACACCAAGATTTGAAACAGTAGCAAAATTATAGTTATGAAGTGGCAGCAAAATAATTTTATGGTTGGGGGGGCTCACCACAACAGCAACTGTATTAAAGGATGGTGGCATTAGGAACGGTGAGAACTGCTGACTTAGAAGGGGCCCGTTTTATTGTGTTCTAGTTGAGAAAGTGGTTGGAGAAGCCGAGTTCCCTGAGTGGAGGAGAGGTTTCCTTGGCCACCCAGCTCCTATAACACTGACCCATGTGCACTTCAGAAAACACACAGAAATGAACATCATCTTTTAGACCCCAAATTCCCAAAGGAGAATCTCCCTGGTTACAGCAGGCGCTAGGTTTCTTGAGAGCAGAGAGAATCCAGCACAATCCCTGGGCAAGTTTTAGTCATTGGGTTGGAGCCCACAGGAGTCAGTGTGTGCTCAGACCCGCACGCAACCATCTGGTCCAGCATCCTGTGTACGAAGTATCAGCCAGCCAGTCTACCACAGGAAAGGCGCTCCTAGGCGCTGCCGCTCGTGAACGCTTGGGAAGGGCTCTGTTGGGAAGCTGATACCAAGTGAGTCAGGGGAGAATTAAAAAACAAAAAACAAAACAAACAAACAAAAAAACAAAAAACAAGCTTCTGCTTGAGCTGAGGTTCGTCCATCCTAGGTTGTCAGCGGGCTTGTGTCTAGGAGTTCTAAGTATGGCTGGCTGCTTGTGCTAGATTGGGCACACCGGTCTCCCCAATCTTATGGCATCTATTGTCTATTTGAGGACGAGCAAATTCCATGGTTGGAGATGTGGAAAAGGCAAGATTTCACGGGAATATCTGAAATAACATCAAAAGAAAAAAAAAGCGAAACAACAAAACCAAACCTGTCACTCGAATGTGACAGATTAGAAAGCACCAGGTTCTATCGATGCTTGTTCCACAAGACAGTATGAGTGGCGTCCCTGTTTTTGAATCTTGAACGTAGGTGTATTTGACTTGGCTTTTATTCTTTACAGGTTTATTGGGGCCCACCACATTGTCGCTCAATACGTCAGCCACCCCAAACTCACTCCTGAATGCTCTCAACACTTCGGTCAGTCCTTTGCAAAGTTCAAGTTCTGGTACTCCCAGTCCTACACTGTGGGCACCCCCAATCGCTAACACTGCAAGCGCCACAGGTTAGTGCCCCTTAAAGCATCAAGAAGTGGGAATTCATAGATACTGCCCTTTTTCTTTCTTTCAATAGAATTTACAAGGGATCCCATTTCTTCAAGTGAAAAAAATAATCACTGTTCTAAGACTGCATCCTCTAGCCCTAAGGAAATTTACACTCCCCTGCTGTGTAAATTAGTTTAAATGAAGCTCTGCCAAGCCAAGAGCTTTTCAAGCCTCCAGAGCTTCATCCGCACAGGTGATAAACAGATTAGGAGAGGCAGCAGGATGCTCAGGGAACAAAGGCCAAGGCACCTGAAGGTTACAAGGGAACCCTGGGAACCCAGCTTCTTGGAGGAGCGAGTTCATAGTCACAGGACCAGGCCCGGTCTCTATGCTCTCCCCAACCTATTAGACACGGTTATCTCATTTTAACATTGTTTCATGTAAAGAAAACATGTTCTATATTTGTGTCTGTTGAGGTCAAAGGGCAGCTTGCAGCCACTGAGTTCTTTCCAGTACATGGATCCTGGGTATCAAACTCAGAGCATCATACATGGAAGCAGGAGCCCTTACCCAGCCTGAAAGCTATCTCCTAAGCCTCTCTATGGTTTCTATATTAATGTTCAATCTGTTTACAGAGATGTCAAATTATTCTGAACTCACAGCGCGGGGGTGGGGTGGGGGGACGGGGACGGGGACGGGGGACGGGACGGAGTTTCTTATTGTGTTATTAAACGTAACAGTTGTTTTTAGGCTGTTTCCTCCTAACACCTGTCTTCCTGGATCATTTCAGGTTTCTCTACGATACCACACCTTATGCTTCCCTCTACTGCCCAGGCCACATTAACCAATATTTTGCTGTCTGGAGTGCCCACATACGGGCACACGGCTCCATCTCCCCCACCTGGCTTGACTCCTGTTGATGTTCACATCAACAGCATGCAGACAGAAGGCAAAAACATCTCTGCGTCTATAAATGGACATGTGCAGGTAACACCCTCTTGTGAGATTCAGGGGGTGGAGGGTGGGGGAGGGGGGTGTTCTGTGCTTTTGGCAAATGAGAAGCTACTCGAAACCCGTTTTCTCCGTTGTATTTTTATTTTATTTATGATTTCAGCCTGCAAACATGAAATACGGTCCGCTGTCCACTTCATCGCTTGGGGAAAAAGTGCTGAGTTCGAATCATGGTGACCCATCCATGCAGACAGCTGGGCCCGAACAGGCTTCTCCTAAATCAAACTCGGTGGAAGGTAAGGAACTTAACTGGAACTTCCCTCCTCAGACTGGCTTGTGGCTTGGGTGAAGCCCCGCCCCCCAGCTCCCGGAGACTGCAGACTGGCTTGTGGCTTGGGTGAAGCCCCGCCCCCCAGCTCCCGGAGACTGCAGACTGGCTTTTAGCTTGGGTGAAGCCCCGCCCCCCAGCTCCCGGAGACTGCAGACTGGCTTTTAGCTTGGGTGAAGCCCCGCCCCCCCGCTCCCGGAGACTGCAGACTGGCTTGTGGCTTGGGTGAAGCCCCGCCCCCCAGCTCCCGGAGATCGCAGGGATTCTGAGTTGGTTTCTACTCATCCCTGCTGACTCTGCCTCCCTCAACCATGAAGAGTCAAGGTCTTGTATGAAATTCCAAAGAACATGGTGAACGATGAACTGAAGGGCACTTTCCACAGATACACCAATGTTCCATTATTGTGTCACACCAGCTCAATGACTGTTTGCGAGGAAGTTCAGCCCCTAACAATCTTGAGGAAATTTGAGTGGGGCTAAGGGTATGGTTCCCTGGAATGGCATGTGCCTAGCATGTGCCTAGCATGTGTAGGGCCCTGGGCTTAGTCCCTAGCACTGGGGAGGAAAGAAAGGACTACATTTGGGGTTGAGGATATAGCTTGTGGTAGACATATTTGTCTAGTGTGCCCAAAGCCCTGTGTAAACCTCTGTACTGGGAGAGGGAAAGGGGAAAACAAGGAGAGGGAATGGAAGCCAAGAAAACAAGGGTCCCAATAATGTTCCTTTGTAAATATATATCCGTCCCCCCTAGTGCCAACAGTATTCAAGGAATAGATGGGCCCCACTAATGTGTGTATGTGTATATACACACATTCACACATATACACACACATATATGTATGTATATATGCATATATGTATACACACACACACACACACACACACACACACCTCTCTTACTCCAAATAATCGTCAGGAAACACCAGGTCTTCCCTAGAGGTTGAGTTCTGGAGACAGCCTGAGCTTGCTGCTGTGTGCCTTTTTTGCGGCTGAGAACATTGTGAGGCCTTTGTAGAATTGCGTCTTGATGAGACAGATTTTTTTGGTTTTCTCTATGGCATTCTAAGGTGATATTTACATTTTGCTCCTCTCTCCCCCAACGTCCTCCCGCCCCTCGCAACCCTGACCCAGGCTGCAATGATGCCTTTGTTGAAGTGGGCATGCCTCGAAGTCCCTCCCATTCTGGAAACGCTGGCGACTTGAAGCAGATGCTGGGTGCCTCCAAGGTCTCCTGTGCCAAGCGGCAGACGGTTGAGCTACTGCAGGGCACGAAGAACTCGCACCTCCAGTATGTATGCTTATCCTGCTGGCGGGGAATGATGGAGGGGGAGTTTGCTTTGAGCTCCTTGGCTAAGACCCTAACTCAAGTCAGGCTGGAGAGTATCATAGGCTTTGCAATTCCCCCTCAACGTTACCTTTCAGACACTCAAGGAATAACCTGTTTTCACCCTTGCCCATTTTTATAAGTGTCCCCCGACTTCATTGTTAGCCTGTGTCCTTTAAAAAAATCTTTTTTGCTCTAAAGCTTACACATTCTCTCTGCAATTCAGCAATGGGTAGGGGTTACTTTTAGCCTCTGGCTTTTGCATTAGATGTTTTTTCCAGGCACAAATCTACCTTACCTGGTATTGAGGTGGATTCTTAAACTTCAGTTTCGTTCTCTCCAGTGCAGGCAGCTGCAGACTTGTAAACTTTTGGATCCACCCTTGAGTTTTATTAGCTAGAACTCTGGGCATATTCAGTTTCCACTGTGCTATCCTGAGATTGCCTTTATTTGTTTGTTTGTTTGTTTGTTTGTTTATTATTCTTATCCTCTTACAGAGTAAAGGGTTTCCTACCTGCCGACTACTCCATTTCCTCTTCTGTCTTCTTAGCTCCTCGCCGTCTCTAAGGATGGTCTTTATGCAAACATTGGAATGTATATATTTACTTCCTCCATCTCTTATTAAACCCCAGACTCATCCCACCCAACTTTTTGTCCACTGAGTCCCCCACAAGGCCATTCTTCAGTGCATGTTCCTGAAGTGATCTGCTTCCTGCTGCCTCTTGAATCCCTTAAAGCCTATGCCCGCCATTTTGGTTTCTCTGCCTTCTGAATCTTTTTCTTTTTTCTCACCTGGATGGAGCCCTGGCCTCCTGCTCTGTCTCCTTGCCCTTTCATCAGTGTGGCCTGCCCTTTCTTTAGCTCTAATGATTCTCTTAGCTGGACCAGCCCTGCCTCACTGTGACTTAAACAGCCCCAGTGATTTGATCCTGGACCCCTTCCTTTGCATTCTGCTCCCTGGGTTGCTGCTCTCCCGGCCTTTGACCCTAGGAAATTTGAAAGGCTCCCTCATTTCCAGGTCACATGTCCTCTGTCAACATCTGTCAGGCAAAACTTATTGCTCATGTCTCGTCTTCTGACATAGGAACAGAGGAGGTGATTGGTTATAATTGAACAAGTCAGCAAACCAGCCCCCCCACTTTTTTTTAACTTGAGGTGCATCTCGATACATCCCAAGCTTGCTATTTTTCCTCTTAACCAGTGTCACATGCACCCTGTGCATGCAGTATCTGTCATCTGTCTACCTTCTGGCTTGTTCAGGCTGTGCTCCAATTTTGCATAACCCCTTGGTGTCTGGTTGATGTACCAACATCAGAAATCTTCTCCATGTATCTATTCCTCATGTACCACAAGCAGAATACCATGTGGACTGCCTATAATGTGGGTGCCTTCATACTGCTAAGCAGTTTTAACCTATAGTTTGAGACCCAGAGTCACCCTAAAGCAGGGACCATGGATAAGGTCCTTATGTGTCTAGCAGGGAGACAGCAACACCTTTGTCTCAGTGTTGCCATGCTGTGGCATTGATCGGTGACTGAATGACATGTGAAGGCAGGTGATAGCTGAAGCACACACAATGAACACGCACAGAGGGACCATGCAGTCTTGTCAGCATGTGAGGTGGAGCAGTGAATTCCCAACTCTCTCTCACAGCGGCACTGACAGACTACTCTCAGACCCTGAACTGAGCGCCACAGAAAGTCCGCTTGCTGACAAGAAGGCCCCGGGGAGCGAACGTGCAGCTGAGAGGGCAGCAGCTGCCCAGCAGAAATCGGAGAGGGCCCGCCTGGCCTCGCAGCCAACATATGTCCACATGCAGGTAACGTAGGTGCGACAGCAGCCTTCCGAGGGCAGGCGCTGGGCTGGGTATGGAGGAAAAAGAGTGTTCAGCTTTGCAGAAGCTAGCCTGTCCCCCTGCTTCCTGGTCAGTGTGACACTCAAACAGATATGCAGGAGTTCGGATTGGGTTTTGCTGTGAGCGACAAGAATGAAATGCAGGATTTAGATGAAGGAAAAGCGATTCTTCATCCTAGTAAAAATGGCGATTTGTGTGGCTACATCTGAAGCAAACAAGAAGCATTAAAGACATGTAAGAGATGGCGTGCCTCCTGAATTAGTAGATATGATTTTCTTCTGTAGTCTTGGAAATAGAGAGAGTAGACTTCTTGCCGTTTCAAAAACGGTTATGAGAAGAATGAGTGTGGAATTTGAGTTCTGTGGAAGTCGATGACAACCGTGTGGCTTAAATGTTCGTGGTGGCTTCAGACAGCTTTCCTCAGCCCGCCCTGCCTGATCACTATTTTCATAGCGTGACTCAAAGCAGGAGATTTGATATCTCATCTTCACATAGATCATATGTGAGAGGCAAGGATTTAGTGCTTTGGGGGTAACACACATAAACATTTTGCTTTCTGCACCAGCATTACTGGGAAGGAGCACCCGCCTGCTAATGAATTCTCTCTCTTCAGCCACCTCTAAAACCTTCACAAAACCCTAGAAATAAAAGCAAATAAATAACCAACCTGCTGTGTTAAATTAATTCATAGAATTAAGCAACACTACTTTCATTCCAGTGGGAATGAATCCTCCTGTTTTGTTTTGTTTTTTCCTTTTAAATCCTTTACATTTGAACATTTTCTTGACTGTTGAGGTGGACAGAGTACAAAGCTTTCACAATACATCAATGTTTAAAAAAACAAACAAAACAACAACCAAGTTCCCTTTATGACCCTTGTGCCATCTCATGGTTGCTATCTTCTTTGTTCTCATATTTGGATCCCATGAGTAAGTTCTATGGTTCATTCGCGTAGGTTGGAGGCCAGTATTCTCACAATGACTCTCTTAACAAGATGTGTTTATGCCATTAGTGGAAATCTGGCTCCAAAATTACCAGGAAATCCGTGAGAATCCCTAGTAAGCTCTGGCATACTGAAAACCTGCCTCTATCAATGACTGAAGACACTAGCCATCTCTCCATCACCCTAAGGCAATGGCCTCTATAGCACTCCTTTTTTCACACATCTCTCTTCTTTGTCCTCCAGAGACTGCCAGTTGTTTAGACTCCAGACAAGGTCTGATACATTGTAATCCTTCACAGAGCTCAGCACAGTCTTTAAGTAGTAGTTCCTCTGTGTTTTCCTACACCTTGCCCCTAAGAATTAAACTTGATTTTTAACTTCCAGTTCAATTTTAAGTCCCCCCCCCCAATGTCATAAAACAGTGTCATCTAAAAACCAGGCTCTCAGAGGTACCACCATATTTATAATGCTACCGTGTGTGCTGGGCCGCTGCTGTTTATCATCTGGCCCAAGGTTATTCTTAGCTCTTTGCACCCTCTTCCGTGTTCTGTTCCAGACTATGATAACCTGGGAACCTTATATATGCCGGTACAGACTTCTGGGAGACGAGCCAAAGAGCTCTTGCCAGTAGGTTCTTGATCTTCCTGCTAGGTCCTTAAATCAAGTCTTATCTGTTCTCTAGACTGGGGAGGTGGGAATGGGTTAGCATCTGGGATGTAACCATGCAGGCATAGCTTGCTTCAGAAAGGCCAGTCGTCCTGGTTTCTGCCTAGTTAGCTGTTTAATCTTCTTAGCATGGACCTGTGGTCCTCCGGTCTGTGCAGTACCAGGGTATATAGGTTTAATCTTACTCCATCATTAGTATCCAAAACTAGATTGTTGCAGTTATCTACTTCAAAAGCCAAGACTTTAGCAGTGTGGTTGATAACTTCCTGTGTGATATTAGTATCATCCCAGTAACCATTTTGCTTACCTATGTAAAGAAGGATGCTGAGACAGAGGGAGAGACAACCGTTGCTTGCGGCCATTTTGTGACATATTCCTTTGATGCGTGTGCAACTATTAGGCTCTTCATGTTTACAAACAATAGTCCTGATGTGGAAGATACTCTTAATAAATGAGAATTTAATTATGTAGGGAAATTCCCTACTCTTGCCACTGACGTCAAGTTAGACAAAAGTAGATTATTTCAGTTGGTTTTGAAGGAGTGTTTAAGTTCATCACACTTGTGTTGTATGTTTGTGGTCCCATGATGCAGAGCTTAGCTGATAAGTCAAGCAGAGTCAGGAGTTATTGGTAGGATGCTCTGGAAAATGGTGACAAAGCCATTCTCTCTGTATTTCTTTTTTAGGCATTTGATTATGAGCAGAAGAAACTATTAGCCACCAAAGGTAAGTGACCAAGGAGTGTTTCCTACCCTGTCTTTCAGTACCCCTTCATTTTAAAGTTCTCCCAGTGTTTTGAAAAAAAAAAAAAAAAAAAACAGGTGCTTATAACAAGAAACCCAAAACATTTGATTTCATGATGCACGGATTCTGCCGAAGTAAAATGTATCTTGTGAGATACATGAGCCTAATTAAGGAATCCTGCAGGCCTTTCCACATTTATTTTTCATTGGATAAAATGTTTTATTCTTAGGCATTTTATGTTAAGGAATGTTAAGCTGTAACTTTTTCATAGAATGAAGAAACCTTGTTCCCCCTCAGAATTATATTAAATACACACCTGCTTTCTATTCTGTTTTCCAAAGCGATGTTAAAGAAGCCAGTGGTGACTGAGGTCAGAACACCTACGAATACGTGGAGTGGCCTGGGATTCTCAAAGTCCATGCCGGCAGAAACCATTAAGGAACTGAGGAGAGCCAACCACGTATCCTATAAGCCCACGATGACCACCGCCTATGAGGTACATCTTTTCCCAGAACAGCTAGCTTCATCCTGTCCCTGGCTCTTTATGGTCATAGGGACAGACTGGCTTGGCTCCCTCTCTATTTTTGTGAACTCGTTTAAAATGGATATACTCTTACACTGTAGACTTTTCTCTCCCTTCCAAGCTGTTAATCTATATGTTCGATGGACATTTAAATTTGGGAGTAAGTTTTTGTTGGATGGAGGGTATCCTACATGATAAAGTGGGGTTAAGATCAAGCAAAGAGCAGCTGCAGTGTTTCATAAAAAGCTCACAAAGAGTCCTTTTGTCCCAGAGTATCACTATCAAGCCACCAGAGGGGAAAAGGCAAGTATTCAAAAAAAACAGATTTTCAAATCTGAGTTAACTTCAGTATGTTAAGATATGCCAGGAGCTCGGCAGGAAGCATCGCGAGCAGCGGTTCCAACATTCTTATGTTTCCCGGATGTTGGCTGCACAGCTCCACGGCGAGGCTGGAATCTGGCATTCTTACTGGGGAAGGCCCCCCGAACTCCATCCTCCTGGCCAGGCTTCACGTGACTCTGAGCAGACCCTGTCCTTCTGAGAATATCAGACTTTGGCCTTGAGGAGTGGGGGTCTGGCCAACTTGCACACAGACAAGCTGGGAGATTGTAGGCCGTGGGTGGGTAAGATGATTAAGCAGCACCATCAGTCTCTGTCAGCCGCTGGCTTCCAGTGCGCTGGCTGTGGGCTTCAGAATTGTTACTCTAATAGTAGCATTTGGAGGTGGAGTTCCTTTCTCCACTGACTTCTTTGTAGTAAGATTGTTGCGGCATACAGGGCAAAAGCAAATACTTTTACTTTTTTTTTTTTCCTCTTTCTCTCTCTTGAGCAAGAGAAGAAGAAAGCATTATTGAATAGTCCCCTGCCCCATCCCCCCGGGAATTCCATTGTCGAGGTTACAGTGGCCACCAGGCAGGCTCTATTTAAGATCTTCAGAAGCAGGGATATGGGGACCATTATGCCTGCACTTTGGGGCTGTAGGTGTCTGCTCCCCCTCACGATACTAGGGCTCTAAGAGGAAATAGCATCCTCTTTTGTTAGCAGAAGAATTAAGCTAACAATGAGACTTGGCCCCACACCCTGCAGTCAGTAGTCCGCCTCCCTTGCCTCTACTTGCTGCAGAGTAGAGCGTGGGGTTGTCAACCACCATGCTGTAGGTTCTGAAATGAGACATTTGACTTTAGAAATGCCCTACACTTCCCCACTCGGAGCCTGACACTAGCAGGTTGAGAATTATGCACAACAACAGAGGTCAGGTGTAGAACTTGTAGTGACTGATGAAATTTCACCTGTTGTGTATATAGATTTTGTGAGGCTTCGTGATTCTCATCAACTTTGGGGTTGTGTTGTCGGGTACCTAGTCATAGTAGGAAGTTCTACTGGAGAACTGTGTCCATAGGATAAGCCAGGCTTCTGAAGGAAGAGTTTGTCTTCCTCGCTGGAGGAAGGAAATAGCCATTCAAGCTGTTTGTGCTTTTTGTGTCCAACGTGATAGTTTCAGGGTGTTACGTGGGCACAGAAGAGATCAGTGGTAGTGACCTTGAACTGGATTCGCTTACTTCTTCTGTGCTTTACGGGGTGCGTGTTCATGGATAAATTCGTACAGTCCCCACAAACTTCTAGTTCAAAAAGAGGCTCCCAGAGTGGGTGTGTCTTCATCAAGACATAGGCCAGTAAACGTGAGAGAAAGACTTGACTTCATTTCACAGAACGGACTAGAGCATCTCCTTAATGAGCTAACTCCAGGAGTGCACAGGGAAAGATGAACTGAGGTAGAGCCATGTGACATGGATCTCTCTCTGTCTCTGTTTCTGTCTCTGTCTCTGTCTCTCTCTCTCACACATAAACTGATACATAATTTTTAATCACTTGGAAGAAGAACCTTTTTGTCAAGTTCTCCAAGATCTCATGTGGTCACAGGGACAGCCTGGCTTGGATGTGTTTTGGATATGAGCCACAGTTGATGCCAATGATCCAAGGAAACACTGCCGTTAGGAGTGTTTAGTGCTGAAACACTAACGGTGTTTTTGGACAACACAAACACGGGACCTTGAAATGTTCTCCACTCTTGCACTTACCCAGGGTCAGACAGATGACTTTCTCGGGGTGGAAATGTACAGGGCCACTGTCTAGTAGCCAAACTTCTCCTGTGTCTTTGTTGCTGTTTTGACTGACTTGGGCTAGCCTACTCTACTTCCCTGGCTGATGACAGTCAGTCCACTTGGGCAGGCAGTGACAGTGAGACACAGGGAAGCCCCGGTGGCCTAAAGCTACCTAGCCCACTGTGTGCCACACGCCTCAGCTCCGTACTGCAGGAAGCTTGCTTGGTGTAAGAATTAGATACTTTGAGCTCTGGGCTCTGAGCTATTGAAAAGCCGGAGTTGAGCAATTCTTCAAGTTTTTGCACAGCTAAGTAATTACCCTATCCTCCCTAAAAGTTCTTTAGATAAGAGGCAGGCACTTTCCACCTTTCCTTTTCCCTGCTAGCTTGGTGTCATTAGTGGATCATCAAAAAACAAACAAGGTAGCTTTGAACTGAGCCTCAAAGGCATTTGGGATTTTTCCCATTTTCTTTCTGCCCCGTCTACCTCTCAGAAGCGCAGGAGTCACATATTCTCTGAAGCAAACCAAAGTATGAGTTGGGAACCACGAGTGGTTTTCAACTTTCCCAAGACTAAGTAAGGAAGACAGGTCTGATAATGTTTACTCTCACAAAGCTCAATGTGCACGTGAACTGCCCAGTGGATATTTTAGCTCTGCTAGTGGAAGAGCAGGGGCCGCCATCTTTGGAAACCTGCCATTTGCATGTGACTTGGATCAGTCTGCCAGGCAAGTGGTGAAGGACACTCAGATGTCGAGCTATAGGACGCTAGCCGCTCCTCAGGGCTGCAGCCTTTGCCAGAATCCAGTGAATGCTGGCCCTTGCTACTCTGGATTTATCTTGGTTTAGGATATGAAAGATATTTTCACTGGAAGATCTAGGGATTTTTTTTCCTATCTTAGAAACCATAATTTCCCTGTAGGATTGCTCTAAGCTAGCAAAAGCATCCTCACTGATGCAGGAAAGGCGATCTTTGAGTGTGACTCAGCATCCCTGAGTCCATCCTGTGGGGCACCACGTGACACACATAGTGTGCAGCTTTAGACAGTATTGCCTTCTGGTGGGAGAGAAACAACAAGAGCAAGGAGGCAGAGGGCAATCAGATTCCTAGTCCTGCCGTGGAGGCTGCTCAGACCTTAGGAACAGATGACAGGCATGCTGGGAAATGTAGGTGACAAAATAGGGCCCATCTCACTGGATCTTGGGAAAGAGCATCGAGTCCAAGGAGTAACTGGCATGGCTGTTCTAACATCAGAACTCACTGGAGAGGTCTCAGAGCAGAAGGCGCGTAGGTGATGGGGCATCTGAGATGAGGTTCCAGCAAGGCCGACCCATGCTCACACTCGAAGAAGCACCTCTGCCTCTGGTTAAGCATAGTAGAAGTTCAAGAATGTACATGGAGGCATAGATTGTTTCTGATTTGGTGCTAAAAAATACTAGCTGTCATGGTTTGAATATGCTTGGCCCAGGGCGTGGCACTATTTGGAGGTATAGCCTTGTTAGAGTTGGCATGTCACTGTGGGTGTGGGCTTTAAGGCCCTCTCCCCACCCCAATCCTAGCTGCCTGGAAGTCAGTCTCCTCATTGCAGCCTTCAGATGTAGATGTAGAACTCTCAGCTCTGCCTGCACCATGCCTGCCTAGATGTTGTCATGCTTGATGATAATGGACTGAACCTCTGCACCTGTAAGCCAGCCCCAGTGAAATGTTGTCCTTGTAAGAGTTGCCTTGGTCATGGTGTCTGCTCACAGCAGTAAAACCCTAAGACATTAGCCTTGTTTTATGTGCTGGATTAGAGAGGGAGGCAGTAAGACTAGCAATGTGACGAGATACCATGACCAAGGCAACTCATAAAGGACACCATTTAATTGGAGCTGTCTTACTAGTTCTGAGGTTCAGTCCATGATCATCATGGCAGGAAGCATGGCATTGTCCAGGCAGGCCTGGCACTGAAGAAGGAGCTAAGAATTCTACATCTTGTTCTGAAGGCAAACAGAAGAATACTGGCTTCCAGGCAGCTAGGAGGAAGGCTTCTCAAAGCCCACCCCCACAGTGACACACTTCCAACAAGGCCACACTCCCTGGGCCAAGCATATTCGAACCACCACACTCAACCATAACATTTTGAAACTATAAAAAGGATTCTTTTCACTGGGGACTCTGTGGGCATCTGTATAGTCAGGTCCCGTTGGTGAGGACCTTACACTGTATATGTTTGTCTTTGGTATCTTCCTGAGAATGGGTGTGCCCCAGTTGCTGGCAAAAAAGACATTGTGTGGCATCGTCTGCATTTATTTTATCCATTTCTCCCTCCCACTCTGAGATGTCTACTTTGTTGAACTCTTCCTTCCCTGGCTTGGACTCTTTCCAGGGCTCCTCATTGTCCCTCTCAAGGTCCAGCAGTCGTGAGCACCTGGCAAGTGGAAGCGAGTCAGACAACTGGAGAGACCGGAATGGAATAGGCCCCATGGGTCACAGTGAATTCTCAGCACCAATCGGCAGCCCCAAGCGCAAGCAGAACAAATCAAGTGAGCCTGATTTCCGGTTCCGCTTTCAGGCATCAGCCTAGATGCCTTTCCTGAGGGGACCAGGTGTAGGCAGCTCACTCCCGAGGTGTGAAGGGCTTGGTGAGAGTCATGTGTGTGCAGCATCTTTCCAAAGACTCCCTGATTCCTCCCTGTCAAGGGCACTCAGTTCCCTTCTCTCAGTGGGTTTTGTACTGGCATATACTCTAGCACTCGCCATCCCCAAATGCCATCATTTACTGATCGACCTACCCTGTAGGATTTGAGTTCTGTGAGTCTGTGATACCTAGGAATGCTTATTGAGTACCATACACCAGGCCGCGCCTCACACTTAGCAGGAACACATTCTGGAGATGTCTGTGGAGATAATAATGCAAGCCTTTGCACACTCATACGCCTCCACCTGTGAAAGTGCTTGAGTAAGGTATGATCAAAGTAGCACATTGGACAACTGAAGGAAAGCTCACTATTAAAGGTGAAATTGGGCTCTTAAATTTTAAAATTTGGAATGTCGTACATGAGTACTGTAGCTACACCATTTTCTCCCCTCCCTCCCATGCCTTCCTGACTTCCTCTCTCAGCAGCCATGGGTTGGTTTCCTGTAGCTCTTCAGCTATGGGGTGATATCGTATGGGATTTCCCCAGTGAACATTGGCCTTATCAACTGGTTTTGTCATTATGCAGATCTTGTTTGGACAAGATGGCTTAGCATAAACAGAAAAAATCACTCCAAATCTCGGGCATTCTGCCCAAGCAGATATGGCTGAGACTGAGCAGGGTTGTTTTAATCTGTAAAGGCATCCACCCTTCTAGGTGGTAGAAATGGGTAACCAGACAAAAGATGGCACGATGGCCATGAAGTGTGTTGATAATGCCTTCTTATTCCGGGTTCTTGCCAAATTGGGAATTCTAAAAAATGTAGCATGAGATATCTGAAGGAATCACAGCTGAATGCAGTAGGCCTCATAGCCCTCAAGGTTGTAGTTAATCAGGTGGCTGGGTTGTCAGGTGTATCCAAGTTGAAGATGGGTCCTGGTCTTTACCAAGTCCAAATCAGAAAGAGAGTTCAAGCCAAGTCTCCCCGCTGAACCATTTGTAGCTGGAGATTCCATCATCTACTGTCTGATTCTCTAATGACCCACAGTGCAGTCAGCTCAGAGGCAGGCTGCTGTTCCTTCCACACAGGGATGGGATGGGGTGGGGTGGGGGGTATTTGCCTTGTAGCCCAGTGTAGGTTGGCTTTGAGTTTCTCCTTTCCTTCAGCTAACATTAGATACTTACACTGATGGTACTAAGTTGTTGAATTAAAAGTTAGGTTTAAGATGAGTTTGTGACAAAAAAAAAAAAAAACAAAACAAAACAAAAAAACCATGGGGGTTGGGGATAGTGGGGCTCAGTTGTCTTGCTTTCCCCAGGAAACTGTAACAGTATGAGTCGGGTTTAAAAAGAAAGCAGAGGAACTATCAACAGCTAACACGGATGTACCGACAATCCACACACACAGTGATGGGCCATTATAAATAGTTCCCACTGGGGTCTCTATTTTCAAGTATCTGTTTACATTTTTAAGGATATGTTTTACTCGGCCCAGATCTACAGTATAGGTAATACTTTAATGCTCACAAAGGGCATGGGTATGGCCACTTCTTCTTTATGCCCTGGGTCTTAGCCTCAAAGTCTCTTCCTTCTTAGCAGTCTTCTCTTTATACCACTTGCTCACGTGTAGATTTTGGTAGCACCCCCTTTGCTCTCCCGGAAGGTAAGTTCATGACTTGGACACAATTTACACCATCACTCTGCCGTCAGCTTGTACACACTCAAGGCCAGTGGTCGCTGAGGGGCTCTGAGGACATGGCTTTGTAGCACCCTTGAAGTACCCTTTGATGGTGGTGGTGGTGGGGGGTGCTTCTGCCTTCCTTTCCAGTGATGGCCCAAGGATCTTATTTTAGATCCCTTCATATTCTTCCCCTAAGAAAACACTTGTTTTCAAAAGGAAAAGAAATGTTAGTGAATGACTGGCCTTTGGGACGTTGCAGAGAGCTGCTCGGTTTACATGGGGGAACGGGAGGATGTGATCGGTGACTCCACCGATCACATACAAAGCAGACTCTGAGGTTTTCCTGCTACAGAGCCTTGGCGTGGCCTGCATGGACTGCCTGGCCTGGAGGAACATCGTCTCTCTCTCTGTCTCTCTCTGTCTCTCTGTTTCTCTCTCTCTCTCCCTCTCTCTCTCTCCCTCTCTCTCTCTCTCTCTCTCCCTCTCTCTCTCTCTCTCTCTCCCTCTCTCTCTCAGAATCCCTCTTAGGGACCAATCCTTGCTGTGAGAGGATTTGGATCCTCACCAAGATCGGCAGAAGACCAGCATAACTGCACACCTATGCTAAGACTCTCTGAAGTAGTATGCTTGGGTGTCTAGTATGGTTCTGTGGTCCTTCCCCTGGCCCAGACTGTCAGTGTACTGCTCTGTTAGCAATCTTCCCGGGAAACACATTTGCTGTGTTGTAAACTAAACCCAGGCACCTCGGCCTCGCCATTGCAGACGGTACTCACTCAGGAGATGTTCAGTTTGATGCCCAGATGCACTCTCTGAGGCAATGGAATGTGTGTGCTGTAGCGGTACACAGTTCCTCTGAGGCAATGGAATGTGTGTGCTGTAGCGGTACACAGTTCCTCTGAGGCAATGGAATGTGTGTGCTGTAGCGGTACACAGTTCCTCTGAGGCAATGGAATGTGTGTGCTGTAGCGGTACACAGTTCCTCTGAGGCAATGGAATGTGTGTGCTGTAGCGGTACACAGTTCCTCTGAGGCAATGGAATGTGTGTGCTGTAGCGGTACACAGTTCCTCTGAGGCAATGGAATGTGTGTGCTGTAGCGGTACACAGTTCCTCTGAGGCAATGGAATGTGTGTGCTGTAGCGGTACACAGTTCCTCTGAGGCAATGGAATGTGTGTGCTGTAGCGGTACACAGTTCCTCTGAGGCAATGGAATGTGTGTGCTGTAGCGGTACACAGTTCCTCTGAGGCAATGGAATGTGTGTGCTGTAGCGGTACACAGTTCCTCTGAGGCAATGGAATGTGTGTGCTGTAGCGGTACACAGTTCCTCTGAGGCAATGGAATGTGTGTACTGTAGCGGTACACAGTTCCTCTGACTGAGGAGGAGGCACAGGGTGGGGGGGTCAGAGAATCACCCTGCTCTCCAAAGGGAGCCTGGACCTGTGGTCACTTCTTGTTCCTTTACCATGTCCCAGAGTTCCCTTCCAGCTCTTCATTTGATTCCCCGACAAACCTGCTATAAAGAGCAAAGGCTCGGGGAAAAAAACGCAGCACATGATTATAAAGTGCAGAGACGCCGTACAGACTTTCTGCCTTGCGAGTGTAACCTCCGAATGGCAGGAGCCTCCCTACAGCAGTAAACAGCAGCGTCTCCTTGGTGTACAGCTCAGCCTGTGGTGACAGATTATCTTACCAGGATCCCCCAGCCCGTGTGCTCGGCTCATCCGAACAACGAAATCTGAAATGCTTGGTGATGGAGACTTTCAATCGAACCGCCTTCACCCGTGGCCCTGACTGCCTCTCCTTTGCCTTCCAGGAGAGCACTATCTAAGCAGCAGCAACTACATGGACTGCATTTCCTCGCTGACGGGAAGCAATGGCTGTAACCTGAACAGCTGCTTCAAAGGCTCCGACCTCCCCGAGCTTTTCAGCAAGCTGGGCCTAGGCAAATACACGGATGTCTTCCAGCAGCAAGAGGTCAGCCAGCTTCCTGGGCATCTTTGTTTGGGTTGTGGGTGTGATGACCTCTAGAAGGAAGCTGTTCCACTGACCCGTGGTTGTTCTTTCCTTTGGGCTTTTAGGTCAGGCCTTACTTAGCTTTGTTCGAGGAAAATGTGGTTTCATTTCTTATTTGGTATAGCGTGGTAACACAGAAGTAGAAAAGTGGGGTTTACAGAAAAGTACCCCAACCATCCTTCCCCATTTTAACCCAGTGAGTGCACTGGGGTATGGATGCAAGGGGATTGGGGTATTTACAGCTCCCCTGAGGTCAGCCTGGAGCCTTATCGTTCACATCTGCAGTCGTAAGCGAAATGTACCGCAGCCTGCAGGGCACTTTGTTGCCTGTTGCCAGTGCTGGACATGAGTAATGGGGCAGATGGGATCTGAATTCACTGCAGTTATCTTTCTAGTCCTGCAGGCTCCCTTCAGAATAAGAGCCCTGCCCTTGAGCTGTTTTCTCTTATACTTTGTTGCTGAGGGCACAGGACACAGCTGTGCTATTATACAGCAAATCCTATATTATTCTTGAGAGAGTCTGCTGTGTTTGGTGACCCAAGGACTTGATTCTCATGCATGGTCTTATACAACACAACGGGAGATATCATCTTGTGTACAGTTTGGTTTCTTCCTTTAACCAAAAGCTAACAAGCATTCTTCCCATTGGTAACTTCCTACAATCGAAAGCTGACAAACATTCTGTCCCCTGGACAGATCCATGCCCTTCTTCCTCATCAGGTCACAAATGTGGTACAATATCTGTGTCGTTTTGTTTTAAGCACAGCTGCCAAGAGGCTCAGGGCTCAGCTTATCTTGGTAGAATCAAGTTGTGGTTTTACTCTGTCTCCTGCTAACAATGACTTTCAGTTCATCCACTCACCAGTTTCTTTATTTGCTTTGTTTGTGGGTTGTTGGTTTGTTTTTTGGTTTTGGTTTTGTTTTTTTTTTTTTTTGTTTTTTTTTTTGAGATGTTATTTGCTGGGTATGAGTGTTTTCCTGGATGGATGGATGTATGTCTGTGTACCATGTGTGTGTAGTACCCTCAGAGGACAGAGGTGGACATCAGCTACCCTAGAACTACAGTTACAGACAGTTGTGAGCCACCATGTAGGAGCTGGGAATGTAACCAGGGTCCTTTGGAACCCTGTTACAACACATTGCTTATGACTGCAACCAGTGCTCTTAACTGCCCAACCATCTCTCCAGTCCCCACCAGCCATTGCCTAATTTTTTGGGCCCTCAGGTTGGTGCCACCACCATTGGTATTAGGAAGTAGATGGATTTAACAAATCGATATAAAGACGGGTTGACTGCACGATGAAAATTGACGCGCACTTAACCGACTGGCTATAGCTTGTTTCTGTTTTCCACAGATCGATCTTCAGACATTCCTCACCCTCACAGATCAGGATCTGAAGGAGCTGGGAATCACAACCTTTGGTGCCCGAAGGAAAATGCTGCTGGCAATCTCAGGTGAATATATGTTGAATTCATATTTTAAAATCTGAAAAACACTCTGCTAGGGGTCTCAGCACGTGGGGTGGGTTCTGCCCATCAACTACTCAGCCCTCTAATACCACAGTGCACAATATACAGTTGGGGAGTAGTTCCTCCTGCCAACACTTAACTAATGCTGAGAACACCCTCCTACCTAAACAAGGCCCTGCCCGAAGGTCTGCCTTGGTGATACTGTTTCTTCTAATAGAATTCCTCAAAAAAGATGTAGCAGAACATAAGACAGGGTGAGCAATTGTATTATTTTAGCCCTTGTGATAAACAAGGCGCTCAGTTTGTGAGTGATTATTCTTGATTGGATGCCGTGTTCAAACACGTATGCCCTTGAACGCCAGAGACATCAGCCTGAGAGGAACCGGGTCCTCATGGTGCTTCTTGTCTGAAATATCAGACTTAATGCCTTATGATTCTTTTTCAAATGTTTTAGAAGAACTTGAGTCATAGGCAGAAGAGCACTAGTATCAGCTTCCCTAGTCTGCCTTGTGGGCGGGGCTGTTGTATATTCATTTAGCAGGTGGTCTGTACGCACTCACCGGGGACCATACAGGTGACGTCAGGGCGGTGCACACATACGTCAGTGCGCCTCTAAAGTGTTCATAGAGAGGAGAGCAAGAAGTCTTTCCAGCAGTGCTTTTGAATGTCAAGTTCATGTGTGCCCGCCCCTTGAAAAGACAGTGTCACTAAATAAAGGCAGAAGCCCAGCTTTCTTTGCTAGGGGACTGTGACTTTGCAGGCTGGGCCTGTGTGAACGGAACAGTTGCATCCAGCTGGCGAATATCCTTTCTAGACAGTGTCTGCTAATCAGATTGGAAAATATAATTCAAAAACCTTAGTGATTGGTCATTTCACTTAGCAGCATGACCAGACCCACATGCTAAGAAATCTTTGTCTATGCCTTAGACTCCTCCACTGTAGCGTCTGTGAATATAAGCTTCAGGACTCCACACCTCCCGGCGGGGGTGGGGGTGGGGCACCAGCCTGTATTAACAGTGTACAGGTGGATGTGTAATTCCTGATTAGTCACGAGCTCATCACAATCTGTGTGAGGGGAACAGTGGGTTCAGAGAGGATGCTTCAGCTCTGTTGGGCCCAGTCCCTGATTCTTGAGTCTGGGCCAGTTTGCAAATCTCTCTTGGTTTTGGCTTGTCGTGAATGTGGACTGTGGTGTGGAGACTGTGTGGCTCACCTTCCATTTCCCAGACCTCTCCTTTCATAAAATTCATCACCAGGCTTGATGAAAACAGAAAGCTAGAGAATCAGTGAATGCTCTTAGCGGGCTGTTCCAAACCCTTATCTCTTCCTTTGGCTGCCTTAGTAATAAGATTGCTTTGTTCAAGCCGGGTGGTGGTGGCACACGCCTTTAATCCCAGCACTTGGGAGGCAGAGGCAGGCGGATTTCTGAGTTCGAGGCCAACCTGGTCTACAAAGTGAGTTCCAGGACAGCCAGGGCTACACAGAGAAACCCTGTCTCGAAAAACCAAAAAAAAAAAAAAAAAAAAAAGATTGCTTTGTTCACCGTGATTACAGAGAGCCAGACCATGGAGTCATTATTCTTAAGACTCTCATGTTAGATACACCCACAGTCTTTCGTTGATTTTAAGTGAATCTACTCCAGCCCTTGCCGCAGAGGACGGCTCCGAAACACTTTCACAGGTGGTAGGTGGGTTCTCAGGAAACTCTTCTCTGGAATATGGCAATGCCCCTCAGTCTAGGTATGGGAGAATGTGGAGTAAGAGAGATAGGGTTTTGAATCCTCTGTTTTTCTAATTGTCCACTATCTTAGGGTTTCCATTGTTGTGAAAAGACGCCATGACCAAGGGAACTCTTATAAGGACAACATGTAATTGGGGCTGACAGGTTCAGAGAGGTTTAGTCCATTATCATCAAGGCAGGAACATGGCAGCATCCAGGTAGACATGTGGGGCTGGAGGAGCCGATAGTTCTATATCTTGATCCAAAGGCAGCTAGGAGAACACTGTCTCCCATGTGGAGGGTCTCAAAGCCCACTCCCATAGTGACATACTTCTTCCTACAAGGCCTCACCTTGTAGTAGTGCCACCCCCTGGGCCAAACATATACAAACCACCACAGCCTCTTTAGCGTGTTCTTCTGAGGTCAGTGTGTATGTTTTGGAGACCGCCTCTCCTGATGGGCTCACAAGTTCTCTTGCCTTTAAAAAGGGAATTAGGTGCCAAGGGACGGCTCCACTCATCATGGGGTCTTTGATCTCTCACTTGAGGGTGCCTTTACTATGCTGAATGCTGAATTGCTTTCTTTGCAAGTCGTAATGTTGTCATCAAGATATGCTTCATCGAAAAGATGCCTCTCCCAATTCCGCTTACCTGGCAACAAAGACTCCTGATCACAACCCCCAAGTATTCTACCCCAGATGGATGCAGGATGGCTGGGCAGCCCAGAGTCTTGCTTGTCTTCTGATTAGATCGCACAAGACTCCTTTGGAGAACTGTACAGATTGTTAAATTTGTCCTGGGAGAGTTGTTCTTCTGGTACGAGGTTTTATCTTGGGGCAGAAAGTCTGCCATTTTAAAACCATAGGAAATGAACTTGAGATGTAGAGAGGCATCCAAGAATAGATCTGATTTTTTTTTCTTTTAAATCAGAAGATTCTGAGACTAGGTTAGTAACTGGTTAGCTAGCTGGACAGACTCAGTGAGAGGCACGTTAGCATCCTGTTGACAACGCCTCCCGCCACAGCCTCAGGTAGATCTAACATCTCCCGACCTATTTTTTTAGTTTGTGACTCTGTTCAGATCCGCAACAAGATCCTGAGAGCTGCCAGGATTCTGTGAACCTTGGAATGTCAAAGAAAAAAGGTTGGTATTTTCCAGAAAAAAAAAAAAAAAAAAAAAAAAAAAAAAAAAAAAAACCACCAAAAAAAACCTATCCCCTTAGGGTTTCTGAGACAAAAGAAGCGACTAGAGAGAGGAACTCTCATTTTTAGTCTTAAAAATGACTAATACCCTTAAATATCATCAGTAGGACTTGACCTGACAACCTGTTTCAGGCAGGTTTGTTTCTGTTTGTTTTGTTTTGTTTTGTTTTGTTTTCTGAGCCTCACATGGGTTTACACTTTTAGAAACTATACCTTTGAATGGCCTGATATCCAACCCCTAATGATCATTGTAATCTTTCAGATGGCTGGCTGATGGGACCTTTAAAAAAAAACTGAAAATTGCTTCATCGCTCCCCACTATTTTTATGTGCCCCTGGCACATGCTCCTCTGCTGGGGAAGAATGTTCATCCCCTTTCCTTACTTTTTCTTCTCTGTAATATGGGAACAAACCCCCGAGTTCCCACCTTATCCCTGTGTGGAAAATGGAGACCAGAGATGACGGTCTTCTCTTAGTTTGCCTTGAAGCCCACTCGGTCCCATCTTGAATCTGACTTTTGAAGTTCTGTGTTTGTGGGCCTTAAAATACAAACCATTCAGCTTCTTAGAAGGAGTGCCATATTCTGTAGCAACATGGAAACAAGAGCCACGTCACGTGTGCCAGTGTGTGCCCTGTTCGTAGCGATGCCTTACCTCCTCACAGATTTCAAACGATTATAATTCATGGATGGATTGGGTATACAGCAGTACAAACTAAGGCTCTGTCACTGGTCACACCCAAGTGGTGATGTGCTGGGGACATTTCCCACTACCATTGGGGGCCCTAGTTATCTATGATCATGAAACCTAGTGTTCACTGGACCCTTGTATCAGGCAGGTTGGAACTCAGTTCTGCACGGCATTGGTGTGCCAGCAAAGGGCATCAACTTTTGAAAAACCAGTTTTCTTGTCTATGTAGTAGAGAATGCTGGTGTTATCTGCCCTTTCGGGAAGATTTGTTCAAAGTGAAGGAATTCTAAGGTTATCTGTCATCACTTCTAAAGCAACAATATTATCTTTTCTCCAAGAACAAGTGTGTTAACAAAGAGAGGTATCTCCAAGGTTGACTTGACCCTTACAGTGCAGACATTTACATTCTAAAAACAGTCAGGGGAACTGTTAGTGTGTGTGGAGTATCTTCCAGTACTCAGCAGACAGGAGTATGGCTGACTGGTGGTCCTTACCCTTCCGACTCATTAGAGACCCAATTGTTCTCTCATCCGAAGACTCCCCACAATTCCCATGGCTCACAGTATGCCTGCAGAATTCCAAAGATGATGCATATAGAGGGGGTAGTATTAAACAGAGCCCTGTGCAAATATGAGGTGTTGAATCTCCTGCCCAAGTCCACTGAACACAGACAACTTCAAGCAAGGCAGTTTTACGCCCTCCTGATTATTGACAGTTGAGCAAATTGGAGAGATTGGTGTTTGGTGCTTATGAGAAATCCTAACTTCCTGTCTCACAGTTCCCCTGGCATGTCTTCCTTATTGTGTTTTCTGGTGACGCCAGGGTCTATCAAATACTGCTTGCAATGGTTAGCTGTGTGCCTTCCTGTTTGGTTCCGTACCGCCATGTGAAAATCATCAGATATGTTTCCTAAGTACTCGGGATCCTTTGAAATCAAAGAAGGATTCTTTTATTTTTTTTCCCCTGACAATTTAGATTTCAGTATTGTTTTTAAGTATTAATTTCCTAAGTGGGGTAAGATGTTTACTAAGTTGATGGTTTTTTGTGCAGAGCTCTCCTTTGTGGCTAACTGGCTGCCATTTGGGAAGCACAGGCTTGGTGCGTTGGAGTGATTGTTGGGTGGTGGCTTAATTCTCTCCTGGGCAGCCTTCTGGCATGGGAGTCCCTCTCCAAGCCTGACTTGCTTGCCTTCATGTTTCCTGTGTTTGACATGGAGTGTGTCTGTGTGTGTCTGTATGTGTGTAATTGATCGTCTCATGCTAAAACTATACATGTGCCTCCATGCCTCTGACATTTTGGCCTGCAAAACTGTCTGAGATGGCTAGGGATTTCTGAGCATGACACCTCCCTGGGTTTCACAGCCATAACAAACACCATTTGCCCTGGTTTCCTAGGGGAGCAGTAAGTGCCTCGCACACAGCAGGCTGTGTGATGTTCAGGGATGCTGTCTAGTAACTAGAATGTCTACCTTCTGCCTCCAGTGGGGCTTTCCCCACAAAACCCACTGAGCTCTGATATGTGCTCTCGTGAGGCAGGGCATCTCTCCACTGCTAACAGCCGGCTCTTTCTCTCTTTCTTTCTTTCCCTAGAGCTAAGTAAAAACCGAAGAAAACTTTTTGAACCACCAAACGCATCATGCACCTCCTTCCTGGAAGGCGGAGCCAGTGGGAGGCTGCCTCGCCAGTATCATTCAGACATTGCGAGCGTCAGTGGCCGCTGGTAGCGGTACCTTCTGGACACGCACCTGCTATCTTGCAAAGGTGGACACGATCCGTGGACAGTCTTCACTGCACTCGCCTGCCCTTGGCACTCGGAGTGTCTGGTATCAGGACCAAAGTGTTGATTTCGTACCTGTACTTCATGGCCAAAAAAAAAAAAAAAAAAAAAAAGAGAGAGAGAAAAGACAAGAGAAGTGTCTCATGTTCTCATGTTGCCATAAAAGCACCAAAGGGAGAAATGCTTTTATAAACTGGCAATTGGACAGAATTTGCAAAATGAGGGTAGGGCTTTGTTTCTTTCTATTTACCTATATTACATATGCACTGATTTTTTTTTTCATGGTACCTAAAATGAAGGAGAATTTTGACATCTGGGATGCCAGAAAACTTAGAAGTTATTTTTGTTGGCTTGAACTGTCTTGGTGTTTGGGGATTTGGAAAAAAAAATAATCAAGGTATAATTTTCTGCTTTAAAATGATGAGTGAGGTCTTCCAGCACTTTACACGGTCTAGTTGCCCCTCCTGTGGAATCTGTCTCTCATCTCTGTGTTTCTGGTATTGGTACACTTTTTCCTGGCTCCATCACATGTTTATTTGAAATGGTACTGGACCTTAATTAGTTCCCATGCAGGATTTTCTGTACTGTTGGGAAATGTGGGCCACTTGGCTCTGGACCAAATTCAGTTCATTTATGTCAACATCTTAGGAACCCTTGGCCATGACTGCCGTCTACTGACCAGGCACAAAAGACAAACCAAATGGACTTTGCAAAACTAACTCTTCTCAGTTGGCATAGTTAGCTGCTGTCTGTATTGCTAAATTTCAATGGCTGTCTGAAGGCCAGGGGGCTGGTCTTTTAGTATACTGCGACTAAAGGACATTTATTTATATCAAACTTTTATTTTTAGATATTATAAGCATACAGTAGATAACTGATAAGATTGATATTTTCTAGAGATTTATGGTAGAGATTGAGCTGCATTCATAACTGGAGCCCTAGGTTGTCACTTTATTTAAAAAAAGACAAGCAACCATTTGACGAGACAGCATTGCTGCCATTATGGAGAGAAGAGGCCCTGCTTCCTTACCCAGTAGCTCCGCCCCCTGTGGGTCATGAGACTTTCCCCAAAGTGCCTTTGTCTGCCTGGAGTCAACTTGGATCCATTGGAAACATAGAAAGGGTCCAGGGGACAGCTTATCCAAGAGCTAAATTCTGAAGGGGGAGGAAAAAAAGAAAAAGAAAAAAAAAAGGCTTTCTAAATGGCCAGATTTATTGTTAAAATCTTATACTGTGAAAGTCCAAGAGATTAGCGAACATTATTTCCTGTCTTTGCAGACCATACAAAGGTTTTCGGTCCAATGAAAAAAACCACTCAAGTGCCTTTCTCTCTTCAGAGCTATATTCTTACCAAATGTACACAGGTTTTTTGGGGGGGGTGGGAGGGAACTTTTCCCATAGGGCATGTTGTCAGTTACCTTTAGTGATGTGTTTATGTTAATATGTTAAGGCTTTCTGTGTGAGATAAACCCCTCCCTCCTGTTCTTGGTAGAGAGGAGTTGGAGGATCATGCACACAGCTGGGTGCCTATGCAAATTCGAGGTACGAAATACTTGCCTAGCAGTTTCTTCCCGAGGCTAACTCTGGTCACTAAAGAACTGAAGGGATTTTTACACAGAGAAAAAAATAAAAAGTTTTTGCTTTGAAAACATCGGCTACCTGGAAGAGTAGACGATGACCACGGGCTTGCCACAGCGGTAATAATCTACTTGGCATCAAGCTCAGCCTGACCGCATAAGGATACAGAATTGAATCACTTCCTGTGCGAGCATTGTGTGCTCATGTGCTCAGATGACCGCCCGAGGCTCGTCACATATCCGGTTGACCACCTCAGAGGACTACTCGGTACTCCACTCCACTGAGAGCTCAGTGTGGACTCTGCCATGCATTTATTTGCTAAAGGGAAGAGAGGAACCAAATATTCAATAGTGAGCTGGTGTAGGTTATGTACACAGTGCTTTGATTTCACGCCAAAAGGAAACTGTCCACTCCAACTTGATTAAATAGGGAGGCTAAGGAATAATTAAAAACACTGGAAGGTTTTTCTCCCTTTCTCTTGATGTAGCAAAGGGAATATGGCACCAGGGCCTGCAGAGTTGTTGGTGTTCTTTGCCATGCACGGAATATTTGGATTGTTCGAAGTAATGTTAACTTTTAGCCAACCTGGCTGTTCTCCTGATTGGTCATCTGTAAATATGGAGCAGACCTGGATTGTATGTCTTGGGGAGTCCTTGTCCTTTTTATCACTTTTAAAAAACCCGTGAGATGGGATCAATATTGAAAGTGGGGATTTTTTTTCTAAAGTAATCTTTACATGAGAAATAAATTTATATAATCCCTTTGTATCGCTTTCTACATGGGATATGTGTCTCTTTTCTTTCTTTAAAACTCTTCCCACCTATGCTCCATAGTTGTCTCTGTTTCCAGCAGAGTGTGAATGGGACCTCAGCAGAGTTGAGTCTCTGTCCCCTCCCCTCTCACCATCAACAGGAAGCTGATGGACTTTATTTCAGCCAGTGAATTTGAGAGTAGTAGTGACTAGTCCTTTTCTCGGTCACTGGCCATCGCTATATACAGGAAGAGTAACGCTGGAGTAGGTTTGATGTTCCTCTTGGGTCTTTAGTAGAGACTCAGGCAGGACCACTCAAGTGGGTTCCATGCTCACTTGAGCTGAGTCTGACCCTGGTTTCCTTACAAGACTGTTGATCTGTCCAGTGGATGGTCTATGGTGACATGACCTGAGATTCAAACCAGCCCTCATTCTCAAACTGACATTGGAACTTATTACTATGCCTGAGATGTGGCTAAATATTTAAGCAACCTTAGTCTTTGGCACCCTTACAGTCTCAGGAACATCTCCACGTGAATTGTGTCAACAATTCTTGGTAATTATCTTGAGAACAAGGGTTCCTTGTATGACTGAAACCTTACAAGTAGCTCAGTGAACAAATTGCCACCCATTCATTTTTGATGCATATAGAATTTTTTATATATGCTTTATATGTGACATTCATAATCGGGGCCCAGTAGTGAATGAAACAGAACCCTTGAGCTGTCAAGATGGCTTACTGGGTAAAGGTGCCTGCTACCAAGCCTTGTGACCTGAGTTCAATTCCCTAGCTGACTCCTACAGGTTATCATTTGACTACTATATACAAGTGCTATGGCATGTGCGTTCTTCCCACACTAGATGAGTGGATAGATGGGTAGATGTGTATGCTAAAGAAATAAAAGGGGGGGGGGAGAATGAAACACACCCCCATGTTCTCCGTTAGCTGACATTCTGAATGGAAAAACGGAGCTGATGAGTGTGGTTTAAGTATGAATCACATGACATTGTCTGGAAAGATCAAAACACCTCTTTATTCCAGCTGAAGAAAGTGCCTACAGACCAAAAAGGACTGCAGCTAAGTCCAGCTTGCTAAGCCAGTGAGGTCCCTGGGGCTACTTACAGGAACACGGGTGATTCAAGGACAGCTTCATCACTAGTGAGCACCGCCCACAGCACAGCTAGATCATGGGCAGCTACTCCGATGAACAGGTCTCAGTCCCAGACAGCGTTTATCTCTTGTGTGCTTTAGCTGCCCTAAGTCACTGGACAGCAGAGCAGAATGGAATGGTGGCTGGCGTCTCGGTTTGAGGGTCTCTCCACTCCCCATCAGGGTGAGAGTGTCAAGGACCCCATTACCATAGAGATCAGCTGTCAACTATGCAGCTTTCCTGCTTTTGCCACATCTTCTGTGGGACATCATAGCCAGTCTGCTTTATGATGGATGATGGCTTTGTCACACCAGAGCAAACACTTATACAACACTGTGGAACATGTCTACCTTTGTACAGGAGCCTCTGGAAGTGCTCTGGGGGAGAGCTTTCTGGAGCTGTCTAGAAGTAAAGTTCTTAATAAAACTGTTGAGGGTGTCCATTGCTTCAGAACAGACCCATGCCAATGATTTGTTCACAATTCCCCTCCCCCTCTTTCCAGTTGTGCAGTTTTAATTATATTCACAAAAGGAGGGTGTGACTGATGGGCTGTGGTACCCCTCAGAGTTATGCTGGGACAATGCTAGGGACCTCAGTTTTCTCAGAGTTTTCTATGATGTCCATGCTCAAGGTTACGTCATGGTGTATGGAAGTCAAGTGACTTTGCTATCAGGGTGGATGCTCAAGGCATGCTGTGATACTTGGGACTTAATTCCAGACGTGTAGATGGTAGACAGTGGGCTATTCAGATCTCTCTAGATGAAACTGTCCTCTGAGAAATTTATCCAGACTTGGAGTGCGTATTACGTACATACATGTTGATGTGTTGGAATGCATTTAACCTAATAAGATGGTATTTATGCAATGTGTCGGCTGATTTTAGGCCTCTATTCTCCTACCAACCTGCTCCAGGTAAACCAGCTTCAGGGAACCTAGCCACGAGGTAAAGACACTGGGTGGTAAGTCTGAGAAGGATGAAGTTCGATGTTATCTCTAGAGCATGAGAACTCTCCCTACTGGAGAGACCTCATGTGTAAAGCTGAAGTACTTATCTTTGTGGTGTTACTGATGGGACAAAGGGAACTGTCTAGGCACAGGGCATATAGCAAATATCAAGTCCACAGTAGCTCGCTGTTGTTATTAAGTAGTCTTTCTTTTTATTAAATGCATGTTTCTTTCCCTTCATGGAAAGCGAAACTCAGTCAAGTACTGTGAGGGTTAACTTTATCTGCCTCATTGGATAAAGAAACACTCAGAGCATTGGTGAGACACACCGTCCAGTGAATCTCTCGGGGCACTTTCAGAGAAGACAAACTGAGGCAAGAAGACCCGCTCTGACTTTAAATGGTGCCACCCTGTGAGTTGGAAGCCCAAGGTGAATTAAGCTAAAAGCCAGGAGAGGGTGTTCGCCCCTTTCCCTGCTTCCTGGTCCACTGAGCTATGAGCAAGCTGCCAAGTGCCTTCACCCACATCCAAGGTTGTCATGCTTTCCTGCCATCCTGGACTGTATCTCTTCAAACCATGAGCCTGCTTGGAACCCTCTCTTCTCTCAGTTGCCTCTGGTTGGATAGTTACAGAAATGAGAAACAGTATCTGCTGTTAGCATTTTTTCTAGGCTCTGCACAACAGTTTCCTAGCAACAGCCAGGTAGGAGCCTAGCTTGCTATAAAAGGATTGTTTGGCCTCCTCATCCCTCTCTCTCTTTCTTCTTCTCTCCATACCTCCCTCTTCCTCTCCCTCCCCCTCCCTCTCCCTCCTTCCCTCCCTCCCTTCTCTCTACATGCGTTCCCAGCCAACCTCTTCTCTCCTTTCTCCCCCCTCTCTGTCCCTCTCTTTCTCTGCCTCTCCTTCCTTCTCCCCTCCCTTTCCCATGCCCTGAATAAACTTCATTTTATACCAGACCCGTCTATGGCTGGTACCAGGGTGGGGGTGAGGATATGCCTCATCACAGACCCAGTAAGGCACCCCACTACCACCAACACCAACACCACATCATGCCACTGCATTACAAAACATATTTCCCACTTCCTGGGGTGAGTCTGGGGCATGATGCTGTATTGAAATGATGTCGTCGTTGTACCAGGATCCTGGAGTTAGATCCATCCATCTGAGTCACCAGTGGGTTCGTGACTAGCTTTCCAGGCACTGGCTATATCTCATTCTCTGACTGTCACATTCTTATTCCTCCTCCTTCCTGTCTGCTGACCGTTTCTGTCACTCACTCTATCCAGCTCAGCTCATCGCTGATTTTCTTCGGCCGGGTAAATGAGCCTTGTTTTTAGGAGGAGCCGTTAGCATGGACTTGGGCTAATTTTAGTTGTTTCTCACTTTAAAAAGCAAACAGGGTCTGGTCATATTTGACCCATAGTCAGGCCATGTCAAAGACACTTCATCAAGGGACTGTGTTCTCGCTGCTGTCTGCAATGCACAGGCTCCTTCTGAAAAGAGGGAGGCTGATGGAGGCTGGCATTCCTGCTTGGGTTAGCTGTGAATTTGGCTTGGAATAGATTTGGGGGAACAGGGAGCCCGAGCCTGACTTTGGAAGGAGAATCTGTGTGGGAATAAGAACCTCAAGGGAAAAGCCACAGCAGCTACACATTTCAGACTGGGGGATTCCAAAAGCACAGAGACGAGAACTCAGTTACCAGGTGTGTACGGCCCTTTGTTAACGAGCAGTAAGTGGTTCTAACTTGTCCTCTGTGTGCTGTCATCCCTTTCAGTGGCCCTGGGACTCAGACTTTAGCAGAACATCTAAGAAACTACCTATGTGCAGGCAAAAGCACAGTTGTGTCTTGGTTCAAGCTACTGATGCAGGCAGATTCAGAGTCCCTGTGAAAATGGTTTTTTGTTATTGTTTTTCCATTTGAAGATCTTGTGTGTGTGTGTGTGTGTGTGTGTGTGTGTGTGTGTGTGTGTGTGTGTGTTGGCATGGCTTCACAACTTTCCTCCCTGCTTGAGTCTGTGCCCTAACAACAACTACATGAAGTCACATCCTCCATGTAAATTCTTCCTGTGGCTTGAAAATTAACCACTGGGGGAGGGTATAGGGGGGTTTGGGGATAGCACTAGAAATGTAAAGGAAGAAAATATCTAATAAAAAAAACCCTATGCTATTAGGTAACTTTGCATTTAAGCTTCCAGTTAGACATTTGTGAGTTATATTAGGAATTGTGTTAATAATTAAATAAGGCCTATGGGGTATTGCAAACTTTACATTTCTTATAGCTTCTTCTTTTTAATTTTTTACTGTACCTTTATACATAATAAACATTTTGGCTAAATGTATTTGTTTTAAGGACATAAAAGTTAGACCATAGTATAAACATTCTTCCGAAACACATAGATTAACTTAATTGTTCTTAGGATGGAGCTATGTATTTCTGGCTTCCTGTCAGTCACTGGTTTACAGTGCTGCATAGTGCTGTTACCTAGATGTACCACAATCTATTTACCCTTCTTCTATAAATATTTTTCCTAATGTGAGCAATGTTTAAAAAAAAAAGAAAAGAAAGGAAAAGAAAAGAAAAGAAAAGAAAAGAAAATTAACCAGTAAGCACAGTGCAGAGCAACAGGGACCCTTCCCACACACCTGTGCCACATTCCTAACTAGGGAGGGGACATTCTATTCTGCTACTTGGTGTATACTTTAAAATGTTTTTAAACATACATGAAACCACCTTCTAGAAAACTAAAAATAAGGCAGGAGAGGTTAAGGGAAGGGAAGCTTAGCCCGTGTCACACAATAGACCTGGACACTGTCATTTATAATGAGAATCTCTGACTTTAAAATATATATACATCCTAGAACTCAGAAAATTAAATACCAGACATATCACCCCTTCAATAACTGCCCACATGAGCACAGTTCTCAAATGACCAGAGAATATGAAAAATAATGTTCAGTACCCCTGGCTGTCAGGGAAATACAAATGCATCTAGCTCTAGTCAGAATGACTATCCTCACCCAGCCCTCAGCCCCCAAAGAATGATAAATGCTGAAGAGGGCTTGGGCAAGAGAACCTTATTCACTGCTAGGAGACGTGTAAAGAAGTATAGCCACTTGGCAATCGGTATAGAGGTTATCGTGTGATAGAATTACCATGTGGTAGAACTCTACCCCTCCTGGGTCTATATACCCCCAGGAATATGGCCATCACAGAGATATTTGCACAAACAGTTTTGTGGCTTGCTCACTATAGCCAGGATACAGAACCAGCCTAGATGCCTGCCAACCAATAAATGGATAGAATACGGCATAGATACACCACGGAGTTTCACTCCACCATAAAAAGAATACTGAAATGATGTTATTTGCAGGAAACACGGGTGGAACTCGAGATCCTCATGTTCATGAGTAAGCTAGACTCAAATATCACATTCTCTCCTATGTGGAGTCTAGATTTTAAATATACACACATGTGTGAGTGTCAGCCAAAGGAAATCAGAAGGGTCCATTTGGTGGAGAGAAAGATTTAATGGGAAGGAAGAGGTACATAAGAGGGTGTTAGTGTAAAAGGTCGAAGAATAGATTTCTTGGTGCAGAGCCTGGATTGTAAAAAGCATAAAAAACACGAGGGGGCAGGGCGGAGAGGAGAAGCTCGGCGGAGAGAGGATAGGATATGCTGACCGGGTGAGTGCGAGCAGAGTACAGTGAGATCCAGCCCTGAAGAGATCATGAAAACCCATTTTATATTTGATTTTAAAAATATCAGTGGGGCTGGAGAGATGGCTCCATGTTTAAGAGCACTTCCGGCTCAGTTCAGTTCCCAGCACCCACAGTCAGGTGACTCGCAACGTCCCATCAGTCCAGCTTCACAGGATCTGATGCCCTCTTCTGGCCTCCATCGGTACTGCACTTATGTGCACAAACATGCCAGTAAATTTAAAATAATAATAATATCTTAATAACATTAGTAAAAAATAAAGTTAGAAGTCCTAGAACCTAGAATTGAGTTAGAAGGGAGTGTTAAGGATGGGAAACATCTTTTATGTCTATATAAATTGCTGAGAATAAATGCAAGCTTTTGGGAGGATCCATATAGCACGGAGGACAAAGTAAAAACTGGAGTCAATTCCCAACAACCAGATGAAGGCTCACAGCCATCTGTACAGCTACAGTGTACTCATATACATAGAAATAAAATAAATAAATCTCTAAAAACTGGAGCCGTGATTTTCGGCGCACATTTCTTCCACAGCCCTGGCTAATCAAGAGACAAGTCAGTCCACTCTTCAGAACATAACTTTCTGTATTGGTCACATGGATTGGGTGTGGTCTTTTCAGGTATAAAGTTCTGATTCTGCCAGCTTGTTGATAATGATGAAGGAGTAGGTTTCTGATATAGTGTCTAGTCTGCCAGGGTTTCCCAAACCACGTGTGGTCAAAGCCATATTTGTCTAATAGACAAACGGGTGTGAAGGACAGAGGAAAAGCCCGGTGTTGTTTACAGTCATTATCAGTTTCTAAATATTTGCTCCCACTTTTCCTGTCTGCCTCAGTGCAGATACATACGGCTCTTGAACTCGCCCCTCTTAGAGGACTGTTGAGTTATAAGAAGACGCTTTAACTGTATTCAGAAAGTGTCTGTGGAGTTATCAGGTGTAACTGCACATTGAATGGGATGCACCAGCACAGAGAGAATGGGGCATACTTTCAACTGTCTGTGCCTTAGGGGGCTGGAGAAAGTTCCTGGACACTCAGCTGAGCAGGGCCCAAGAGACTAACGTGAGCATGCTTCTCTTCTGATGCCTGTGTTTGCAGCCTGTGCCTGTTCCAGTAGCCCCCACTGTTGGTTTCCGTGCTACACACACTCCCACCTCCTGCTCCTACCACACACACACACACACACACACACACACACACACACACGACAGAGGGAAAACAGCATTTTTAACCACTTGGATGAGAGTTTACTTGACACTCTAGAGGCAGAAGATATCTGCTTTGACGTCCTTGATGGTGATCTGTAGGGTCAAAGGCAGAGGCACCCCATCTTAGCATTTTGGAAATGACCTGGTACCACCTATACTCTAGCATGGATTAGCACAGACCACATAGCCTGGAGCCATTCTGAATTCATGGATGTTGGAGCTTCACCTCTATGAGATACGCTGGAAAAAATTGACTTGAATATTCCACCGACGCAGAAGCGTCATCCAGATACCCACAGCGGAAGGTGATAAAGATGTATCCACTGATGGCAGGAAGGAACTGCAAACTGCAAACCGCAAACTGTCACTCCACCTCTGCCCAGAGAAACAAGCTGACAGCTGTGTTCAGAGAGAGTCCAAACTGGCACCTGTTGGGCCTGAGAAGAACCAGGTGCAGAGTGGGTCCTCTCTGTGGTGTGGTGGGCTGTACCAGCCAGCTATGAGCGGCTTGTAGGTTCTGAGGACTCTAGCTCACACAGAACGGGAGGGTACCAAGGGAAACACAGTTAAAGGAAATGGAAATGGGGGGTGGGCATATGCACCCCAGCAAAGCCACAGCCTAGCATATAAGATTGAAATCTCTGTGCAGGTGAACAGCCTGGAATGACTCGATGTCAAGTTCCACCAGCTGGCTACACAGGAAGATACTGTTGTAGCGACGAAGGGACTCCTGAAAACACATGGTGCCCGCAAAGGCTTCTGAGTGCTATTTAGGCCACTTCTGGGTTCTCCCTTGTGTTGGGGATGGGAGGGGGTTGGGAGCAATGGGGATGGTGCAAGAGAAATGCCCTTCCGATAAGAGAATGAAATGGGAAGACTATGTATATGTGAGTGTGCATGTGTGTGGGTGCATATATATGTCAAATATGTATGGTGAGCAGAGGCTGTATGCAAAATGCCCCTTTAAAAATAACTCAGAGTAGTTGACTCTGTTGGTCTCCCTGTGGACTTCTTATCTCTTTTAACAACCTGGACTCCTAGGGCTCTCCGAGTCTGAACCACCAACCAAAGAACATACACAAGCTGGGCCTAAGCCTTCCCACTCATTTGTAGCAGATGTGCAGCTTGACTTTCATGTGGTTAGTGAAGGCTATCCGAAAATTGTTGCCTGTACATGGAATGTGCTCTACTAGCTGGGCTATCTTGTCTGGCCTCAGTGGGAGAGGAAGTGCCTAGCCTCATAGAGACTTGAAGAGCCAGGGGTGAGGGTGCGGGGTAGGAGGATACCCAGGGAGAAGGGGCAAAGGATTGTGGGAGGGGGTGACCAGGAAGGGGGCAGTGAGCAGGATGTAAAGTGAATAAGTAAGAGAATAATAAAAGTTAAAAAAAAAAAAAAGACTCAAAGCCTGTAGCCCATGAATTGAGCCCTGCCCAACTGCAGTGTGTGTAGAGAAAGCCTGCACTAGCCTCATGCCTTTCCCTCAGCCCAGGTCCGCTTACTAATCACAGAGATTATAGAAGTGGGTGTCTGAAACTGAATGCTATCTATCATCTGTAGAGTATCTGTCCATCAAATCAAATTATATCATTTATTTATCTGTGCTTTTTCCTATGTAGAGACAGTTGGAAGTTAGCAAGGAAAAGAATAGAAATTCTCAGGGTCAGAGAACTGGGACAACAGGACAGAGACAGACTCAAGCTACCTTGGCATTTGCTCCATAATCTCCACAACTTAGAGGGGGAAATCTCTCCTTAATGGAGTAAGACAAGTAAGACAACCAGTCAAGAGTCTCTGCCAATGGTAAGACAGAGGGAGGGAGGGAGGGAGAGAGGGAGGGAGGGAGGGAGGGAGGGAGGGAGGGAGGGAGAGAGAGAGAGAGAGAGAGAGAGAGAGAGAGAGAGAGAGAGAGAATACTATGGTGCTCACTTAAAATCAAAATCAAATTCAATTGTATACTGACATTCCAAAACCACACATCTTCAAGACAAAGATACCTTCTAAGAAGGCCACTCTATAAAAGTCACAGAAAGAGCTGATTCACCAGCTATATCCTATGTTCTCAGTGTAGGGATATGGGGAATGTGAGCAAACATGATGCCCCAAAAGAAAACTCCCCAATGACCAATTCTCAATAAATTAAAATTGGTAAAATTCCTAAGAAATAATTTAATAGCTAGATGAAATCCAAGATAATCAAATTAATTTAGGACAGAGTGAAAGATGACAGAGGCAGATTCTGGAATAGAAACATCTTCAAACTTACAAACTTAGTACTCAAAAAAAATATATAGCTACCAGAGACATAGTGAATTCCAGAATGCTTGGACTATGTGCAAAGATACTATGTCAAAGGAAAAAACTTTAAAACCTTTATAATTTTGGAAAAGATGTAACTATCAATATACAAGAAGCCTTTAAGACCTAAATAGATCTAGAAGGGAAGAATAGAATAAATAGGGATGATATCTTCATCAGTAGCATAGTATTACCAAACTATCCAAAAAATACAAGGCATATAACATTTAAATTTGACAGAGAAAAGTTCCAATTTTCCTTTAAGGGCAAACATATTAGACTAATAACAGAGTCGTCAGCAGAAACCCTGAAGCTCTGGAGGAAGTGGAATGAAATGTTCAAAGTCCTAAAAGAAAATTGCTAGTCAAGGTTATTATAACCAGGTAAACAATCCCTCATAGATGAAGGAGGCATAAGACCTTAAAAAGGAAGCCAAATCTGAGGGAATTCCTGACTACCAGAGCAGCTTTACAAAAGGTGATGAAGGAAGTCTCACAACCCGAAATGAGATAAAGATAATGATTATCTTAAAGATACAGTCCAAATGAATGGATTAAAAAGAAAGAAAGAAAGAAAGAAAGAAAGAAAGAAAGAAAGAAAGAAAGAAAGAAAGAAAGGAAGGAAGGAAGGAAGGAAGGAAGGAAGGAAGAAAGAAAAAATAAATAAAGAAAGAAAGAGAGAGAGAGAAAGAAAGAGAGAGAGAAAGAAAGAGAGAGAGAGAGAAAGAAAGAGAGGAAGAAAGAAACAATCAAGATCCAACAGCACACTGCCTGTAAGAAACTCACTTCACTAGTAAAGATGCACACAGTGAAAAGATGGACAACAGGTGAATGGAAACCTGAGTGATCATACACACACAGTAACAGAAGCCTTTAAAGATCATTAGAAGATAATCACAAACCCATATGCACGTGATATCAACACAGTGCCCAACTACAAAACAGATGCTATTAGGATTAAAGGGGGACATCTACTCCTGTACAATCATAGTAGGATATAATAGCCTATTTTCATCAATAGAAAGCTAATCCACAGCTCTAAAATTACAGTATTTCCAATAGCATGTGAAATTGTCTCTGAAATAGACCATGTAGTAGCCACCCCCCACACACACACAAATCTTTTTAAAAATTGGGGAGAAAAGCCATACCTGCTTATTTTCTAATCACAATAAAATAAAGCTAAAGATTAATAAAGAAATCCTAGGAATTATATAAATGTTTGCAGATTTAATCATAATACACATATATACATACACACATCTGTATACATAATATACATACACACATCTGTATACATCTGTGAAGGTACACATGGAAGCAAGAAGAGGACATCAGATCACCTGGAGCTAGAGTTACAGGCAGTTGTGAGTTACCTGATGTGGGTGCTGGAAACCAACCTCTGGTCCCCTCAAAGAGTAGCAAGCACTTGCAACTTCTGAGCCATCTCTCCAGCCCCCAGTGATACACTTTCCACTAAATTTTGTTCACTGAAGTTATACAAGGGATAAGAAGGATTTTTTAAAGGGAAATTTTTCGAGCATAAAATAGAAAAACGTGTAGGGTTTGGCAAAAAGAGAGAAACTTAAAGCAATGAGTGTCTACAATGTAAAAAATGGTATACGATAAATAACCCAAAGACACATCTCTGCCATTTGTGGTGGTGTACACTGGTAGGATTTGCTCAAAGAGGCAGAGGCAGGAAGATCACAAGTTTGAGGTCATCTTAAAGATATATCTCAAAATCTTAGATAAACACCAACAAAACATATTCCAAGCAAATATAATGAAAGAAACAACAAAGACCAGGCTGGAGAGATGGCTCAGCAGTTAAGAGCACTGACTGCTCTTCCAGAGGTCCTGAGTTCAATTCCCAGCAACCAACATGGTGGCTCACAACCATCTGTAATGGGATCTGATGCCCTCTTCTGGTGTGATTGAAGACAGTGGCAGTGTACTCATATATATATATATATATATATATATATATATATATATATATATATATAATGAATAAATAATAACAAAGACTAGACAGAGAGTAAACAGATAAGGACTGAGCAATCAATGTGAAATACCAGTGAAAGGCCAACAAATCTTTATCAAGATCAACAAATAAGTGTATCAACCAAGAAATAAAAGATTACACATGATAAATGGAAGTGATAAACATTATAACCAATATAATAAATATAAAGGGCCCTTGAAATTATAAAAATACATATACTAACAAATGGGAAAAATAAAAGAAATGAATCAATTTCTTCCCTCATGTCCTATGGACTCTGAAGATGTGAACATTCTGAATAGACTAATAAGAAATGATATTGAATCAGTAGTTGTTGAATCAGTAGTCAAAGAAAAGCTTAGGACAAGATGGCTGAGTTTTACCAAACTTTTAACGAATACTTAGTGCCCATTTTTCCTACATTAATCCTTAGGCTTGAACAGAGAAAACTCTTCTAAGCTCATGTCAGGTGACCAATGTTGTCTTGTTACCAAAACCTGGCAAAAACACAACAGAAACAGAAAATGAACACACACACACACACACACACACACACACACACACACACACACACACCAATATCCCTTGTAAACATACATGCCAAAATTCTCAAAAAAATACTGGGCAAATGGAGTTGGTAATGCATCAAAAAGATCATGCATTCTGAACAAATTCTTTTCAGCCCAGAGATGAAAGGAGGGCTCATCACCCACAAATCAGTCGATGTAAAGATTCACATGAACAGAAGGAAGGATAAAAATCAGAGTCACCTCAGGTGTTGAAAAAAGCACTTGGTGAAATTCAGCTCTTCATCCTGGAGAAGAACCCTGGACCATAGTAGTTACAGAAGCCTCACTAGAACGGAGGAGGTGTGTGGCAAACCCACAGCCAGCAGCAGCACAGTGGCCAGAAAGCACAGTAAGAGGTGCTATAAGATGCAAAAGTGTGTTTTCTACCATGGATCCTGTTCCATGTAGCACCAGTGGGGTTAGTCAGAGCAGGGAGGCAGCTGTGGGAGAAGAAAAAATGGCATGTAAATAGGAAGTCATGTTAACCCCATTCATAGGTTATATGATTCTGCATATAAAAAGAAATTCAAAGACCCACCTTACCAAAGTCTGTTTGAACTAATACATGAATTTGGTAAAGTAGCAAGAGGCAAAAATCAACATAAAAACATTAGCTTTTCTATACCAGTAATGAATCAGCTGGGAAAGGAATTCTAGAAAGCAGTTCTAGTCCTAATAGCTTTAAAGGGGGAGGGGGGGACTAGAAAAGCTTGACTGGGGACTGGAGAGATGGCTCAGCAGTTAAGAGCCCTGCTCTTCCAGAGGTCCCGAGTTCAGTTCCCAGCAACCACATGGTGGCTTACAACTGTCTATAATGGGATCCAATGCCTTCTTCTGGTGTGTCTGAAGACAGCGACAGTGTACTCACATTAAATAAATAAATCTTTAAAAAGAAAAAGGAAAACTTGACTGAGGAAGCGAAGGCTTTGATGATGAGAAATGTTAACAGAAACTGAGCACACAAAATGAAAATGCTGTCCTTGTTCCTAGCAGAACACTGGTGAACCTTTCCATACTACTCAAAGCAATATATAAAGTCAACACAACCTCCATCAAGACACCATGTATATATAGTCTTTGCCTATCTAGGAAAAAAAAAGTTTAAAATCCATATAATAGCAAGGCATATCCCAAATTGCCAAGTTAATCTTCATCTGAAAGACCAAAGATGGATGCATTTCAATACCTGAGTCTATAGCCTATTATTGAGTTGTAGTGACCAGAAGATAGTAACAGACCAATGGGACAAAATAGACATGTCAGAAAAATCCCCATGTATCTATGGCCAGCTGATTCTCACCAACATCATACAGACGTTGGAGAAATGAGAGCCCCTTCAGTAACGGAGGCTGGGAGGCTGGGTATCTACATGCAGGAGAGTAAAACTCAAAATGGACCTAAAACCAGTATTCTGAAACTACTAGAAGAAAATATGGAAGAGACAATTCTAGGACCCCAAAGGCACAGGAAGCAAAAGCAAATATCGATGGCTGAGATCAACATCCCATGAAAAGCTTTCAAAAACAGCACAGGCAGCTATCATGGTTAGGATTTTACTGCTGTAAACAGACACTGTGACCAAGGTAATTCTTATAAGGACAACATTTAATTGGGTCTGGCTTACAGGTTCAGAGATTCAGTCCATTATCACCAAGATGGGAGCAGGGCAGCATTCAGGCAGGCATGGTGCAGGAGGAGCTGAGAGTTCTACATCTTTATCTGAAGGCTGCTAGCAGAATACTCACTTCCAGACAGCTAGGATGAGAGTCTTATAGACCACACCCACAGTGACACACCTACTCTAACAGGGCCACACCTCCTAATAGTGCCACTCCCTGGCCTGAGCATATACAAACCATCACAGAAGCCATCAACAGAGATGACTTCAAAACAGCAGAAAAATGTTTTCTGACTAGTCATCTGACAAAGGGTTAATGTCGAAAATATATTAGCAACTCAAGAAACTTAGCAACATGAAAACTAATAACCGACTAACAATGGACAAATTATCTGAAAGACACCTGTCAAAAGAAGAAATACAAATTCACAGATATATGGAAAATAGTATCATTCACTGTCAGGCTACACAAATCAGAGTTGCAGTGAGGTAGTTTCTTTTTCCCTTCAGAGTATAGTGTAGAGAACAATAAAATTATGTTGTCAAGAATACAAAGACAAAAGAAGTCTTATACACTATTAGCAGGAGGGTAAATTGTAATTACGTAGAAGCGTATGGGCTCGAAAAGAAAGACCGACTCTACCAGATGATCCACTTTCCTTCTTCTGCTTATGTGAGAGGATGGCAAAGAGAATCCTACATATCATAGCAAATACGCTTCTATTGATGACTAAGTTACTCTGCAACAAATGAATAGATTATAACGATTACTAAAGGAAAAGGCAGCATGGGAGGAAACGTGTCTGGATTTGGCCAGAGTGACACACAGTCTGCAAAAGGAAATGGCACAGGAATCTGCTTACTATGTACAACGAATGTGTGTTAATGAAAATTCCCAATCTGCTTTTGTCAGTCCTTTGTATGGTACCGGGTAACGGATGACTGTTGAGTCACCATAACGGCATCTTCTGTGAAAAACTGATCATCTTTGGCTTCAGTGATGCCTGTATAAGGCACATATCGTAACCTGCCATGTGGTTAGTTCTTAGTGGAAGGGAGCCGTGATCATAAGGGTCTATTGAGTTGGTTTTCACATACTTTGGGCACTTCCTGATGCGGCATTCCAGGCATGTGGATCTGCAACTCCAGTCCAGGATTGTTCTCTGCAAGGATGGTACTAAATTTGGTATCCACTTATCTGGTCCTTTCGGGACCGACTTGATATGGGCCTAGGCTTTTCTTCTGCTTCTGTAACCAACCATTGCCATCCTTAATTGCTTTTCATTAGTATGTGATGCTACTACATGTGTGACTTAACAAAGAGAGCTAAAATGTCATGTCATGTTCCAGCCAGAATGGAAGCTTAGTGTCTTGTGGACACACAGCAAAGAAGAATCCTACAGAAGGAGCCACATAGATTCAAGCCACACTGGATCTGGCTAGAGTTACCAAAGAAAGTAAGTGGCTATTGATTGACTTGGGTAGAGTAAAGACCCCTCCCAGCCCACCCTTTTGAAGGCACAATGGTGCTGAGCAGGGCTCTGTGGCCACTCTAGTGGCAAGGCTAGATAGATGTAGCATACATATAATAGATTTTCTCATACTATCCTGCTGTATGAACTCTGTTTCTATAGAATGCTTTTACTCCTCTGGGAAAAATGCCTCCACCTGCCCAAGATGTTCCTGTCTCCTCCTCAACAACGAAGCTTAGTATGTTCAAGGATTTTAAGGAAACAACCCCATCCAGTCTGAGGATCTCCTGTCTCCTGAGCACGTCTGGTGGTAGTAATAAGAAATCCTCTATATGTTTTTCATTGTTTGTCTGTCCTTGTTTTGAACTTGAAGCTACCCTAAGAAAAGTGCCACCTATGCCAGTAAAGGGCACTTTTGTGCAGGGTGACACATCAAGTCCCCTAGTGCCGTGGAATCCCAAGTTTGACCACAATTCCTTGGCTCCAGTAAACTGGTACTTTGCAATAGATGGGTTTACTTCAGCCATGGGAACTCCTAAGTTGGAAGTTAAAAATCAGCTTTTGGGCATTTGTGGTCCGAGCTGGACCTCTTACTCAAAGGAAGATTATCAAGGTTCTATGGGAAATCTCCTTAGGAATGGGGCAGAAAGCTAATTTCACAATATAGTCTTGTCTATGGTGATGTAAATGTAAACAATGTCACCGTCTACCAAACAGACTCAGCATGTTCCTTCCTCCAAATATTTGCTTGTGGTGTTACTCCATCCCAGAATACTCTCTCTGATACTACCAGCTAACACATTCCTCTCTACATACTCTTTGATGGCTGGGGTGGAAGGATCCCATTCTCGATTTGAATTCCTGTTGCCAGGTTTAACTCTAGTGCAGTGGGTCTCAACCTTCCTAATGCTGTGACTTTTTAAATACAGTTCCTCAGGTTGTGGTGACCCCCCCCCCCGGCAAAATTATGAGGGTTTTTTTCCTACTTCATAGCTGTAATTTTGCCACTGTTATGAATTGTAATGCAAACATCTGTGTTTTCTTAGGTGACCTCTGTGGAAGAGGGTCGTTAGACCTTCAAAGGGGTCAGGACCCACCGGTTGAGAACCACGGCTCTAGCACATGGCCGATCGATCATTTTGCCTTGCACTAACTGGCTTCTTATTTCTAGGCTTCTGTTGGTGCCTCTAAGATGGCTCATGATGAGGTAATGGCTATGTGTTTGCCCACCGTGAGCTGAGTCCAGAGGTGATTGATTGACATCGATGACAAAGAAGTGACCAACCTTCCTCGTTGTCTGCTCTTGCTCTCTAATAAACGTCACTGCATATCTGGCTGTAGTGACGGGGTCCCGGAGGTGACTAAACGGAGTCAAGGGGTGGAAGGATGAGAGACGTGAAATCCAATTAATTTTTCCCCTCCAGATACAGAATGTGTTACATTTGAAATTGGGGGAAAAAAAAGGCTCGTTCCTCTGCAGTTCTGTGTCACCTCGAAGCGTGACCCATCTGCTGTAATTGCGCTGTGCGTATTTGCCCTGATATTTGGTCTGATGTGTGTGTCAGAGCCCGACTGATGAAAGTGGTTATGAATTAGAAAAAAAAAAAAAAAAAAGCCTTAACCTGAGAGGAGAGAAGGGCTCTGAGAAGAAAATGAACGCAAGTGAGAGCAATGAGGCCGCTCACTGCAGATCAGCCAGTATGATGGTTTGTATATGCTTGGCCCAGGGAGTGGCACTATTAAAGACTGGTCTTGTTGGAGTGGGTGGGGCCTTGTTGGAGTGGGTGTGTCACTGTGGGCGTGGGCTTTAAGACCCTCCTAGTTGCCTGGAAGACAGTATTCTGCTAGCAGTCTTCCAGCCTTCAGATGAAGATGTAGAACTCTCAGCTCCTCCTGCACCATGTCTGCCTGGATGCTGCCATGCTCCCACCTTGATGATAATGGACTGAATCTCTGAACCTGTCAACCAGCTCCAATTAAATGTTGTCCTTATAAGAGTTGCCTTGGTCATGGTGTCTGTTCACAGCAGCAAAACCCTAAGACAGCCAGAGAAAGCAGATTGGGGTTTAGATCTGTTAGAGAACACTGAGAACCAGCCCCTGGCCCAGAAGTTGTGATCAGAAACTCAGAAGTCCAAACACTTTCAGAGCTGATTTCCTCAAATAGCTATCTGCTAGTGGCCCTGGTTTTTCCCATCTATAAAACTGTGCTGAGAAACATCAGCCACCTCCAGGACAGTATGGAGTGTGTGACACTCCTTGCTATAACTTCTGTCTGAAAAATCTCCAAATTTGGTTCTAGATGAGCCATGACTCACCCAGGACAGGGTAATTTGTATCTTTCTATTTTCATGGGCATCTGTTGTGTGCCAGGCTCTGATGTACGTTCTGTGAATCAATAAATACAATGGACAACTGAGGCCAAGCAGTGTTAGGCATGGTTCCTGCCAGGTTGGCCTTAGGTGTTATGCCCTTGTGCAAGCAGCCATCTATCTTGAAATCTTGATTACCTTAAAAAATGAGAGAGCAAAAGAAGGACTGTTGTGAGAGCCATTAGCATAAAGGTACTGTGCTGGTTTGGATATGCTTGGCCCAGGGAGTGGCAATATTAGGAAGTGTGGCCTTGTTGGAGTGGGTGTGGCCATGTTGGAGTGGGTGTGACTTTGTTGGAGGGGTGTGGCCTTGTTGGAGGAAGTGTGTCACTGTGAGGGTTGGGCTTTGAGACCTTCCTCCTAACTGCCTGGAAGATAGTTTTCTCCTCTTTGCCTTTGCAACAAGATGGAGATCTCTTAGCTCATTCTCTAGTACTGTACCTGCCTGGATGCTGCCATGCTTCCTGCTAGAATGATAATGGACTGAACCTCTTAACCTGTAAGCCAGCCCCAATTAAATGTCGTCCCTTGGTCATGGTGCTGCCCTAGTCATGGTATCTTTTCACAGCAATGGAAACATAACTAAGACAGGAATAGAGCAACATCTGACACATAGGAGGATGTTAGCAGAGAGATCACCATGAAACAACAGAGCAGCTGACAGGGACAATCATATGACAGCTTACAAACAAAACCCCTCATCCTGAACAGACTCCTCAGGTTTGGCAGTCTAGAATGTTTATTTGGAGTGTGTGTGTGTGTGTGTGGGTGGGTGTTGAGAACAAACCCAGAACCTCGCATGTGTCATATCAAAGTTCCAAACCCAGCCCCACATGCTTGACATAGAAGAAGACAGGAACCCTTCCTCCACTTCCCCCAGCTCTTGATCTCCTGGCTGACCTCGGAAATTTGTCTCGGTAATATGGAGACTGGGTACAAGGCAAACCCAAAAGAACTGCTATCCCATGTGGTCCGTGAGGCTGACCAATAACACCTCTGTGGTTTCCAGGCAACTAAATGTGAAGGAGGTGAGGAAGAGGTTCTGCCTGTCAGGGATGCTGTTGCCAGCTCAGCCCCATCAGCATCCCCTGGGGAAACAAATGCCCTGCTAGGTAGAGTAGTTTCTTGCTCCCAAGAGACTTTCTGAAGCTGCCACAGCAAGGGTAGGAGAGAGAAAGACTGCATGATCTGCGAAGGAACTCCCTAGAGATGGCCCTCTAGACGCATTCGTAACAACAAAGACCATTGAGGAGATAATCCTCTGTTTCAGAGGCAGCTTCACTGTCCAGGATGACAGTTGTCAGAGTGTCAGTGTCACCGTGGGCTTCCAGGCAAATGGGGTTTTCTCAGCCTTGGCTCTGCTGTTGATTACTGCTCTGGGGCAGAGAACACAGGCCTGGGGACGCTGTCGCAATGACCTTGGCTATTTATCAGCATTCCTGGCTCTGCACAGTGAAAAGTGAGAATAAAACCAAGTTTCAAACAAGCCCTTGAGCTCTTATAACCAAAACCGTCTTAGCAATTGCCTGCCCCCAAATCAATGGCCTAGAGCAGTGGTCCTCACTTCCCTAATGCTGTGACCCTTTAACACAGTTCCTCATGTCGTGGTGTCCCACAACCATTAACTTATTTTTATTGCTACTTTGTAACTGTAATTTTGCTACTGTTATGAATTGTAATGTAAATATCTGATATGTAGGATACCTGATAGTCGATCTCTAAGGGGTCATGGCCCACAGGATGAAAACTGCTGGCCTAGCAAATCATGGAAGAACATATGTGCTATGTACTGTAATTACATCTGTGGATCATTTATATCTCTACCTTTTCACCTAAAAATAAAAATAAAAAGAGCATCAATGGCCATGTTCTAGACATCGTTGGCATCTTTAGTTCATTCATTTCTGTTCAATTTTTTTTAAAAAAAATCTTGTTATTGTTTACAGTTTTTCTGTATGTCTATATATAGGTACTTTGTATATAGGGGCCTATGGAGGACTGACGAGGATGCTGGATCCCCTGGAGCTGGAATGAGCTACCTGAAGTGGGTGCTGTGAATCAAATTTGGATTCTCTGCAGCACAGTGAGCGAGTGAGGCATTTCACCAATCCCATGTTCATTCATTTCTCACAATAAATTCTTACACACAGAGAGATCCAGCTGCAGGCCTGACCCATAGACTATGGTACTCAGCAGCTTAGATGATGATTCAACACTGTATATAATGGCCCCAGGGCATGTAGCTAACACAAACACACACACACACACACACACACACACACACACACACACACACTGTTCAGAAGCTGCCACCATCTAGATACCTATAATATAATTCCATTTAGTGCCTCAGTCGGTTCAAGAGGCCTCTTCTATGCCCACACCTTATCCTACGGCCTGATCTTGCTTGCTAGCCTCCCGTCTGGGAGCCAGCAGCAGAGTGTTTAAATGAAGGAGGATGTTTGCACATTCGACCTCATTTGCAAGCTTGCTCATTGCATACACAACACCCTGTCATAGCTGGACTTGACATCTACTGTGAGTCATGAGACCTCTGTCAGAAAGAAGAACAGCAAGGTCCCTGGGGCTAATCCATATGGGTGTACTGTGTGCAAGGAACAGAAGGTGGGAGACATCTGGCAAGGCTAAGAGAGCCTGATTAGGGACAACCTCAGGGCAGCCTTGTTATTTCTGGGGTCAGACATGACTTTTCAAAGGAGCAGCTGCAGTCAGCAGGAGCCCTGATGCTTAAACTCATACCTGGTTCCTCACATGCCCCATGGGTCGGAAATAAGTTTCTAATGCTAACTGCTGCTCATGTTTGTAACCCCTGGAGCTTACAGAATTCTGTATTTGTGCACATGGATGTAGCTCCACAGTTAGGTCATGATGTCTCTTAAAAATGGGGCTAGGAGACTGTGGAGCCCAGTCCCAGTGGCTGCATGTATAAAACACTCCTGCACCTGAGGCTCAAGGAACTCTGGGAAAGGGGGAGCCAGGGATTGGGGAGCTTGCTACGAGATTATGTCTCTTATTAATGTCGGAAGCTATACCCAATACACCCACAAAATCTTACCAATATGACTGCCTATAGGAGAGCTGAACAGGGCGACATCAACGGATATGCCAAAGAGGAGGGGGAAAGCCCAGGAGGCCTCAACCCTCCACAAAGAACTATAGGCAACTGAGGAAAGCTGGGGCAAGAGAGGCACTCCTCCCCAGGGAAGAGCACACCAATTGGTTGTCCAGTAATGAATGGCCAGCACTGAAAATATGCACACGATAACATATAGACTGAGCAGGCTATGTCTAGGAATATATATATATATATATATATATATATATATATATATATATATATATACATACATATATACATGTGTGTGTATACATATAGAATCTGAGCAGGCTACACCTAGGAATGTGTGTGTGTCTGTGTGTGTATGTGCGTGTGTGTGCAATAATAATTAATTGGAAGAGTCCATGGATTTGAAAGAAAGCATGGAAGGATATATATAGAAATGTCTGGAGGAGAGAAAGGGAATGGAGAAATTTGATTATAATCTTAAAAAATTAAAATTAATAAATCAATGATTTTAATTTTATTTTTTTAATTTTTCAGTGTGTATGTATGTATGTGTGTATATATGTGTGTACATGCATACATACATGAGCGCAGGTGCCCGAAAGGTCATAAAGAGGTGATTCCCCAGAAGCTATAGTTATAGGAGACTGTGAATCACTTGGCACAAGTGCTGGAACTTGAATCTGTGTGCTGTGGAAGAGTAGCAAGGGTTCTTAACCACTGAGTCATCTCTCCAGCCCCTTGGAGTGACACCATTGCATTTTTAAATGTTTATCTACTAATGTGTCTCATCATTAGGGTGCTTAGCAAAAGCTGGGCAGCCTTGCCCATTGACACACATTCCCAAGGAGATAACCTTAAACGGAGAACTGGTATAATCAGCAAACATTCTCCACTGGACCCAACTGGTGGCAGTGCTTTGTAATAGAATTATCTGAGACTGAGTGGATAGGCCAAGTGTTGGTTTTAGCACTGAAAAGTCTACATGCTGGGGAGCCTCTGTTGTCTGGACTGTTCCCATGGTAACCTACGCTTTAGAGATGGTAGAAGAGTCTGTGAGCATCCTTTCATCGGCGAGCTCTGCAAGATGAGGGAGCTTAGTCAGCCTGTGGCTCTGAGCTGCTTTTCTTCCCAGGAAATGTACGCATGGCCTGGGAAGACCTTGTGTTCTGCTCATCTTCCAGGCCTGCGGATGGGAAGTGGGACGGATTCAAACGATTTCGTTATATCCTCAAGGTCCCTTTTTACCTATCTGGAGCCAGCTTGGCATCAGTGAGTGCGAAGAAGAACCACCTGGGGCATGCACATAGGTTTGGCACTGCTTGCCTGGCCCAAAGGGGTCCCTTGTGTCTTTTGTCCTTTCCCTCCTCTGCTGGGATGCTACAGATGGCTTCATACAATAGTTTTTTTAGGGGAGGTTTTGAGTCAGGGTTTCTCTGGGTATCCCTCACTGTCCTGGAACTTATTGTCCAGGCTGGCCTCGAACTCAGAGACACACCTGCCTCTGCTTCCCAAGTGCTAGGATTAAAGGTGTGTGCCACTGCTGGCCAGCTGTAACTTAAAAAAAAAAAAAGGGCTGGTGAGATGGCTCAGTGGGTAAGAGTGTACTTACATATAGTAAAAATAAATAAATCTTACATATAGTAAAAATAAATAAATCTAAAAAAAAAAAAAAAGATCCTTTCCCTGATTTGACTCCCATATACTCATAAGCACGCATCTACACAGCATCACATGTTCCTTTAATCCTTCTGTAGTAGTATTTGGGAAGTACTCTTACTCTTGACATCTTCATCCCTGACAAGCCAAGCAATGACCTCTCCTGACCTACAAATGGAGCTCCTGACTCCAGGGGAAAGCCAAGATAGTCCGGGAGCACTTAGAAACATAAAGGGGGTCCCAACCATTGCTGGGAAAAGGTGCCAGTGGAAGATTATGTTCATCTTAAACAGCATTTATCCTTTGCACTGTTCTCTGTTTTCTCAAGATACCAGATAAGGTGATAAAGCACGCCAGGCAGTTCGCTCTAAGCCACATCCTCAAGTCTGAAACAAAGGCTAATGGGAAGGTGATGGCGTTGTTTATCTCTGTATCACTCAAGTTAGGCTGGCTGCCAACATATGATCCTCCTGCCTCAGCCTCCCAGGCATCGAGGATCACAGGGATGGATGCAGGTGGTTTACCTAAATGTTCTGCTTCCTGTCTGCGCCCTCTAAAGGCCATCTTCTCATCTGGTATGCATGGCGAGCTCAGTAAGGAGTACAGCCACACTGTGCTGATAACACTGATAATGCTCCTCACTGCTGTGATAGATACGTGAGAGTAACCTAAGGGGACAAGGATTGGCTTTGACCCATGATTTGAGCTGATACTGTGCATTAGAGGAAGGAAGCCACAATAGAGTCCATAGCAGCAGAACCTGGGTCTCTCTGTGGTAGTAGGACTATGAAGTTGCTTGTTCACATCCCAGTAGATCAGGAAGGAGAGAACTTGGATCAAAAGTAGCCATTAACTCTCAACTCCCACCTCTAAGACTCTATTTCTGCCAGCTAGGTTTCCTATCCACAAGGTTCTACAATTTCTCCAAAGAGTGTCATCAACTGGTGATGGAGTATTCTGACAGATGAACCTGTCCGTGGGAGACATTTTGCATTCAAACCATACTTATCATGGGTGTGAATGGCATTTTCACCTCAATGTCTGAACATTAACTAGTCACAGGCAATATGTCCTGTCTGTAGAAAACCCTGGGTTAATACTTGCCCATGTTGAGAAAGAGAGGTTTACTGTGTATGATAGTTTGAACAGGGGTGGCCCCACAGACTCATGCATTTGAATGCTTGGACCATTGGCACTTTTAGGAGGTGTGGCCTTGTTGGAGTGGGTGTGGCCTTGTTGGAGGAAGTGTGTCATTGTGGGGGCAGGCTTTGAGGTCTCCTATGCTCAAGCTCTGTCCAGTGTAACAGTTTCCTGTTGCCTTCCAATCAAGATGTAGAATTCTCAGCTCCTTCTCTAGCACCATATCTGCCTGGATGCTGCCATGCTCCCACCTTGATGATAATGGATGAAACCTCTGAAACTCTAAGCCAGCCCCAATGAAATGTTTGCCTTTGTTAAGAGTCACTTTGGTCATGGTGTCTCTTCACAGCAATATACCCTAGGATACTGTGCATTCGATCTATGAAAGAGCCACATTGAAGGGATGGGGTCCTGCTGTGGTGGGCTTAGGTGGGAGGGAAAGAATGGGCTCTGGGAATGTAAACTGTGATGACTGTGGCTCCATGGGTAGAGAGCAGAGAGGACGTAGGGAGCAGGGAAACCCACATCTCCTGGCCCTGTCAGCCCCTTCTGACTTAGTCACTAAAGACTCCATCCCTGCTCCCCACATGCATCTTGGACTCTGGTATTTTCTGTTTTGCATGGTTCAACTAAAAACTAATCCATTCTTTAGAACACAGAGAGAATGGATTTTAAGGTCTGGTTAGCAGAATACAGGAAGAGAGAAGGCAGGGATCTTGTAAGTCAAATAGAGCATTCCCAAATGTAAACCCAGCCTTGCTGTGGGTATTTGTGTGGGGCTCAGAGCTCTCCACTAACTAAGCTATTCTGACCGGTAGGTAATGATATCATAGCTGGTTCCATGGGGCAGGAAGACCTTGGCAGCACACAGCAGTTGGACTAGCAGGTGGACTTCCTCATCAAACCTTATCTCTTCTTCATGAAAGCACTCTTGTTTCCTATAAATATCTATTGCTAACTCTGTTTCCTGGAAATATCTATTGCTATCAGACTATCTATCAACTCAGGCGTTTACAATCAGGTTTCCAGCTTCAGGCTGTACAACACTGAGCTGGGGTATGGGGACAATTCCATTCAAAGTCATTTAACCCAGCTTCTGGCCAGGGAGTCATTTAACCCAGCTTCTGGCCAGGGGACTCACTGGCTGTTTGTAATTACCTTCAACCATTACCTGGGCCTAAGTACTCACATAACCTTACCAATAATTTGTAAAAGGGGATGGACTTCTGAGTCCAACTTCAGAATCTCAGACCACAGCCAATTAGAGAGGGTGTTGCATCATGTCTCACCGGCCACACTCCATGAGACTTCCAAACAAGCCCACAAACTGTGATTATTTGATATTGTTCTGGTACATGGTCAGCTCACATGTATTTATTTGAGTGATTTATTCCAGCACAACAAGGAATAAAGCATATTATTATGGAAAGCAGACACGCTGGGAAAAACATTCAAGAGGTTTGTTTTCTTTGAATCAAAGTCATCCTTCCTCCCCCACCCCCACGTGCGCCTCAAGCTTGAGTGACTGGTGCTGTGCTTTCTTTTAAGTGATGTATGGGTGACCCAGGACACTCAGAAAGCCTCTTGAAGAGTAATCATTTGAAAGGAACTTAAACCATGACACTGGTGACCTGGAATCATTTGGACTGACACATGTAAGATGCTGTCATGAATGATGGTAAGATTCCACAACGGGAAAACAGTAACAACGAAACAAAGGGCAATATATCCCCAAGAGATCTCCAAAGGGTGTTTCACTAATAGATCTCAGCACGAGCACACGGTTACAGCTCAGCCTGTCGGAACCTGTTCTGCTTTGAGTTTGCCCTTCAGAGTTAATCAAGATTCCATCCCTTCTCCAGCTATTTATTTATTTAGAGAGAGCGAGAAGGCAGCTGGACATCGTGAAGAGAGATTGACCTCTGAAGGAAGAGATAAAATGGGGCTACCATCAATCACCCCAAAGATGTGCTGATCAGAATGATGTTAGACATTCCTGCTCAGCCACTGAGAACAAGAGCTTGTCCTCAGTCATTGCTTCAGCCATTTCCCAGACATCCCCGTGGGCCTGAGAAAACCAAGCTGGCCCTCTCTGTCCTTTCCTTCCTTTATATAAAACTTCCTTTATATATATACACCATAAAACTTTTCCCTTCCCTCTTCCCTTCCCTTTCTTCCCTTCCCTCTTCCCTTCCCTCTTCCCTTCCCTCTTCCCTTCCCCCTTCCCTTCCCCCTTCCCTTCCCTTCCCTTCCCTTCCCTTCCCTCTTCCCTTCCCTCTTCCCTTCCCTCTTCCCTTCCCTCTTCCCTTCCCTCTTCCCTTCCCTCTTCCCTTCCCTCTTCCCTTCCCTCTTCCCTTCCCTCTTCCCTTCCCTCTTCCCTTCCCTCTTCCCTTCCCTCTTCCCTTCCCTCTTCCCTTCCCTCTTCCCTTCCCTCTTCCCTTCCCTCTTCCCTTCCCTCTTCCCTTCCCTCTTCCCTTCCCTCTTCCCTTCCCCCTTCCCTTCCCCCTTCCCTTCCCCCTTCCCTTCCCCCTTCCCTTCCCCCTTCCCTTCCCTTCCCTTCCCTTCCCTTCCCTTCCCTTCCCTTCATGGTCTGGCATGTACGTGAACTTCAGTATGATCCGGCTATGGATCTGGACTTCTGAGAAGGTCCCTGTGGTGTGATGAGTCTGATGTCTGATTGCTTAGTCACTGAATCTCTCCCAAAAGTCTGTGCTGGTCAGTGTGGACAATGTTGTCACTGGGAGAGATGGCCTTTAATCAGGAGCAAGCTATCGGATCAGGTAAAGCAGTGTGGCTGTATAGAGGCACCCAGCACCTATGCTCACAAAATTAAACCCCTGAGTTTGGATTAGAGGGTTAAAGAACAAAGTGGGAGAGAGCTGAGGGACAAGGAGGGCAAGGGAGCTACAGAGAGAGAGAGAGAGAGAGTGCTCCTGATACCACAGCTTTGTAATCTGGATCACCAGGGCACAAAAAGCAATTTCCCCTGACAGGAAGCCACCCCAGGAGCCCTCCCTAGTGTAGACATCTGCAGCTTTGGTGGATGTAAAGTCTTGTCCCCAGCAAACCCAAGCCAAATTCACAGAGCTTTCTGGAACTTGATGACTACCACGTCCAGGAAAGGGAGCCTACTGAGTGCTTCCCCCATCTCTAACACCCCAAGGTGCAGCTTTTGGGGAGTCATCTTACAAATGGGCTGTAGTCTGTCCTGGAAGCCATTCGCTGTGCCTTCTCTCTGAGATCTTTGAGACTGTGTTGCTATGTCACCAGAGCCATGCACAAGGGTGTGCCCTACCTAGCCGGTTAGTTATTTTCCTGCTGCGGTGATAAAAATACTCCGACTAAGGCAACTTAAAAAAAGAAAGGTTTTATTTTGGCTTCTGGTTCCAGAGAGAGAGAGACAGAGAGAGAGACAGAGAGAGAGAGAGAGAGAGAGAGAGAGAGAGTCAGTCTGTCATGGCGGAAAGGACATGACAACAGTCAGAGAAAGCAAGGGAAGCAGGAACAGGAAGCCAGCCTGCTGCCGGTGCCCTGGACTACTCACTGCTGACCCTACGTGTCCCTGGGGGTTGGAGGTGAGGTGGTACGGAGTCTATGACACAGACTCCATGAACAGATGAGAACCGCCTCAACAAGCTCATCTGAGCACTGCTGCAAGCTCCTTTAATACTCTCCACCTGCATCCCATTGGTCCCAAGAAAGCGTCTCTTCTAAACAGCCGTTCCTGATTGGCTGGCATTGTCTGTGTCAGCAAGCCTTGGTCTCTCAGGGAGTTTTCAATTAGGTCCTCCTGCAGAAGATGCCTTTATGGCTTTGTGGCCCCTGTGTTTACATAGAGACGGCTGCGGCCATTCCTTCTACACCCACAGATCACATTTTATCCACACAGAAGAAGCAGAAGAGAGAAATAACAGGAAGGATGGATGGCAAAGCTATAAATCCTCAAAGCCCCACCCCCCAGTGATGCACTTCCTCCAGCAAGGCACCACCTCCTAAAACTTTGCTTACCGCTCCAAACAGCACCACTAATTGAGGATCAGTGTTCAGATACAAGAGCCTGGTGGGACATCTCTCCATCGAATTACAATTGGATAGTTGCTCAGTTTGCTGTCCCCAGAAAGCACTTACAAAGCATTTGCCTCCCACGGTGTTCCAGTGCCAGCCCCTGGCCCCTGCCTCTAGGACTCTGTGCTAATCAAGTATTTACTACAACCATGAAGACACAAACCACATGTGAAGAGAGGGGAAAAGATATTCCCCTGTAAATGGAAACAAGAAGCCAACGGGAAGGTTGACATCTGATAAAACAAAGTTTCAATCAAGGATGTCGAAAGCAACGCCATCATACAATACTGAAGGGATTGTTTCCACAAAACGTTCTAATAATTATAAATATGTGCCCAACACTGAAGCTCCCAGCTATATAAAGCACCCATTGTTGGCTGCAAATGGAGATAAAAACCTCAAATACAGCACTAGTCTATGTTGTGTCACTCAAATGCTAACTCTGTACCCCAAGATCTGGCTGCCCCAAGATGAGTGAATCTCCAGTGGACACCAGCCTTTGTTGTGTAAACTTTGGTCCCCAATTTAAATCCAGTGGTTAAATAGCTGGTGACAGCCAATTTCTGGGGAGGACTGGTGATCGTAGGGAAGGACCATGAGGAGAAGGAGAGAGGGAAGGAGAGAGGAAGAAGGATATGATGGAGGGAACAGGAGGTCTCCATTAGGTGTGATGGAGCAGCAGCATGTGCCCAAGTGAAATGGACCCCAGGACAGACTGATGGGGCAGAAATAACCCAGAAACACACAAACAGCAAATATTTGGAGAGCCCAAGCAGTCAGTCTGGCATTAGAAAGTTAGATTCGAGGTAATCCCTCAGTAACTGTGCAAAAGCTAAATGAATAAGTCATAATGTGAGTCTCATTCACTTGGGAGCTAGGCAGGGATAGGTATAATTAATTCATCTACAAGTCTAACATATTTAAAAAGGCATCTTACCTGACAGCAGCAAGATACACATTCTTACCATCACATGAAACATTCCACAGACCAAATTTTAGACCCTAATTAAAAAATTTTAAAAATCAGATACCTCTTCGGTGAATTGCAATAAATAAAAACATAACCTTTATCCTCTCTGACAATAACAGGATAAAACAAGGAGTCAACAACAGAAGGAAACTTTCCAGTTATGAACTAAGCAGGTTCCTGAGTGGCCGCAGTCAACCGAGAAATCAAGAGAGAACAATTTGAAGTGAGTGAAAACAGATAAAGACACATCAAATGATTGACACACAGCGAACTCGGCACTAAGAATAGATAGACTAACATTAAGGTCTATATTGTAAAAGGAAGGAAGATCTCAAATGAACCAACAGTAGACCTCAAAGATACACTTGAGGTATTATTATCAGTTTCTTGGGATGGGCAACTTGATGGAGAAAATGGGCTTATCTGGGGCCAGTGTGGCTCAGTGAGGACCCTGTGGCAGATGACGTTAGGGTAGAGAGTGATGGGTTAGAGAAACGGAGAGCAGCATACTGGGAAGGGTACTTCCCACTCTGTCTGGAGCTAGCTCTTCTAGAAACTAACCCAGATGTTCCACAAGAGCAGCGTCAGTCCCTCCTAAGAGACTTCCCTTTAACCTCCACCTCTGAAAGCAACCCCCTCCCCACACCCACACACACACACATACAATGCCTCTGACATAGGAGCCCTTTAGAGAGAATCACAAATCCCATCAAGGCTGTGGTGCCTTCATACTGTATTTCATAGTCACTGAGTGTTATAACTTAGGTTTTTGGTTGTTCAAGAAAGTTTGACTATTGGTCAAAACAGAACCTAAAGCCCAAATTAGAGGGAATTGATTATATGATGAAGGTTATAACATGGAAAAAATGGAAAATTATTTCAAATGAGCAAACAAGTTAGTTTATTAGTTAAGAACTCTCTTTGCACAAGAACCAAAAAAATCTAAATATTGAAATTAAGGGTGAGAAAAGAACATATATAATAACATATAATTACAAAGAGTCATGAAAGACCACTGTAAGAATACACCAACCAGTGCTTTGAATAGCCTACAGGGAACTGCTACATTCCCAGACATACATCCAACAGGGTTAGAGACATAGAAAACCTGGATGAACTGGTAATACCCAGTGCTAAAACGCAAGTGACCAAGTCTTCATGTGTGGCCGCTCTAGAGAGTTCACATCGCACTCCAACAGGTACATAAAACCTGTTTCCAAGTCACTTTTGAGAATGGGTGACATTTTCTAAACATTTCACAGACGGTGAAACGCAAGAGATACTTTCAAACTGTTTTTCCTTCCTTAACTGGTTTATTTGGTCTCACCCTGTTCAGGCTAGCCTCAAACTCACTACTTCATGGAGGGTGACCATAAAATCCTCATCCTCCTGCCTCCACCTTCTGAATGCTGGATTACAGATGTGTACCACCCCCTTGCCACTCATTTTAGTTGAGTCTAACTCTGACTCTGACATCAGACAAGAACACACACAAAACAGCTGTAGACCAACATTCCTGATAAGTAAAATCGCACCTCCCCACATAAGATACTTGTAGACAGATTTCAACACTGTATAAAGAGATTGCTCACCCCAGCCAAATGGGTTTCAACCCAGTAATGCAAAGGCAGTTCAATACACGTAATAACTCGGTAAATCAGATACGTCACACTAAGAGGACCAGAGTGTAGAGACAGAAAACTATTTGGCAAAATTCAACATTCCCTTGCAAAAAATTTTTCCAAAGGTTATGGTAGAAAAGTTATATGTATGCCTCAACATGATACAGGGTAGGAATGATAAACCCAAACAGGCATTATACTGAATTTTAAAAGTCTTTTACCTGAAATCTGAAATAATACAGGCACATGCGCTTACACAACATCCACTCAACATGGTTACAGAAGGCTTAGCCAGAGTAGGAAGAAGGAGGAAGAGGAGGAGAAGGGGGAGGGGGTGGAGGAGAAGAGAGGAGGAGGAGGGGGAGAAGGAGGAGGGGGAGGAGAAGGGGGAGAGGGAGGAGGGGGAGAGGGAGGAGAAGGAGGAAGAGGAGGACGAGAAGGAGAAGAGGAAGAAATTCCAAAGGTTCTGTACATATGATCCCCTTTATATGTGTGTGATGTTCACATGCCTGTGTGATCCCCGTACCCCTGCCTTCCCGCATCCCCACATCTCCCACCTGGCATCCCTGAATGCCTGCATCCCTCATTGAACATCCCTCACCATCCCAGGGGGTCTGACTCATTGCTGCCATTCCTAGTGATTTTCTCAGCGGCCATTTTCTACCTTCACACTGCCTGTCCCTTGCAGTTCCTCCACCAGACATCGTATTCTTCATCTGCTTAGTCCAAAGCTACTTCTGTTATTTGCAGCCAAATTACCTAACCTTCCATAAAGCCAGTCTAGGTACCGATAATAACCAGCCTAGCTTTCCCATCATCAGTGAGAGTCTGACAGCATTTGAAGAAAAGTAATGAAGATGAGAAGTCAGTAAAGCCAGAGTTAACAGGACCACAAAGGACAGACAGCGACTAGGAAACAGACATTTCAAAGCTTGACTGAGGGAAATCAGAACCGATAGATGTGGAAGTTCTTAAAGTTTCCGTGAGTCCAGTTTCTTAACTTTCATGTTGGCAAATCGCCTTACCCAGATACACAGACATACACCATGCAAACTTACAACAACCATCACTAAATAAGCAAACCCACACACCTCTAAAGCCCACAAGCTATTTAAAACAATAATTTTTGGATTTGGAATTTGGGGAGGGGAATGAATTTCAAATTTCAGGCTCTTCTGTATAATTTAAAAAACAACACCTATGGTTTTACTTTTAAATCCAATTTAAATTTGAAAAAATTAGTTTGAGTAATACAGGTGACACATACCACTAGTTAATGTCACAAGCTCATGATTACATCTGCTCCTAAAGGAAGTTGTAGCTACAAGAGTGAAGGTCTCCAGGAAACTTTAAAGTTGTTCTTGACCAGCGACTCTCAACCCCTCGTGCTGAGCCAACTCTCCAGTCTCCAGGTTGGTGTCTTAGTTCTGACAAATATTTTGTAGTAAGATGGTAACTGGAGAGAAACTGTGGGTAAAGTGTGTGTGTACATATATATGTGTATACACATACACACACACACATATATGTATACACACACACACACACACATGGTTGTTTCTGAAACTTTTCTATACAGTAGAGCTTTAAAAAATTAGAAATTTGAAATTTAAACACCACCACAAATACCATTAATACAAATGTGGAAAGTAATTCTATAAGATAAAACTGACGTGAGAAACTTTTTTTCCTTTAAAAAATTTTATCTATTTATTTAGTGTATATGGGTACACTGTAGCTGAACAGTTGGTTGTGAGCCTTCATGTGGTTGTTAGGAATTGAATTTTTTAGGACCTCTGCTCTCTCTGGTCAGCCCCGCTCTCTCCGTCTCAAAGATGTATTTATTATTATACATAGGTACACTGGAGCTGTCTTCAGATGCACCAGAAGTGGACATCAGATCTCATTACGGAGGGTTGTGAACCACCATGTGGTTGCTGGGATTTGAGCTCAGGACCACTGAACAGTCAGTGCTCTTACCCGCTGAGCCATCTCTCCAGCCCTGAGAAACGTTTTCTTAAGTGACCCAGTTATAACTACATTTGAGAGAATCTGTTCTAACAGCATTGAAGTGTCTACTCTTTGAACATGTGACTAAAAGTCGGGTGTTTGCCTTAAACCCTGTAAACAATGCTTCCCCCCTCCCCGACACAACGGCAGAGACCAGCAGTGCATATCAGGATTGGAGAGGACCTAGGATATCGGAGAGCCACAGAGCTTCTGAGGCGGCGCCATCTTCGGCTCCAGACAACTGGCTACCTTCCTGGTGAGTGCACAGGGATCCGCCAGCCTGAGAGGTTTGTGCCTCAGGCCCTGGCAGTGGGAGTCTCCTTGGCTCCAGGACTCTGCGGAGGGCAGGCTGCACGGGTGATGGTGTGGAATACAGAGGCCAGCCGTTTCTGGGAAAGGCGAGAGCCAGAGAGCTTCTAAGGCGGCGCCATCTTCGGCTCCAGACAACCGGCCACCTTCCTGGCGAGAGCCAGAGAGCTTCTGAGGCGGCGCCATCTTCGGCTCCAGACAACAGGCCACCTTCCTGGCGAGAGCCACAGAGCTTCTGAGGCGGCGCCATCTTCAGCTCCAGACAACCAGCCACCTTCCTGGCGAGAGCCACAGAGCTTCTGAGGCGGCGCCACCTTCGGCTCCAGACAACCGACCGCCTTCCTGGCGAGAGCCAGAAAGCTTCTGAGGCGGCGCCATCTTCGGTTCCAGACAACCAACCACCTTCCTGGCCAAAGCAACACAGCTTCTGGGAAAGATCCTGTTTTGGGCCTCCATCTTCAGCCAGGAGGAGGTCCAAACACCAGATAACTGTGCACCTTCCCTGAAAGAGGAGAGCTTGCCTGCAGAGACTGCTCTGACCACTGAAACTCAGAGGAGAGAGCTAGCCTCCCACGTCTGCTGATAGAGGGTAACAAAAGCAACAGAGGAACAATCTCTAAACAAAGACAACTATAACAACTAACTCCAGAGATTGCCAGATGGCGAAAGGTAAACGTAAGAATCCTACTAACAGGAACCAAGACCACTCACCATCATCAGAACCCAGCACTCCCACTTCACCCAGTCCAGGACATCCTAACACACCTGAAAAGGTAGACCTGGATTTAAAAGCATTTCTCATGATGATGGTAGAGGACATAAAGAAGGAATTTAATAACTCACTTAAAGAAATACAGGAGAACACTGCTAAAGAGTTACAAGTCCTTAAAGAAAAACAGGAAAACACAACCAAACAGGTAGAAGTCCTTATAGAAAAACAGGAAAACACATCGAAACAGGTGATAGAAATGAACAAAACCATACTAGACCTAAAAAGGGAAGTAGACACAATAAAGAAAACCCAAAGTGAGGCAATGCTGGAGATAGAAACCCTAGGAAAGAAATCTGGAACCATAGATGCCAGCATCAGAAACAGAATACAAGAGATGGAAGAGAGAATCTCAGGTGCAGAAGATTCCATAGAGAAAATCGGCACAACAATCAAAGAAAATGGAAAATGCAAAAAGATCCTAACTCAAAACATCCAGGAAATCCAGGACACAATGAGAAGACCAAACCTATGCATAATAGGAGTGGATGAGAATGAAGATTTTCAACTCAAAGGACCAGCAAACATCTTCAACAAAATTATTGAAGAAAACTTCCCAAATCTAAAGAAAGAGATGCCCATGAACATACAAGAAGCCTACAGAACTCCAAATAGACTGGACCACAAAAGAAATTCCTCCCGACACATAATAATCAGAACATCAAATGCACTAAATAAAGATAGAATACTAAAAGCAGTAAGGGAAAAAGGTCAAGTAACATATAAAGGCAAGCCTATCAGAATTACACCAGACTTTTCACCAGAGACTATGAAAGCCAGAAGAGCCTGGACAGATGTTATACAGACACTAAGAGAACACAAATTCCAGCCCAGGCTACTATACCCAGCCAAACTCTCAATTACCATAGATGGAGAAACCAAAGTATTCCACGACAAAACTAAATTCACCCATTATCTCTCCACGAATCCAGCCCTTCAAAGGACAATAACAGAAAAAAACCAATACAAGGACGGGAACCACGCCCTAGAAAAAACAAGAAGATAATCCCTCAACAAAACTAAAAGAAGACAGCCACAAGAACAGAATGCCAACTTTAACAACAAAAATAACAGGAAGCAACAATTACTTTTCCTTAATATCTCTTAATATCAATGGTCTCAACTCCCCAATAAAAAGACATAGACTAACAGACTGGCTACACAAACAGGACCCAACATTCTGCTGAAACCCATCTCAGAGAAAAAGACAGACACTACCTCAGAGCGAAAGGCTGGAAAACAATTTTCCAAGCAAATGGTCTGAAGAAACAAGCTGGAGTAGCCATTTTAATATCGGATAAAATCGACTTCCAACCCAAAGTTATCAAAAAAGACAAGGAGGGACACTTCATACTCATCAAAGGTAAAATCCTCCAAGAGGAACTCACAATTCTGAATATCTACGCTCCAAATGCAAGGGCAGCCACATTCATTAAAGACACCTTAGTAAAGCTCAAAGCACACGTTGCACCTCACACAATAATAGTGGGAGACTTCAACACACCACTTTCATCAATGGACAGATCGTGGAAACAGAAACTAAACAGGGACACAGTGAAACTAACAGAAGTTATGAAACAAATGGATCTGACAGATATCTACAGAACATTTTATCCTAAAACAAAAGGATATACCTTCTTCTCAGCACCTCACGGGACCTTCTCCAAAATTGACCATATAATTGGTCACAAAACAGGCCTCAACAGATACAAAAATATTGAAATTGTCCCATGTATCCTATCAGACCACCATGGACTAAGACTGATCTTCAATAACAACACAAATAACAGAAAGCCAACATTCACGTGGAAACTGAACAACACTCTTCTCAATGATACCTTGGTCAAGGAAGGAATAAAGAAAGAAATTAAAGACTTTTTAGAGTTTAATGAAAATGAAGCCACAACGTACCCAAACCTATGGGACACAATGAAAGCATTTCTAAGAGGGAAACTCATAGCTCTGAGTGCCTCCAAGAAGAAACGGGAGAGAGCACATACTAGCAGCTTGACAACACATCTAAAAGCTCTAGAAAAAAAGGAAGCAAATTCACCCAAGAGGAGTAGACGGCAGGAAATAATCAAACTCAGGGGTGAAATCAACCAAGTGGAAACAAGAAGAACTATTCAAAGAATTAACCAAACGAGGAGTTGGTTCTTTGAGAAAATCAACAAGATAGATAAACCCTTAGCTAGACTCACTAAAGGGCACAGGGACAAAATCCTAATTAACAAAATCAGAAATGAAAAGGGAGACATAACAACAGATCCTGAAGAAATCCAAAACACCATCAGATCCTTCTACAAAAGGCTATACTCAACAAAACTGGAAAACCTGGACGAAATGGACAAATTTCTGGACAGATACCAGGTACCAAAGTTGAATCAGGATCAAGTTGACCATCTAAACAGTCCCATATCACCTAAAGAAATAGAAGTAGTTATTAATAGTCTCCCAGCCAAAAAAGCCCAGGACCAGACGGGTTTAGTGCAGAGTTCTATCAGACCTTCAAAGAAGATCTAATTCCAGTTCTGCACAAACTATTTCACAAAATAGAAGTAGAAGGTACTCTACCCAACTCATTTTATGAAGCCACTATTACTCTGATACCTAAACCACAGAAAGACCCAACAAAGATAGAGAACTTCAGACCAATTTCTCTTATGAATATCGATGCAAAAATCCTCAATAAAATTCTCGCTAACCGAATCCAAGAACATATTAAAGCAATCATCCATCCTGACCAAGTAGGTTTTATTCCAGGGATGCAGGGATGGTTTTTTTTTTTTTTTTTTTTTCCATTTTTTATTAGGTATTTAGCTCATTTACATTTCCAATGCTATACCAAAAGTCCCCCATACCCACCCACCCCCACTCCCCTACCCACCCACTCCCTGCCTTTGGCCCTGGCGTTCCCCTGTACCGGGGCACACAAAGTCTGCGTGTCCAATGGGCCTCTCTTTCCAGTGATGGCCGACTAGGCCATCTTTTGATACATATGCAGCTAGAGTCAAGAGCTCAGGGGTACTGGTTAGTTCATAATGTTGTTCCACCTATAGGGTTGAAGATCCCTTTAGCTCCTTGGGTACTTTCTCTAGCTCCTCCATTGGGAGCCCTGTGATCCATCCATTAGCTGACTGTGAGCATCCACTTCTGTGTTTGCTAGGCCCCGGCATAGTCTCACAAGAGACAGCTACATCTGGGTCCTTTCGATAAAATCTTGCTAGTATATGCAATGGTGTCAGCGTTTGGATGCTGATTATGGGGTGGATCCCTGGATATGGCAGTCTCTACATGGTCCATCCTTTCATCTCAGCTCCAAACTTTGTTTCTGTAACTCCTTCCATGGGTGTTTTGTTCCCACTTCTAAGGAGGGGCATAGTGTCCACACTTCAGTCTTCATTTTTCTTGAGTTTCATGTGTTTAGGAAATTGTATCTTATATCGTGGGTATCCTAGGTTTTGGGCTAGTATCCACTTATCAGTGAGTACATATTGTGTGAGTTCCTTTGTGATTGTGTTACCTCACTCAGGATGATGCTCTCCAGGTCCATCCATTTGGCTAGGAATTTCATAAATTCATTCTTTTTAATAGCTGAGTAGTACTCCATTGTGTAGATGTACCACATTTTCTGTATCCATTCCTCTGTTGAGGGGCATCTGGGTTCTTTCCAGTTTCTGGCTATTATAAATAAGGCTGCTATGAACATAGTGGAGCATGTGTCCTTCTTACCAGTTGGGGCTTCTTCTGGATATATGCCCAGGAGAGGTATTGCTGGATCCTCTGGTAGTACTATGTCCAATTTTCTGAGGAACCGCCAGACTGATTTCCAGAGTGGTTGTACAAGCCTGCAATCCCACCAACAATGGAGGAGTGTTCCTCTTTCTCCACATCCTCGCCAGCATCTGCTGTCACCTGAATTTTTGATCTTAGCCATTCTCACTGGTGTGAGGTGGAATCTCAGGGTTGTTTTGATTTGCATTTCCCTGATGATTAAGGATGTTGAACATTTTTTCAGGTGCTTCTCTGCCATTCGGTATTCCTCAGGTGAGAATTCTTTGTTCAGTTCTGAGCCCCATTTTTTAAGGGGGTTATTTGATTTTCTGAGGTCCACCTTCTTGAGTTCTTTATATATGTTGGATATTAGTCCCCTATCTGATTTAGGATAGGTAAAGATCCTTTCCCAGTCTGTTGGTGGTCTTTTTGTCTTATAGACAGTGTCTTTTGCCTTGCAGAAACTTTGGAGTTTCATTAGGTCCCATTTGTCAATTCTCGATCTTACAGCACAAGCCATTGCTGTTCTGTTCAGGAATTTTTCCCCTGTGCCCATATCTTCAAGGCTTTTCCCCACTTTCTCCTCTATAAGTTTCAGTGTCTCTGGTTTTATGTGAAGTTCCTTGATCCACTTAGATTTGACCTTAGTACAAGGAGATAAGTATGGATCGATTCGCATTCTTCTACATGATAACAACCAGTTGTGCCAGCACCAATTGTTGAAAATGCTGTCTTTCTTCCACTGGATGGTTTTGGCTCCCTTGTCGAAGATCAAGTGACCATAGGTGTGTGGGTTCATTTCTGGGTCTTCAATTCTATTCCATTGGTCCACTTGTCTGTCTCTATACCAGTACCATGCAGTTTTTATCACAATTGCTCTGTAGTAAAGCTTTAGGTCAGGCATGGTGATTCCACCAGAGGTTCTTTTATCCTTGAGAAGAGTTTTTGCTATCCTCGGTTTTTTGTTATTCCAGATGAATTTGCAAATTGCTCCTTCTAATTCGTTGAAGAATTGAGTTGGAATTTTAATGGGGATTGCATTGAATCTGTAGATTGCTTTTGGCAAGATAGCCATTTTTACAATGTTGGTCCTGCCAATCCATGAGCATGGGAGATCTTTCCATCTTCTGAGATCTTCTTTAATGTCTTTCTTCAGGGACTTGAAGTTTTTATCATACAGATCTTTCACTTCCTTCGTTAGAGTCACGCCGAGATATTTTATATTATTTGTGGCTATTGAGAAGGGTGTTGTTTCCCTAATTTCTTTCTCAGCCTGTTTATTCTTTGTGTAGAGAAAGGCCATTGACTTGTTTGAGTTAATTTTATATCCAGCTACTTCACCGAAGCTGTTTATCAGGTTTAGGAGTTCTCTGTTGGAATTTTTAGGGTCACTTATATATACTATCATATCATCTGCAAAAAGTGATATTTTGACTTCCTCTTTTCCAATTTGTATCCCCTTGATCTCCTTTTGTTGTCGAATTGCTCTGGCTAATACTTCAAGTACTATGTTGAAAAGGTAGGGAGAAAGTGGGCAGCCTTGTCTAGTCCCTGATTTTAGTGGGATTGCTTCCAGCTTCTCTCCATTTACTTTGATGTTGGCTACTGGTTTGCTGTAGATTGCTTTTATCATGTTTAGGTATTGGCCTTGAATTCCTGATCTTTCCAGAACTTTTATCATGAATGGGTGTTGGATCTTGTCAAATGCTTTTTCTGCATCTAACGAGATGATCATGTGGTTTTTGTCTTTGAGTTTGTTTATATAATGGATTACATTGATGGATTTTCGTATATTAAACCATCCCTGCATCCCTGGAATAAAACCTACTTGGTCAGGATGGATGATTGCTTTAATGTGTTCTTGGATTCGGTTAGCGAGAATTTTATTAAGAATTTTTGCATCGATGTTCATAAGAGAAATTGGTCTGAAGTTCTCTATCTTTGTTGGATCTTTCTGTGGTTTAGGTATCAGAGTAATAGTGGCTTCATAAAATGAGTTGGGTAGAATACCTTCTACTTCTATCTTGTGAAAAAGTTTGTGCAGAACTGGAGTTAGATCTTCTTTGAAGGTCTGATAGAACTCTGCACTAAACCCGTCTGGTCCTGGGCTTTTTTTGGCTGGGAGACTATTAATAACTGCTTCTATTTCTTTAGGGGATATGGGACTGTTTAGAAGGTCAACTTGATCCTGATTCAACTTTGGTACCTGGTATCTGTCCAGAAATTTGTCCATTTCGTCCAGGTTTTCCAGTTTTGTTGAGTATAGCCTTTTGTAGAAGGATCTGATGGTGTTTTGGATTTCTTCAGGATCTGTTGTTATGTCTCCCTTTTCATTTCTGATTTTGTTAATTAGGATTTTGTCCCTGTGCCCTTTAGTGAGTCTAGCTAAGGGTTTATCTATCTTGTTGATTTTCTCAAAGAACCAACTCCTCGTTTGGTTAATTCTTTGAATAGTTCTTCTTGTTTCCACTTGGTTGATTTCACCCCTGAGTTTGATTATTTCCTGCCGTCTACTCCTCTTGGGTGAATTTGCTTCCTTTTTTTCTAGAGCTTTTAGATGTGTTGTCAAGCTGCTAGTATGTGCTCTCTCCCGTTTTTTCTTGAAGGCACTCATAGCTATGAGTTTCCCTCTTAGAAATGCTTTCATTGTGTCCCAAAGGTTTGGGTACGTTGTGGCTTCATTTTCATTAAACTCTAAAAAGTCTTTAATTTCTTTCTTTATTCCTTCCTTGACCAAGGTATCATTGAGAAGAGTGTTGTTCAGTTTCCATGTGAATGTTGGCTTTCTGTTATTTATTTTGTTATTGAAGATCAGCCTTAGTGCATGGTGATCTGATAGGATACATGGGACAATTTCAATATTTTTGAATCTGTTGAGGCCTGATTTGTGACCTATTATGTGGTCAATTTTGGAGAAGGTACCATGAGGTGCTGAGAAGAAGGTATATCCTTTTGTTTTAGGGAAAAATGTTCTGTAGATATCTGTCAGATCCATTTGTTTCATCACTTCTGTTAGTTTCAGTGTGTCCCTGTTTAGTTTCTGTTTCCATGATCTGTCCATTGGTGAAAGTGGTGTGTTGAAGTCTCCCACTATTATTGTGTGAGGCGCAATGTGTGCTTTGAGCTTTACTAAAGTTTCTTTAGTGAATGTGGCTGCTCTTGTATTTGGAGCATAGATATTCAGAATTGAGAGTTCCTCTTGGAGGATTTTACCTTTGATGAGAATGAAGTGTCCCTCCTTGTCTTTTTTGATGACTTTGGGTTGGAAGTCAATCTTATCAGATATTAGGATGGCTACTCCTGCTTGTTTCTTCATACCATTTGCTTGGAAAATTGTTTTCCAGCCTTTCATTCTGAGGTAGTGTCTATCTTTTTCTCTGAGATGAGTTTCCTGTAAGCAGCAAAATGTTGGGTCTTGTTTGTGTAGCCAGTTTGTTAGTCTATGTCTTTTTATTGGCGAGTTGAGACCATTGATGTTAAGAGATATTAAGGAAAAGTAATTGTTGCTTCCTGTTATTTTAGTTGTTAAAGGTGGCATTCTGTTCTTGTGGCTGTCTTCTTTTAGGTTTGTTGAGGGATTACCTTCTTGTTTTTTCTAGGGCGTTGTTCCCGTTCTTGTATTGGTTTTTTTCTGTTATTATCCTTTGAAGGGCTGGATTCGTGGAGAGATAATGCGTGAATTTGGTTTTGTCGTGGAATACTTTGGTTTCTCCCTCTATGATAATTGAGAGTTTGGCTGGGTATAGTAGCCTGGGCTGCAGTTTGTGTTCTCTTAGTGTCTGTATAACATCTGTCCAGGCTCTTCTGGCTTTCATAGTCTCTGGTGAAAAATCTGGTGTAATTCTGATAGGCTTGCCTTTATATGTTACTTGACCTTTTTCCCTTACTGCTTTTAAAAATATGGAACGCTTCACGAATTTGCGTGTCATCCTTGCGCAGGGGCCATGCTAATCTTCTCTGTATCGTTCCAATTTTAGTATATGTGCTGCCGAAGCGAGCACGCAGGGATGGTTTAATATACGAAAATCCATCAATGTAATCCATGATATAAACAAACTCAAAGACAAAAACCACATGATCATCTTGTTAGATGCAGAAAAAGCATTTGACAAGATCCAACACCCATTCATGATAAAAGTTTTGGAAAGATCAGGAATTCAAGGCCCATACCTAAACATGATAAAAGCAATCTACAGCAAACCAGTAGCCAACATCAAAGTAAATGGAGAGAAGCTGGAAGCAATCCCACTAAAATCAGGGACTAGACAAGGTTGCCCACTTTCTCCCTACCTTTTCAACATAGTACTTGAAGTATTAGCCAGAGCAATTCGACAACAAAAGGAGATCAAGGGGATACAAATTGGAAAAGAGGAAGTCAAAATATCACTTTTTGCAGATGATATGATAGTATATATAAGTGACCCTAAAAATTCTACCAGAGAACTCCTAAACCTGATAAACAGCTTCAGTAAAGTAGCTGGATATAAAATAAACTCAAACAAGTCAATGGCCTTTCTCTACACAAAGAATAAACAGGCTGAGAAAGAAATTAGGGAAACAACACCCTTCTCAATAGTCACAAATAATATAAAATATCTTGGCATGACTCTAACTAAGGAAGTGAAAGATCTGTATGATAAAAACTTCAAATCTCTGAAGAAAGAAATTAAAGAAGATCTCAGAAGATGGAAAGATCTCCCATGCTCATGGATTGGCAGGATCAACATTGTAAAAATGGCTATCTTGCCAAAAGCAATCTACAGATTCAATGCAATCCCCATCAAAATTCCAACTCAATTCTTCAACGAATTAGAAGGAGCAATTTGCAAATTCATCTGGAATAACAAAAAACCTAGGATAGCAAAAAGTCTTCTCAAGGATAAAAGAACCTTTGGTGGAATCACCATGCCTGACCTAAAGCTTTACTACAGAGCAATTGTGATAAAAACTGCATGGTACTGGTATAGAGACAGACAAGTAGACCAATGGAATAGAATTGAAGACTCAGAAATGAACCCACACACCTATGGTCACTTGATCTTCGACAAGGGAGCTAAAACCATCCAGTGGAAAAAAGACAGCATTTTCAACAAATGGTGCTGGCACAACTGGTTGTTATCATGTAGAAGAATGCGAATTGATCCATTCCTATCTCCTTGTACTAAGGTCAAATCTAAGTGGATCAAGGAACTTCACATAAAACCAGAGACACTGAAACTTATAGAGGAGAAAGTGGGGAAAAGCCTTGAAGATACGGGCACAGGGGAAAAATTCCTGAACAGAACAGCAATGGCTTGTACTGTAAGATCGAGAATTGACAAATGGGACCTAATGAAACTCCAAAGTTTCTGCAAGGCAAAAGACACCGTCAGTAAAACAAAAAGACCACCAACATATTGGGAAAGGATCATTACCTATCCTAAATCAGATAGGAGACTAATATCCAACATATATAAAGAACTCAAGAAGGTGGACTTCAGAAAATCAAATAACCCCATTAAAAAATGGGGCTCAGAACTGAACAAAGAATTCTCACCTGAGGAATACCGAATGGCAGAGAAACACCTGAAAAAATGTTCAACATCATTAATCATCAGGGAAATGCAAATCAAAACAACCCTGAGATTCCACCTCACACCAGTCAGAATGGCTAAGATCAAAAATTCAGGTGACAGCAGATGCTGGCATGGATGTGGAGAAAGAGGAACACTCCTCCATTGTTGGTGGGATTGCAGGCTTTTACAACCACTCTGGAAATCAGTCTGGCGGTTCCTCAGAAAATTGGACATAGTACTACCAGAGGATCCAGCAATACCTCTCCTGGGCATATATCCAGAAGATGTCCCAACCGGTAAGAAGGACACATGCTCCACTATGTTCATAGCAGCCTTATTTATAATAGCCAGAAGCTGGAAAGAACCCAGATGCCCCTCAACAGAGAAATGGATACAGAAAATGTGGTACATCTACACAATGGAGTACTACTCAGCTATTAAAAAGAATGAATTTATGAAATTCCTAGGCAAATGGATGGACCTGGAGGGCATCATCCTGAGTGAGGTAACACATTCACAAAGAAACTCACACAATATGTACTCACTGATAAGTGGATATTAGCCCCAAACCTAGGATACCCGAGATATAAGATACAATTTGCTAAACACATGAAACTCAAGAAGAATGAAGACTGAAGTGTGGACACTATGCCCCTCCTTAGAACTGGGAACAAAACACCCATGGAAGGAGTTACAGAGACAAAGTTTGGAGCTGAGATGAAAGGATGGACCATGTAGAGACTGCCATATCCAGGGATCCACCCCATAATCAGCATCCAAACGTTGACACCATTGCATACACTAGCAAGATTTTATTGAAAGGACCCAGATGTAGCTGTCTCTTGTGAGACTATGCCGGGGCCTAGCAAACACAGAAGTGGATGCTCACAGTCAGCTAATGGATGGATCACAGGGCTCCCAATGGAGGAGCTAGAGAAAGTAGCCAAGGAGCTAAAGGGATCTGCAACCCTATAGGTGGAACAACATTATGAACTAACCAGTACCCCGGAGCTCTTGACTCTAGCTGCATATTTATCAAAAGATGGCCTAGTCGGCCATCACTGGAAAGAGAGGCCCATTGGACACGCAAACTTTATATGCCCCAGTACAGGGGAACTCCAGGGCCAAAAAGGGGGAGTGGGTGGGTAGGGGAGTGGGGGTGGGTGGGTATGGGGGACTTTTGGTATAGCATTGGAAATGTAAATGAGCTAAATACCTAATAAAAAATGGGGGAAAAAAAAGGATTGGAGAGGAAGCCGAGGACTATGGGAGTTTGGTTGTCTTTAGCTTTCACTTTATGGGGCCTTCCTGTCAGGATGGCACAGACCTCAGGATTCAATCAGCATTGTTTGGCAAGTGGAAAACTTGCTGGGAGATGCCCATTTCAGCAACTGAAGTAGATTCCTGGGGCCACTGCACTGGCTTACACAGTCAGTGTCTCCTTTCCATGGCACCTAGTAGGCACTTGATATGTATTATTAGGAAAATGAACCCAAGGCTATTAGAGCTCTGTGACCCATGCCAGAGATCAGAAAAGATAGTTTTCTTTAAATTATTTTGCTTTTGCTTTTCGCTTTATGCATATCGGTGTGTTGCCTGTTGTCTTTGCACTATCTATGTGCAATACCTGTGGAGACCAAAAGAGGGGGTCTGATTCCCTGGGATGGAGACAGATGATTGTGAACGACCATATATATGCTGGGAATTGATTCTGGAGCCTCTGGAAGAGTAACCAATGACCTTAACTGCTCAGCCATCTCTCCAGAACTCCATTTTTTTCATGACCCAATAAAGACACACACACATGCACACGAACATGCATTGCATAGCAATGCCCTATGTACACACCGATCATTAGGTGCTGTACTATTACACAAGGAAGCTGCGCTCCTCCAAGAAGTTTGCTTTTCAACTTTCAATGGCTTCCTGCGGTACAGAGCTGTTTGGAGTCTGTCTTTGTTAAGCTTTTACTGCTATGAACAGACACCATGACCAAGGCAACTCTTACAAAGGATAACATTAAACTGGGGCTGGCTTACAGGTTCAGAGGTTCAGTCCATTATCATCAAGGTGGGAGCATGGCAGCATCCAGGCAGGCATGGTGCAGGAGGAGCTGAGAATTCTACATCTTCATCTGAAGGCAGCTAGCAGAATACTGACTTCCAGACAAGTAGGATGAGGGTCTGAAAGCCCATGCCTACAGTGACACACCTTCTCCAACAAGGTCACCCTTACTACAGCAAGGCCACACCTCCTAGTAGTGCCACTCCCTAAACCAAGCATATTTAAATCAACACACAGTATGGCTCTCTGTGTCAGTGACAGGAAGTTCCCTGAAGCTCAGCAGCTGCTCTCGTTGTCCTGGAAAAGTATTAGGACACTTAAATCATTATCTTGGTGGCCAAACCCACCCTGGCAGATGACATCATATCTTTTGTTTCCTGGGCAAGGAAGGAGATGGGAACTTTATTGGAGAACAGAGGGAGGGGTCCAAAACAAATAGTGGCCCTTGGTGTAGGAAGAACCCCATGTTTTCAGCTGAGTTAGTCCTGGCTTTCAAAAATTCCTGGAATGGATCAGGGGAAGGAAATGCCCCAGAAGACTTGGTTGAGCGCCTCTCCAAGGAAAATATATTAGAAAAGTTAAGTAAGAAAAAGACGGGCTAAGATTTTCCATTTCCCGGGGCCCTTCTGTTAGTCTGAGCCAAGAGAAACAGAACAGAGACAACGACGTAGGGCCCTCACAGATGGAAGCGCCCTGGGGCCACCAGGCCTCAAGTTTCAGAGGGCAAAGGAAAATGTGTGAGTGGCCACGATAGGAAATATAACTCGGGAATAAAACAAGGAGCTGAGGGTGTGTCCCTGGATCAGAGACTGTGCATGTCTCTTCCAAATCTTGACCACAATGGAAAAACCTGTCATTATCTGAAGAAAAAAAAAAATCCCATAAATATTTTTATAAGCCAGAAGAAATCTAAATGAAAAATGAAAGGCCAAGAGCCAGCAGATCTGATGGCAAAGACGGTGGGACCTGGGTGACATAGTTTATAGGAGGCCATTAGATTCTAGGCCACTCCTATTCAAACCAGGGCAATCTGACAGGTAGGAGACTCAGATCTCAACGGCTTGATTTAGAATATCTCCTCTAGCCTTCATTTTGATGGGAATTTGATATATTTAGGGATCCAGTAAGACAGTGGTTTTCAACCTTCCTAATGCTGAGACCATTTAATACAGTTGTGACCCCAACCATAAAATTATGTTCCCTGGTACTTCATGACTGTGATTTTGCTACTGTTATAAATCATAATATAAATATCTGTGACCCCACTGAAAGGGTCGTTTGATACTCAAAGGGGTTGAGAACCACCGCAGTAAAAGATTATATGAATCAAAGCCACTCTGAACCTAGGGATCTTTATTAACCATCAACGAACTTCCAAGCACCCAGGATGCTCCAGGAACCCTGCGAGGTACCAAGGAGAGCGGAGCAGGTAGGAAAGAGTATTGTTACCTTTGCAAGGTGATGTCCTTACCTCCCATGTGGCAGCAGGATCTTTGCGAATGACCCCGGCTGCACTTTCATTTCAGCCTGTAGAAAACCCAGCTGCACTTTTGCATTGGTATGGGGGGGTTGGGGTGGGGTGTATGGCGCTAATTATGAGGGACAAAAAGGAGACCGGTGTGTTCCTGTCATCTTCACAAAGAATGTAGACGTATTGGAGCTGGAAAAAAATGGTCAGAGCAGGCCTGTTCAACAGAGTCAGTGTGACCAGGGCAGCGGGAAGCTCGAGTTTGATTGGCTGTTGCCATGGTGCATCCCACTCCTCTTCCTTAATAAGCAAGTCTGTACACATAGGCTGCAGGGGAGTCTCAGATGCGCCTCATGGTAAAAAGCACCAGGCAGGGCAGGCACAGGGGTGGTGCCTCAAGGATGCTACCACGGGCAGTCCCACAACGGCTTTGTGAGAGAGGGATTTCAACGTTAGAACAAAACCTCAGCAGTAGAAACTCAAAGCAAGTTCAAGAGAGTAGTATATAATGTAAACGATCAACATCCACCCCGGGCATGAAAGAGCAGGCATTCACTCTTTTCTCTAATGCAAGCCCACATTTCCTCTAAAAGCTTAGGCCATGCGGATGTAGGCAACTGGAACTTAAGAACGTATCTGGCAGAAGGGATTGTGGGTGACAGACCCTTTGTAACCCAAGTGTGCCTCTCTGCTGAACCTTACAGCTTCAGCAGGAGCTGTTCACATGCCTCTCCTGCAGGGGGCGCTTTGGCTCGCGGGGAAGCAGATGTGGGATCTAGATTAGAAGAATTCTCTGAAGTGTAGTGATGCCGAACTCCCAAAGCACAGGGCTCAGAGCTCTGACATCCTCAGCTGCCTGACACAGTGGGAAACAGCCAGGGGCAGACTGTCCTTTTTCTTTTTCGGTTTTAGGGCATAGGGACTTCTTGTAAGTCACAGTTTGTATCTAAGTCCTCGGAGTATTAAGAAATACTGTTAAAATATTTAGTCACCGCCCCATTGGACATGGACTATGAACAGCTTTTAAATGTTTCCAATTAAGCCTGAAAACAGTTCTGTCCTGAGGCACCTATGTGTGAGTTTAGCAAACCAGATGCCAGCCGGGTTCATAACAGGCTGGAGAGACATCTTAGTACACAAAGGATCTGCCAGCAGAGCCCAGTTTCATTAGGTCAACTGTGTAAAAACTCCTCTTCAGCTATGAACTCACTAAGGCCAAGCAGACACAAGCTCTCTGTTCTATAGCTAGGCCTTCTGCAGCATACTCTCTGGTGGAGGCCCATTCAGCTATATAGATAATTTTGAGGCCAGCCTGGGCTACAGAAACAAACAACTTTTCTTGAGTGGCCAACAGAAGCGGGACTAAAAAACAGAATAAGTCAGGCCTATTTTCAGAGTCCACTAGGCTGTTTGGAACCTCAAAATGCCTAGATTGTTTAGACACTAGCTTGCATCCTCCTGGATTCAAACCTTGCATTAAATATTTGCATCTGGTTGGAGAAGACAAAGCCATACATCATAAACCTTTCAGCTGTCATCTGAGAAGGGAAGGAGGGTCCCGCTCCGGTGTGGGCTGGGTTCCTGTTGTTGAGATCTTGGCTGTTACTATGGAAATGGCAGGTCTCAAAAAAATAAAACCTCTGTAATTTACCGTCAGTGCTGCCGACATGACCCCCGGAGTCACGAACGGATCGGACAATGGATGCCCTGTGACTTGGTGGGAGGTGCAGAGGCGCTGCAGTTCCTCTGCTCTTATGAAAGGCGTTAGCTCGGACAATTTCTGTGGGAGAAGCTGCAGAAAGCAGTGGATTAGCTAAATGCTCAAGCCTAGGCTGCCATCTGGTTTGCTGAGCTCACACGTGGGTGCCTCAGGACAGAACTGTCTTCAAGTTTAATGGAGAGATTTAAAGGCAGTTTTAAAACTATAGGTTGAAAGCAATCTTTTTTTTTTCTTTAAGATTTGTTTGTTTGTTTATTTAATACACATGAGTACACTGTAGCTATCTTCAGACACACCAGAGGAGGGCGTCAAATCCCTTTGCAGAGGGCTGTGAGCCACCATGTGGTTGCTGAGAATTGAACTCAGGACCTCTAGAAGAGCAGTCAGTGCTCTTAACCACTGAACCATCTCTGCAGACACATACCCCTCCCCATCCCTGAGCTAGATTTAAGGCCACACATTGCTTTACAATTATATTATTAAGGGGCAATCCATTTCCATGGGAAGTTTAAAAATGTGAAATGGTTAGCCAGCTCAAACTGGTAGCACAGCACTTAATTTTTATCCCTTAATGAGGAATTATCATTTGTCAAAGGAACTGACAGAAAATCACACACCACAGTGATCTGCTTGTTAGAGACCCACACCTCTGTGCCTGCTGGTGAACACTGTCACCAAGGGAAGCACCTGGCCAGCCTGTCTGCTGCTGAGTGCCCAGTGCTGTCACAGAGGCTTCAGCCCAGGGTAACCCAGGGACAGTCATCTGGAAGCTGGTGACTTTGTTTCCTGTGGAAGCTGGTAACTTTGACTTTGTTTCCCATGAAGCAAAGACAAATAAGGAAGCAAAGATGGGGAAAGGAGCAAGGTGATGATGGTGATGGTTGTGGTGGTGATGGTGATGATGACAATGGTGATGTTGGTGGTGATAATGATGGTGATGATGAGGATGGTGAGGATGACAATGACCATAATAGATGAGAAGGAGGAAGAGTTCCTAAACTAGAAGACAAAGTCGATGAGGACCTCAACACAGTTCTGTGACAGGAGACCTTGTCTTGCTTTCAGATCGGAATGAATTACATAGCCCAAGCTGACTTTGAAATCTCCATCCCCCTGCCTCAGACTGGGGTTACAGGTGTGTACTACCCTGTCCACTGGATGTTTTCTATCCCCATTGTTTGAGAAGCACAGAGCAGTTTAAAAAGAAAATTGTTGTCTCAGATCCTCATTGTTGGAGTAAGGGTGTCACTATGGGTGTGGGTTTTAATACCCTAGTCCTAGCTGCCTGGAAGCCAGCATTCTGCTAGCAGCCTTCAGATGAAGATATAGAACTCTCATCTCTGCCTGCACCATGCCTGCCTAGATGCTGCCATGCTCCTGCCTTGATGATAATGGACTGAGTCTCTGAACCTGTAAGTCAGCCCCAATTAAATGTTGTCCTTTATAAGACTTGTCTTGGGCACGGCATCTACAGCTCTGTTATTAGAAGAATCTCAAACAAGAAAGCACACCTGGCCCCAGTGCCCCCCTCCCCGATGTCTTCTTTACCCCAGTCCATTCTGACCAAGCCAGAAGCTGCCACAATTTAAATGCTCCTGCCCTGCCCATGATAAAGTGTAACAGAGCATCCTTTCTGACATCTCTGTGGCAGATAGATGCTCTGGCCTAGGGTTCCAAGCATGATGTTCTTCCATGAGAAGTTAAGTTTGTAAAGAAGTGCATTTGAGGGGTGAAGGGAATCTGATAGAACCATCAAGGCTTTGGTTACAGGGGTGGGTCCTGGGAGTCTGATCAGCCTGTAGGGCAGGTGCTGACATCTTTGGGTGCTCCTGAGGCTGTCACATGGTTAGTTTGAGTAGTAGCAACAGGATGTGGGAGGGAGACTGGTAGCTCTTTTGAAGAGATCTGCGGTTTTAGCTTCTGGGATTCAGATTACCCCCACCCCCAGGGAGCTTCCTGATGCTTTGGAGAAAGGAATATCCATCTTATGCTGTCAAGGTACATTCTGTCCATTTGCAAGATCAGAGGAAGGGAGGGGACCTTGTAACAAGGAGAACGCCTCATCCACAGAGGCAGCCCGGGAGGGAGAAGCAGGGAGGGGTGAGCACCCAGCAGTAGTCACTAGAGAGGAGCAGTAGGACCCCACCTAAGCTCCACAGTGAGACAAGGAAGAGAGGAATGTGTATCCACTCTCAAAAAGTGTTGGTGAACAGTTAGGAAGAAGTGTAGCTTCTCTGTTTATTATGGTTTTACCTCATACTTTAAACTTTGTGGGTTTTTTTTAGGGGGGGGCTGTTGAGACAGGGTTTCTCTGTATAACTCCAGCTGTCCTGGAACTCACTCTGTAGACCAGACTGCCTGGAACTCAGAGTTCCACCTGCCTCTGCCTCCCGAGTGTGCCTTTAAGGCGTACGAACCCCCCATCTAGAAGCTCTGGGTTTTATTCAGTCAGAGTTAGCATTGCACTGAGCGCTTCATGTCCCAACCCTCATAAGGTTCTGATCTCTCCTCTAACAGAGGGATTAGGCTGATGATCATCGTAGGTTAGTGGAGACTTATTTGAGAATTATTCTTCACTTGTCTAAGGTTTGGTAGACATATTTGTGGACCCAGATCAGTCAGCAACTGCACCTATAGGAAGCTTTCTCTCAGTTCGTTTCAACTGCAATTCTGTCTTTAAAGTGTTTTTTCTTAGCCTTCTTGGGTACCAGTTAGGACTGAGAGATGTATACCGTCCTTTTGACGGGATAACAATAATTATTCATTTAAAAAGTATTCAGCCCCCATGTGTAATTAAATTCTATTAAATTAAATTTGAGGAACTACTACAACATTCATGACACCGCCACAGAAAAGGCACTCGCTTTGCTACTGGAGTGACTGAAGAACATTGGTTTGCTGATGAAGCATTTCTTGGTAGGAGCTCCGTTCTTGCTGCTTGTGTCTTTAGGAAGGGTGCCAAGCTGGGCTGAGTGCTAGCCTCCTGGTACTCAGAGGGGTAGATGGGGAGAACTAGCTGAAATTAAGGGGAGTTTATTATTACTTACTGTGCTGGGGCGGGGGTGTCTCTCCACCCTGCTGGCTCCCTTTCTTGTTGCTGTTCCAGGTTAAGTTGGGCTTGAGATGTGGCTGGTGTTTGTCTGCATTAAGCATCCTCCTTGCCCTCCTAGCCCACCTCTGGCTATTGTTCCTCTCCCGAGTAACAGTTCTATAGAAGACAAAGGGGAGGGAGATGGGAAGGAATGTGCCTGGGGGGTTCTGTATGATTACTGTAATTTGCAGAACAAGTATAGGGGATAAGGCCCCTGTTTTCTACCAAATTAACATTTAGGTTTGTAGGTAATTAGTCGGGGACTCTTGTAATTTCCATCGTGAAAGAATGAAGCCCTTGTGTGGTAACAGACACTTTATAGGAGACTGCCAGCTCTGACTAGTGTTCAAAACATAGTACATTTGGCTTCTTTGTTTTTTCTTCCTTTCTTCTTTCTGCTTTGTCCTTTGTCTTTAAAAATATCTTTTGGGTATGAGTATTTGTCTGCATTTACAACTATGCACCATCTGCATGCTGGTACCACAGAGGCTAGCAAAGGATATTGAATCCCCAGAAGCTGTGGGCTCTACAGTGTGGGTGCTGGGATCCGAACCTGGGTCCTCTGCAAGTGTAGCAAGTGTTCTTAACCACTAAGCCACAACTCCAGTTCCTGCTTTGTCTCTTTCTCCCTGGAAGTTCTCTGACTTCTCCAAGACCCCCACCCCTAAAAGACACCAACCTCGGGTATTTAACCCTCATGTGATTGAGAGCACCTTGCTAGTGTTTGTGAGCACTTTGAAGCCCATTTCCTATATTGTACCAAAGATGGTTCTCTGGGAAAGCACTTAGAAAAGAGTACAAGGCACGAAACAGATCAGAGACGGTGAAAGTGGAATGATTGTTAACATTCTGCATCTGCAAAGGTGTCATTTTCTATTTTCACTCTCAAAACTAATAATTTTAGGAGGAATGATAGTGCCTAAGAAAGGGTAATTTGGGAAGTTTACCCAGTTGGGGAAAAATGCAGATTGCAGGATGGGGGGACGGGGTAGGGGGGGTTGGGAGTGGGGGTGGGGGTGGAGGAATAAGGACCAGGTTTGGAGGCATGGGATGGCAAAAGGTTTTGAGAGAGAGTTCATTCTAAATGATGTCAGCAGAGACAGTGGAATGAAGAGTTTGATTGTTCTTGGGTGCTAAGTGTTTTTTCTTTGAATACAATGTAGCAATAAGAAAGCCAAGGTAGATCCTCTCAAATACAAACTGAGCTCTGCAGACACCTGTGGTCTGGTCTAGTCCATAGTCATCTAATCTGTGATTGATGCTTTCAAAATGTGTCATTATTTCATACACCTGCCTTTAAGTAAGAGACAAACACCTCAGATTAATGTTTTAACAAGTCATCACTATAAGACAGATCCGGTTTCTGAGCTGTCAAAAGGCAGAACCCTGTGTTTCAGTTCAGACCCACAGAAAGTGCTAAAATAAAATGAACCCGCACTGAGAGTGGCTCTCACTAGCCGACAGGGCCTTTTGTCGTCTTCTGTGTTTTATTTCAAGTGTTTTATTTCCTTGAGGTCATGAATCACTCTTCTAATTAAAATGAAAACATGGTTCTGATGCTTTGTGTGGAAATTCACCAGGAATGAAAGTCTGAGATTCTGAGACCAACTTCTTTTGTTGGCCAGAATCCTATGAATGCCTTGGCTCCCAGAAAACCAAAGTCCAGCAAGAAAGTCTTTGAAGTCACTACAGGGTGTGTTCTCTCAGGTTTCTGAGCTTCTAGTGAGGGCCCTTCCTCAGAACTTGAACTTAACTTTACTGGGCCTACATTTCTTTTGTGTACAAAAGCAGGCTTGCCCAATCATGAAAGATGACATGACCACAACTTCCAAACAGTATAGTGTGTACTTCCCCTTGAAGGATGACTGAAATTTTAGGTCATTGGTGCTTCTCAGACCTCTGTATCACTTAAGTTGTCTTTGATTCCTCAGATCATCAACTGGACTCAAAGTTTGAAGAGTCTGTGTCACCTGAGGCTTAACTCCAGCCACATCCACACGGATGGAAGGAGACAATGAAAGAGTTCGTGTGTCATCTACCACCTTCAACTATAGACCAATGTAAGAGAAGTTTAACCAGGAAAAGTTTAACAGTTCTTCAGGCCGGATACTAGCTTAAGCCAAGCTCCATCACTCAATTCAGATGAATTTTCATAAGAAGCATTAGCTAAGGCTAGACCAGCTTAGGGAGGATAAGGACCTGCAAAGATGTCACCTCTAAAGAAACAGCTTTTAAAGATGGTTACGATTACAATATTCCAGAAGCATCAGAAGAAGCTTTTTTGAATATCAACCAAACATCCATGGTCAGATAGTGAGATATAAAGTCATCCATCAGTCATGTGGGCTCCCTTCCTGACCAAAATGTTTCCGGGGCCAGACCCTCAAAACCTAACTCTGACAATGAGCTGGATTTGTTTGGAGCCTTGAGGACTGTTTCACGAAGCCCTGGGCAGGAAAGACTCGGTAGCCAGAAGAGGGAGCTTGGTTCTCAAGCCATGCCAAGCCAAGCCAAGTCAAGCCAAATAGTTGAACTCAGAGGCCAAAAGTAATTTTGATTATAGCAGTATCTGTTTCTCCATATGTCCTCCAGATGTTCCTTGCAGAGTTGTTTCTAGAAAGACATGACATAAGGAAGATGTGATGGTTTGTATATGCTTGGCACTTGTTAGAGTAGGTGTGCCACTGTGGGTGTGGGCTTTAAGACCCTCATCCTAGTTGTCTGGAAGCCATTATTCTGCTAGCGGCCTTCAGATGAAGCTGTAGAATTCTCAGCTCCTCCTGTATCATGCCTGCCTGGATGCTGCCATGTTCCTACCTTGATGATAATGGACTGAACCTCTGAACCTGTAAGCTAGACCCAATTAAATGTCCTTATAAGAGCTGCCTTGGTCATGGTGTCTCTTCACAGCAGTAAAACCTTAACTAAGACAGAAGTCACTAAAAAAATTATACGAGATTTACAATAAAATCTTAGTATGATAAGAAGAGTAGAGACAAGGCTATGCAGCAGAAAGTACCATCAATATGGAGATGGAGGGGAACTTTTAACTTAAGAATTCCTAAGGATCATGTGAAGGACAGGCTCACATCTGGACCATAGTGAGAAGCCAGGGAGTCAAAATTGACACTTGAATCACATAAACAGCTCCTTGTAGGGGAAAAAAAAATCTGCCTCAGTAGCTTGATCCAAAGTAGAGAATGTTGATAGGACTCCGAGTAGAACCCAGAACAGGTTGCAGGACAAGCCATACACTTCATAAAGAAGTACAGTTGGGCAGCAAGAGCGGTGTTTGGTGGTTAGTGGCTCTTTAGGACCAAGGAGGGAAGACCTAGAGAAGCACGCATTGCTGCACTTTAGAGATGCACTGTGACTTTAGAATTTGGGTGATCACCTTAAGCCAGTCATTGAAGCTACAGACTGTGTTCATCAAGTGACCTGGTTCCAAGGATGATGCTCCATAGGGTTCATTCCTGGCCACTGCCCCTGGTCTAGTAAATGGAAGCTGGAGGACATCAAGACTTCAATTTAGCATCTTATATATAATCCAGGGTGTATCTGAATGCATTCTCTAAGTTCTGAGACTTCATCTGGTGAACCATGAAGAGTCCTTGTGACTTCACAATGGAGTTCTCTTTCTGAGCATCACCTGACATCATGCAGGAACACTGAACCGCTTGATGATTGGCTCTGGTGATACGTTTGTTACCTAAAAAAAGGAAGCCTAGAAATAGATACAAACATCACCCCTTGTAAAACCTCCTGTGGATATGACCCACATATGTGTGTATGTGGATATTACTCCTCACTAACCTGTCTGCAGGTTCTAGAGATAAGGCTTCTTCTCTCAGAAAAGATGCCTTTGCCCAAAACCAGCACCCAACATGGACATGGACCCAACAGCCATGGCAAGAACATAGAACAATGTCCCTGATAAGCTCAGGTGGGAAAGAAAATTCTTTTCAGAATACTTGAAAAGCACATTAGATAACACGTTAAGGTGATACTTCATGACCAAGTGGGTATCATTTCAGGGGTCAAGGAAAGTTCAACATAACACAAATCAAGATTTTAGCACAGTCATTAACAGACCTGAGGATGGAAATCATAGGACCCTATCATTGTGGAAGAGGTCACTGACCAAGTTTACCAAGGTCTTATGGTAAAAGCCTCCAAAAAAACCCAGAAGCAGAGGAAACACACCTCAAGGCAGCAAAGGCTATATAAGACTAATCTAGGGCTGGAGAGATAGCTCAGCGGTTAAGAGCACTGACTGCTCTTCCAAAGGTTCTGAGTTCAAATCCCAGCAACCACATGGTGGCTCACAATCACCCGTAATGAGATCTGATGCCCTCTTCTGGGGTGTCTGAAGACAGCTACAGTGTACTTACATATAATAAATAAATCTTTGGGGAAAAAAAAAAGACTAATCTATAGCCAACATTATACTGACTGTGGAAATGTTTAGAGGAAACCCAGGAATGAGACAAGGGTGCCTACTCTCTCCATTCATACTCAGGATCCTACTGGAAGTTGTATGAAATAGTAAGGCAGAAGAAGCCAATAAATACATTTAAATACAGAAAGCCAAAGCAGTCTTATGCACATGCCATGTTCCAATACTCAAACACCCCTGAAGAATCCACCAGAAAATGCTGAACAGGTCTGACAAACTCTTTCAGTGAAGTTGCAGGATACCGAGCAAACACACGAGGGCTGGGAACGTGAGTTGGATGGTGGCGTGGCTGCATGGCGTACAGGAAGTCCCGAGTGTGATCCCCAACTTGCATAACCAGGTATGTTAGTTCACGCATCTGTAATCACAGCAGTGAAGTAGCAGAGGCAGGGGAAGAGACGTTCAAGGTCTTCCTTGTCACAGAGCAAGCTGTGGCCCCATCTCAAAGACCAAAACCAAATAAACAAACAAAACAAAACAAAAAAACCAAAGGAAAAATAAAATCGGTATGCAAGAATTAATAGTGAAATAAGCCAGACTCATAAAGACAACTACCATAAGCACCACGTGTGGACTCTGATTTAAAGATAATTATATAGGAAAGAGAGCAAAGCAGAATTAATGGGTGTAAAAAAATGCCATCTTGAAACCCAGTATTCTGCATGCTAACTTAAGTTTTATTTACAAATCTGAAAAAAAACAAAAACAAATTAAAGATGCACAGACCATGATAGGGAAGCTAAAGTTTAAAGGGAAGGAAAGGAGAACTCTTAGGCTGTTCAGAGGGTGATGGAGGAAGAGGAAGTGATATTAAATTCACTTTCATAATCTAAATTGAAACACATGACATTAAAGCAGAAGGGATACTTCGGTCCTTCTTAGAAGGGGGAACAAAATACCCATGGAAGGAGTTACAGCGACAAAATGTGGAGCAGAGACTGAAGCTATGACCATCCAGAGACTGCCCCACCTGGGGATCCATCCCATATACAGTCACCAAACCCAGACACTATTATGGATGCCAACAAGTACTTGCTGACTGAAGCCTGTTATAGCTCTCTCCTGAGAGGATCTACCAGTACCTGACAAATACAGAGGTGGATGCTCACAGCCCAACCATTGGACAGAGCACAAGATCCCCAATGGAGGAACTAGGAAAGGACCCAAGGAGCTGAAAGGGTTTGCAGCCCCATAGGAGAAACATCAATATGAACCAACCAGTACTCCCAGAGCTCCCAGGGACTAAACCACCAACCAAAGATTACACACAGTGGGACCCATGACTCCAGTTGCATATGTAACAGAGGATGGCCTTGTTGGGCATCAATGGGAGGAGAGTCCCTTGGTCCTGTGAAGGGTCTATCTCTCCTACTCCCCTGTAGGGGAATGCCAGGGCCAGGAAGCAGGAGTGGGTGGGTGGGTGAGCAGGGAGAGGGGGGAGGGGATAAGAGGTTTTCAGTGGGGAAACCAGGAAAGGGGCTAACATTTAAAATATAAATTTAAAAAATCTAATAAAAAGTAAAAGTAAAAAAATTTAATTTAAAAAAAAATTAAAAAACAGTAGGGAGACTGTGGTCCAGTGGGTTGGCCTGATGCTGCTTGTATTCTAATTCAAATACTGGTTCCTCAAGATGTGCTTGCCCCATTTCTTCACACACACACACACACACACACACACACCCAGGAGCAGACCATCACATACTCAGGTGATGTCATGTGAACTTTCTCCCCAATTTAACTGGTCAATAAAAGTCTAGAGCCTGTGATTGAGCAGTGGAGAGGAAAGGTGGGACTGGAGGCTTGAGACGGGGTGGTAGGGAGTTGGGGGGGGGGGGGGGGGAGAGGGGGAGGGGGAGGGAGAGAGAAAGAGGGAAAGAAGATGAAGGAAGAGGAAGCCACCATGGACCAGAACCAAGTGACCAGGAGAAACAGCAAGTAACAAAGGGCCTTATAGCTGGGGAATAAGTTAGTATTGTTAGCATTCTGTCTAAGCTCGTCCCACAGTTACCTAGCAACAGCCAGGTAGGCCTGGCCCACCTGGCTGCTTGCCCCCTCTTCTCTTTCATGTCTCTCATACTCTTGCTTCTTTACTGCTCTCTTGGGCTCTTCTCTCCCACCCTCCCTTCCCCCTCTATCCACCTTCTCAAGGCCGGCCTCTACTTCTGTACTCCCTCCTGCTCTCTGCCTTTCTCTGCCTCTACTACTCTCCTAACTCCCCTCCCCATGCCCTAAATAAACTGTATTCTATGCTATAGCATCATGTGGCTGGTCCCTCAGGGGGAAGGGATGCCTTGGCATGGGCCCCTGAGACACCCCCTTTCCCCATACCTCACCACACCCCCATAGAACATACCTTATACCTCTTTATCTTTTTATAAACACATAAAGCATAGCCCTAGATCTTCCCAATGAGGCACGTGGTTTATCATTAAAGTATCTGGATTGCCTGTCTTTCATATGGGCTTATTAGGATTATAAAATCCAATAACACTGTGGCGAGAAAGGGGATGGGCAGAGATGGGAGGGAGATGCAGTGTGAATGATATGCATGTATGGAAATATCACAGTGAAGCCCAGTATTTTGTATGCTACCCAAAAAGCATATACATTCTCTATAGGGCATAATCCCTCTGCTGTTTACAGAGAACAGTGGAACCCTAAGGCACTGGGTTAGCAAATGAAACATTAGAGACAAAGAGCAATGGGGTCAGTAGAGACCAGTGGTTCTTAACCTTCCTAACCCTGTGACCCTTTAAAGCAGTTCCTTGTGTTGTGATGACCCCCGCCTCAACCATAAAATTATCTCATTGCTACTGCATAACTGTAATCTTGCTACTGTTATGAATCATAATGTAAATACCTGATATGCAACTCCCAAAGGGATTATGACACATAAGTTGAGGTTAAACATAGCTTAACACGTGTCACAGTCAGCCAATAGCTGGGGAGGACAGGCGAGCTCAGGTAACTCAACGGCCTCACTTTACAGTGTTTGCAGGCTCTTCTTTGACTTAACACACATGCGCACACTCATGAGTATCTCACAAGAGCACCACAATAATGTTTCAGAGAAGCTCTTCTAGGTTAAAAAATAAAAAAGTAGGCCAATCTATAGAGATAAATCTTGTAGCTTGTAACAGGGACCTTGTTATCATCTGACATGTAAGTGACATGCGCACATGCCAGCATTACACACATGTGACAGGATGTATACTTTGCTAATATCAAAGAGCAGCTTCCAGCTTTGAGAATTTAGATGTTTCTTTTCATTTTTACAAAAACCAGTTATTACATCCAGTTGAATAGGGCCCCGAGTCATCCCAGTTAAAGACTCTCAGCTAAGATAAATATTTGAATAGAAGCAATGCCCTTTTGGCCGATTTCAATTCCAGGATATTCAGAGAATTATGAGAACCAAGAGAATAAGGATTTGGAATGCTGTCTGGAATAACTTTCTTACAAGCCAGAAGAGTTCTGTGAACCAATCAATACTCCACAGACACCTCTTCCCCTTTAGAAAAGGCTTTCTGTCCCGCCCTTTAAACACGACTTTGGAAAAGCCTCCGAGTCTTTCACTTCCCAGTGCTTGGCCTAACCTTTTCCATCACTACTTTCTGGGACTGTGTTTTTCCTGACTAATTATCTACAGTTCCAACCTAGTGAAAGACAATCTTCTCAGATGAATGTAGATCTCTGGAGGGGCCACTTAGTCAGGGCTTGTCTATGTTCCTCATCTGGGCAGGAAAAGATCGTCTGAGGTTATGTAATCTGGACCCTTTTTCCCCTTAGAGATAAAAATCTACCAGCAACAACTGCTTGCCTCTTGATTCTGTCTCTTCTAGATTTTGATCTCATCTACCCTGTGTCTGGTATGGGGTCTCTCCATGACGAATACTCTAAAACTGATAGAACTGTATGTCTGAAAGAGGCAGTTATACAGTGCTTCCCGCACACAACCTTCCCTTTTTGCTCCTTTTTTTTTTTTTTCTTTTCCTAGCTGAAGCCCATGAGAGACCAAGGAGCCAGGCATCTGGATATCTTATGCAAAGAATTTATAGATGGGAAAACCACAAATTTAGAGCAACTGTGGTGACAGAGATGCATTGGACATGTTGGGGGCTTCGTCTCCTGCCAGTGGTTCTGGAAACTTTGGGAGGTGGGACCTAGCTAGATGAAGTATGTCACTGGGGGGACAGCTCATCATCTGACATGAGATGAGTCGTGCTCTGTCCCACGCCCCTGCCACTAGAATAGTGTGAAGAGCCACACATCTGTGGACCACGGTGCCTGAAACCAGGATCCCAAAATAAAAATATTTTCTCTTCATATTGTTTCTGTCAGGTATTTTTGTCACAACAATTAAGAAGCAACTAAGATAAAGACAAAGGGTAGCAAAGACTCCATTCGAGTCTGAGTCCCGTTAGACTTCCACAAACCACACAAAGGCTTTGGCTTTGACAGAGACAGAAATCTTCCACAGCGTATTTGAGCTGGCTTAGTCTTTACCTTTACACTTTATGAGACAGAGAATGAAGAATGAATGAATGAACGTATGAACAAATGAATGAAACAATTCCAGGGAAGCATGGCTGTGATCACCCCAGGTTAAGGAAGCTTAGTTGGCTTGTCTGAATTCTGAATATATTTTGAAAGTATAGCCCGCAGGGTTGACGTCAATTCAGGGCACAAAGATGTGAAAGGACATTTTAAAGTGAACTAAGGAATTTTACATGGAAACGTGGAAGAAGTTTGTCATGGTAACAGAAATGGGAATGTCTAGATAGGATAAGACTGTGAGCAAGATAGAAGATTGATTTCAGTGGACAAACCTGCACTAGTTGACTGGAAGAGTATCTATCGCGTATAGATGTCAAAAGATATGGACAGCTGTATCCTGGGTCTAAAATTCAAGAGTGTGAACGAGAGACCAGACCTTTGGGGCTTAGGCTCCATCTTAGAGAACCTGACCTAAGGCTGAACTCGAGTTAACTAACAAGCTGGCTCCTAGCACTAGGTTCCATCCAGGTTACTCCCCAACAAATCTGCACCCCCAGGTTCCAAGCCTGCCCCTGGTACTTCACTTCCTAACAACCATCAATCAGGAGAAAAGCAGAAGTTAAGTTTATGGTTTGCTCCCAGCACCAGCCAATTATGTTAAAGGACAATAACATTCTGTAACACTCCCTACCCTCATTCCCCCCACCACCCCTTCCCGGAATCAAATGTGTGCCAGGCTAGAAACTCCCTTGCTGGTTTGCTTGCCTCTATAGATACTGGCAGGGAAACTGGGCTGGGGCAGCTCCACCTTCCTGTCCTTCCAGTTTTGTTGAACTTAAATAAAGAGCCCATAATGTGATTTGTATTGGAGTAGGCTCCTAGTTGGTCTTTTGTACTGTTACATACACAAAGCTTAAGGATGATTGAACTGATGAAATTATCAAGAGATCAAAAGCTATTAAAGTAGCCCTTGTCGTGTTTTATAAAAATAAAGAGGAGAATATGTTTGGTGGATGTGTAGTTGGGTGTGGGGGAAGGGCATGCCTCTGAGGGCCCATGCTGAGGCATCCCTTCCCCTAAGGGACCAGCCACAGACTGTATAGTATAGAATAGAGTTTATTCAGAGCACGGGACGGAGGAGTTGAGGGGCTACAGGCAGAGATAGGTAGGTAGGGAGAGAGAGAGAGGGGGGGGGGGAGGAAGACGAAGAAGGGGAGGAGGAGGAAGAGGAGAGGCCGGTCATGAGCACACGGAAAGAAAGGGGGGTGGAGGGGAGAAAGGGAAGAGGACAGAGCAAGACCAAGAGAGTAAGAAAGAGAGGAGGGATGAGCAGCCCCTTTTATAGTGAGTCAGGCACACCTGGCTGTTGCCAGGTAACTGTGGGGCTGGCAGAACCAAGATTAAAAGCCAACATCCCTGCCCATCTGGAACTTTCTGCAGCTTATATTCCATTACTAAAACCGTGCAATTAGCATGTCTGTCTGTCTGTCCATGAGAAATGCCCAGAAAAATTAACAACCATCAGCGGGTTTTTTTAGCACTTGTGTTCCCTCACAGAGCACACACACACACACACACACACACACACACACACACACACACACACACATACATTCACTGGCAGGGGTCCATGAACAGGTGTGTTTGTACGAACCATGTGTTTATAAGCTTTTTCTAAAATGACAATTTTGAAGTGTAACAGATTGACTGGAAGGGTAAGCTAGCAAGCGAAGAAAACAAATCAGGCATCAGAAGCGGAAATAAATTGCTGGCAAATCTGAGAGTAAATGTCGTTCCTGAGACCCAGAGTGTGGAGGGAGGGGGATGGGACGAATTCTGTTATTTGTCTCCCTGCCAGAGTGAATACAAGCAAGAACCGCTGCTGCTTGGCCAGATGGAGAAATCATTGTGCCCCTGACAACTCTGCCTCTGCTCCTGGTTGCCTTGGTGACAGAGAACTTGTAACATGTAAATGAGGTGAAGAGAAATTAGTGGGAAAACAGGTGGCCCAGCTAACTCTACCTTGGGCAAAGGCAGGGAGGGAAGTCAATACTGGAGGAGACCAGGAGCCAGGAGCTCACTGTAAGGAAGGGAGGCATGGGGGCTGCCTCTTCAGAAACATCTTGGCGAGGCCAAACTTTCTACATCTCCTATTATTACATCTACTCAGCCTCAATTTAGATAACCTACAACCTCGGCACCCGGGTCCAGTCTGACATCGGAGGGAGGACCCAGTAGGTGTATGAGCAGAAGAAATTTAAAATCATTCTTCTCACACAAAGGCAAGGCATTCTGACATGCACCTGGCTCAGCACCAATTTCTACTCAAATCTCTGTCCCTCCATCCCCCCAGGGATGATAGCTACTCGCCATTTGAACATGAAGCAAAAATGTAAAACAAGATATTTAGCAGAATCTGTGAACGTGGTTCTGTCTGTCCAAACTGTCCTGATAAATGCAGGTCTCACAAGCCACAGGGGTAAGATTTAAGGAGTGGACATTTTATCTCCATTATAGGGAAGGCTACACACGAAACTGAGTCTATCTTCCATACCTGGAGGGAGCATCAAGTTAGAGGAGCCACAGAGGGGTCTGTGCAGAGAAAGGAGCACTGTCTCCAGGGTTGGAGCCATGAGAAGCCACGGTGTGACAGCTCTTTTTAAAATCTGATTTCAAATTCAAAATGCAAACTTGGCTTTGCATCCTGGAACAATGTATCTGGTAAACTGTAATTTGGATGTCTCAATGTTGGATTTCCAAATCTCTTAAAAAAATGTTTCAAGGGCAGGTTGGAAGGATTAAAGGACGAGGAAGATGGGAGGGAAAGGCATCTGTTTTTAATGTTGATCTTCTGCCTTGAGGACGGAGCATCTGGAGAGAGTGGGAAAGAAGGAAGCACGCAGACTGTGGACCAATAATGTTAGGAAGCCAATGATTTTGTTCTGTGGTTTCATGTCAGGAGGATGAAGGTGAGGCTGCCCGGGAGAAACAGGAAAGAAAGTCCAGAAAGGGGTGCCCATGAGGACGCTGGCCTTGTCATTTTCAAGCAAAGGTAGAAGATCCAGGCATGAGCCCAGGGACTATCAGCAGCTGCTCCAGAGAAACAGCACACTAAGCCTTGCAAAGCTGTGACCGATTTTCTGATTCCTTAGCATCCTGGGTCCTTACCCAAATGGCAATTGCCCATAGGAAGGACAGAGGAGGAAGGACTCATGGACACAGTCACTGCAAAACATGGGCTGCGCTGATGGTGTACACTTTAAGAAATGGGTGTCTTTTTTATTTAATAACCTGTCTCTGTTTGTCTCTGTCTGTGTCTCTGTCCTTCTCTCTCTGTCTTTCTCTGCCCCCCCCCTCTGCCTCTGTCTGTCTCTGTCTGTGTCTCTGTTTCTTCTGACTGTCTACCTCTGTTTCTCTAACCTACTTTCTTATAAACAGTGTTGATAACCTAAAGATAAAAATCCTTAGAAGCAAACTGGTCAGGGAAATTCATCCTTATTGATTGATTGATTGGTCTGTTTCTAGACAGGACTGGCAAAAGGCTTTGTGTGGCCTCATCTGTCCTAGAACTCATCCTTACTTCAGCTAACCGGAAGCACTCAGAAGCCTCAGGTGGAGCCTTGCTTTCCTTAGCAGAGGCAGAAGGAAGCAGTGTGGACTGAAAACTTGGCTCCAGAGCCTTGAGCTTCGGCTAGAAATCAGCTTTCGTAGGGTGGCCATCTTCCTTCTTGCTGTGTAGACAGAGCATGACATACTCACCTTCCTGGCTGAGCCTGAGATAAACTTTCACGGACTTTTCCACTTAGAAAGCGCTGTAGTTTAGCACTTAATGTTTCTATAAAACTGTGTAGATCTTTTTAACTAGAGTGCTGATAAACATACATCATTTAAGTTATAAAATAGTTTATATTTGAATGATTCTGACTTCGTTTGTGAACATATATATTTGTTGTGTGGTATATCTATGTGTGTGTGTTTGTGTGTGTGTATGTGTATGTGTATACATTTGTGTATGTTTATATGTATTTGTGTGTTTGTAAGCATGTATATTTGTGTATGTTTATGTATATGTGTTTTTGTGCATGTTTCTGTATGTACATGTGTATTTGTGCGTGTTTGTATGTGTATTTGTGTATGCTTGTATATGTATGTATATGTGTGTAAGTGTGTGTACCACAGCATGTATGTAGATGTCAAGAGGACAACTGGAAGGAGTTGGTTTCCTCCTTCCATCATGTTGGTCTCTGGCTCACCTTCAAGTTGTCCAGCTTGGTGGCAGGAGCCTTTACCTGCTGAGCCATCTCTTTCACCCCGTAATTGCTTTACTTCTGAGATCTTTTTCTGTTTTAGAGAACACTGTGACTATTGAACTGTTGGCCCTTAACGTTTTCTTTTCTGAATGTGGACTCTGTGTATGTTTGTTAGTTTTCATTGTGGCTAAAATGTCTGTAGTATCTGTTACATTTTGAAAATTATTTTTTTCTTTTAAAAAAGCTTTATCTTTTATTTTCTGTACAAATGCTTTTCTTTTTATTTGTTTGGTAAAAAATGTTTTCAATTTTATAAATGCTTCTGTATAAATGTATTTATTTATTCATTCATTTATTATTTGTTTGTTTGTTTGTTTGTTTGTTTGAAACTGTAGCTTTATATCTTCAATAGTTCTGGAATTGTTTTTGAATGATCTCTTGACGTTTGTCTCGGTTCCATTATCTATCTTGTTTGTGAACTGATTTATGCTATATTACCCTATACTCTTAAAAGTTAGGAAACATTCTTAGACAAATTTAGCTCTCAGCCTCTGGGTCACCCCCAGGTGTTTGCTAGTCCAGCTTGTACCCCATACATTGCTAAGTACAGAAATCAACCCTTCCTGTCTGCTGCAGGTCCAATAATAAGAAATGTCTCCATAGGCTTAAGTGGCGCTGTGCGAGGGACCGATGGAACATTTAGGAGATGGGGTTTTGCTATGGGAAATATTTCATTGGGGATGAGCTTTGCGGTTTTAAAGCTTGGCCCAACTTCCCATTATCCCCCTCTCTTGTTAGGCTGGAACCCCTGCGTGCACCTGCACAAGCTGAGGAACCCCCCATCTGCCTTCCTTTACCCCGCACCACCCACACAAAGAAACTCCCCTACCAGCTTGCTATCATTGTCTGTGTTTCCGGCAACCCACCCAAGAGTGTCTGCCCAGGGGCTCAGGTTTTGACCATGTGTGGACACAATCCCAGCTCCTAGCCAGCATGTCATCACTCCTCGGTAAAGCCACCTGAAAGCTGCCTCCTAAAAAAACCTGCCTTTATCTATGGTAAATCTGATCTAGTCTGGTCTATATCTGCATCTCGGAGGGGGAGCAAAAGCCTGTCACCTCTCTCCCTCACTTTTCCCTCTCTCCCCCTTCTTTCTGCTTCTGTGTGCGGATAAAATGTGACCAACATGTTCCTGTTCCTGCCACCATGCCATGCCCCTCCCCACCGCGATAGTCTGTATCCCTCTGGAAGCGTTAGCTAAAATAAAATTATTTCTTCCTTCAGTTGCTTATGATCATAGGGTTGAATCACAGCCACAGATAGGGGATAAACGGATGAGACCTTGGGGAGCTGCAGGTCTTTGGCAATGCGGACTGTAACAGTAGGACTTGACAGAATGTACATGGAGTTGGATCTGAGAACGCTGAGTGGTGCAGGGGAGAATCCCACGATGTAAGACAGAGTTTATACAGCAGCACCTTCAAACAGCAGAGGCTTTCTTACCCTAGAAAACATCTGGAGACAGTGCTAACAAGTCTGCACAGACAGCTCTTAGAAATCTGAAGGAAATGACTGTAGAAACCCGCCTGCCTCCTCAGAGGCGCAAAGCACCGGGAGTCACATGACCAGGCACACCAGAGGTGATGGATGCCACAGCTGCCTTGTCGTGGGTTGCAAAGCACAGAGAGTCACGTGATCAGGCATACCCGTGGTGATGTGACACTGTCTCTGGGAGAACTCTAAAGACCGGAGTTATCAATGAACTAGGTACTACACCAGCCAGTGAGAGCCAGAATTGGGGGAAAGATAGGCTACCCTTCCTTCTCTTTGTTAGATGCAGCTAAGGGTGGGAGATACAGTATTGCAGACCTGGGCTCCCTTATGGCAGTGAGTTGAAAGAAAAGTAATTTCTGGAGCGTAATTAGTTTATTCTTGGCTCCCATTCAATGTCAGCAATGAAGAATCAACTGCATCAAATGAAGTAAAATGTAGCAAATCGCTTCACGAACCATAAAGGGGTATTTATAAATGTCCAGGATTGTTATCTATTAAGTCATGAGACCCTATTCAGTCTGTACTGCAACCAAATGTCACGCCTCCTGAAGTGAGAGAGATTTTCAATCAATGCACACTGATTAACTGGCTTTGAAAATTGGCTACTTTATATGCCCCAAATCTCAGATTTTTTTTATGACATTGTGGAAGTTTGAATGAGAAATATTCTATGTAGGTGCATGTATTTGAAAACATGGTCCCCAGTAGGTGGTACTGTTTGAGAAGGTTATGGTGCAGTTGGGAGATGAGCTTCACTGGAGGAAGTATGTCACTGGAGGATGAGATGTGAGCTTTTATAGTCTCTCACCACTTCCTGTCCTCTCTCTCTGCTTCCTGTGTGCTGACAAAATGCCATTAGGCCATGCTGTCCCCTCTAGGATAGACTCTGTCTCTCTGGAACCATAAACCAAAATAAGTTTCTTGTTCCCTAGGTTGACTTTGATCATGGTATTCTATCATAGCAACATCAAAGTAACTTAATGCAGACATGAAAAAGGTAAAATAGTTATATTAGTAAATTTAAGCAGGAACAATAAATTCATGCAATTACCACCATAGACTCTTCTAAAGCAAGCATGATCTCCTCTGCTCTGCCCTTACAGCCATGTTCCCTCATCATTAGAGAGTTCTAGACTAACAGCACAGATGGTAGATAAGCCGCTATTCTAAGTGTCTGTAGTACTAAGACTGGAGGATCAAGGTAGATTGGGCTCTCCGTGGAATCCAGCAGAAGATCTTAGGAAGAGAAAAGTGTGGGGGCGGAAAGTTCCCAAGCATTGTGAGTCACCCGACCCTGTCAGAGGCTCAGACATTCCCGTCTGTCATGTGAGTCCAGTCAGCAATATCGATGAGCCAGTGAGTCAAGATTTCTTGCATTTTTTTTCCTTTACGCAGATGGCTTTGATGATAGCATTCAGTTTTATATAATTTGAGGTTAAAATTAGTATGTTTCCTCGGCTTCTTCTCTGAATGCTGTAGCTCATTTATAAGGATGCCACAGGAGATGGTGTGTAGCCTCCGTCTTTGCCCTGCTTCACAAGATCTCTCTCACTGGCTGGGTGGCTATCTTGCTATTTATGATGACCATCCTTGCAATTCGAGCAATCTCGTTTTTGATTCAGCCACCTCTCTAAATGTTTTCACTGAAATGCTTTCTGACAGGAAACACTAAAGGGCTTATGATTTAGCGCGGTCAGCATCTAGAACAATATTGAGAATTTATTCCATCAGTGAAATTGGTGGGGCTTTTTTGTTTGTTTGTTTTGTTTTGTTTTTTAAATCATATGTTGAAAGTATGTCCTCCGGGCTGGAGAGATAGATGGCTCAGTGGTTAAGAGCACTGACTGCTCTTCCAAAGGTCCTGAGTTCAATTCCCAGCAACCTCATGGTGGCTCACAGCCATCTGTAACGGGGATCCGATGCCCTCTTCTGGTGTGTCTGAAGACAGCAACAATGTACCCACATACATAAAATAAATGAATTAAAAAATAATTTAAAAAATTTTTTAAAATGTTAAAAAAAAAGAAAGTATGTGCTCCTATTAAGTCAATCCCTTAGGTTCATGTGTTCTATAGAATCTACAATCTGTGCATAGAAACTATAATATCTTGCAATGAAATAGCAGGTTTTACATAAAGGAAGAAATGAGCTAGGAAGGGGGGGAGCGAGGGAGGCAGGACTGTAGGCCAGAAGAGAATCATGCATTACAGGACTCAGCCATGACTCTCCTCCTTTTTCTCATAAATAGCTGTATGATAAATGTGCTTGGAGAAGTTTTAGAGGTTTAACTAAGGGACATCTTGTGAAAGGTACAGAATAGGTTTTGAATTTTCTAGGTACGAAAGACATTATTAGTCCTCTCCTTGGTTATAATAAAATACATGAAGCTGGATACTGATGAAAAAGTGACTCATTTTTTTCTTTTTTGGTTTTAAATTTATTTATTTATTTATTTATTTTGGTTTTTCGAGACAGGGTTTCTCTGTATAGCCCTGGCTGTCCTGGAACTCACTTTGTAGACCAGGCTGGCCTCGAACTCAGAAATCTGCCTGCCTCTGCCTCCAGAGTGCTGGGAGTGCGCCACCATGCCTGGCTTTTGCTTTTATTTTTATGAATACATCATAGCTGTCTTCAGACACACCAGAAGATGGCATCCGATCCCATTACAGATGGTTGTGAGCAACCATGTGGCTGCTGGGAATTGAACTCAGGACCTCTTAGAAAAGCAGTCAGTGCTCTTAACCACTGAGCCATCTATCTCTCCAGCCCTTGGCTCATGGTTTTAAGCCTAAAAGTTTAAGTGAAATGCCCCAAGGGTTTGGTGTCTGATGAAGGCTTCATGGCAGACACTATCACAGAAAAGCTAAGACTTACCACCAAACAGATCAGGGTTAGACTTTTTAAGTGACTCCCTTTCCTGAAATTTAGCTCAAGGACCCTGTAGGAAACACCTAAACCCTACCAAAGGCAAACAGTCCTACTGGCCTAAGGTCCTGTATATAGACTCTGAAAAGTCACATCCCCTCTCACATCTCACTACGGGGACAAAGCCTTGACCTCGGAAAACCATCTAAACTAAAACAACAACAACAACAACAACACCCAAAGAGCAAGACATCAAAGTCTACATGTCTGAGCTCAGATGTTCCGCTGACAGGGAGGGAGCCCTTCCTGTCTTGAATACTGATTAAACAGGAAAAGAACCCCGTCTCAAAAAAAGGTCTCAAAGAGGCCTGAATCGTCACGTTTGCTGATCTCAACTCCAAAAAGGTTCCTGATCATCTGAATGGACAACCCATGAGATCTGACCTGCAGGCCATTAGACTCCTTTACTGCTCTCTGAGATGGCTTTAATTTTGTGTGGGTGGCAGAAGTCTTTCATCCTCTCTGTTCTTTTGTGTCTCCTTCATGTCCCTAATTCTCCAGTTCAGACCCTTACCTCCATTATGACATTAGCATGGTTGTCCATTAGGGCAGTCTGCTGACATGTATGTTTTCACGATTGGACTTTTCCACCCCAGCCTTCAGACTGAAGACTCTCTAGTTCTGAACAAAATTACCACCCCAGCAAAGATGGCACCCTACAGCGGCAGAGCTGGGAGATGCTGGGTAGGAAAGGCAGATGTAGACAGTTCACACATTTTATTTATGACAAACGAGAGACTGAGAGATCTGGAAATCCCACAAAAAGAGAAGAACTCCAAAAAAAGCGTCTCTTCTACAAGCTAAGTGCCTCTCCCTCTTCAGCCCAGGAACTTTGTTCTTCATGTGGGACCATCACTGGAAGGATTCTGTGAAAGCATCCATTTCAAAACACCAAATTCACCAAACAGGTTTTCAATGCAAAGTTTTCTGAAAAGGGCCGCATGCCTTAATTAGCTGAAACAATTAGCAAATAAGGTATAAAGAGACACTCACACCTGTGCCCATGCACACTCACACCTGTGTCCCTGCACATCCACACCTGTGTCCTGCACACCCACACCTGTGCCCCTGAACACCGACACCTGTGCCCCTGCACACCCACACCTGTGCCCCTGCACACCCACACTGTGTCCTGCACACCCACACCTGTGTTCTGCACACCCACACCTGTGCCCCTGCACACCCACACCTGTGTCCCTGCACATCCACACCTGTGTCCTGCACACCCACACCTGTGCCCCTGAACACCCACACCTGTGTCCTGTGCACTCACACCTGTGTCCTGCACACCCACACCTGTGTCCCTGCACATCCACACCTGTGTCCTGCACACCCACACCTGTGTCCCTGCACACCCACACCTGTGCCCCTGAACACCCACACCTGTGCCCCTGAACACCCACACCTGTGTCCTGCACACCCACACCTGTGTCCTGTACACCCACACCTGTGTCCCTGCAAATCCACACCTGTGTCCTGCACACCCACACCTGTGCCCCTGCACACCCACACCTGTGTCCTGCACACCCACACCTGTGCCCCTGCACACCCACACCTGTGTCCTGCACACCCACACCTGTGTCCCTGCAAATCCACACCCGTGTCCTGCACACCCACACCTGTGCCCCTGCACACCCACACCTGTGTCCTGCACACCCACACCTGTGCCCCTGCACACCCACACCTGTGTCCCTGCACATCCACACCTGTGTCCTGCACACCCACACCTGTGTCCCTGCACACCCACACCTGTGCCCCTGCACACCCACACCTGTGTCCCTGAACACCCACACCTGTGTCCTGCACACCCACACCTGTGCCCCTGCACACCCACACCTGTGCCAACAGTCTTTCCTCAAAGACAGCTTGGGATGTTCCTATTGATTGTAGCACATTCAAGGCCTAAGTTAATATTTTTAAGTTTAGTATTTTTTTTTCAAGTAACAAAAAGGAAAAGGTTCACCTAGCTTTTACCCTCCCCTGACCATCCTGCCCTTCCAAGCCTGCAGTCTAGGTCAATGCTGTGTGTGACCCATCAGTCTCCACTAAAAGCCCCTCTCATGGCAACTTTAACCCTCACTTGGGTGGCTAAATGGACAGACCTTTAAAGCTTTGGTGCCGGTGACAGGAGACAAATAGCCTTTCATCAACTCCGGTCTTGTGGAAGATCCCTCCTGTGATTGCTTTCCTTGTGTACCAGAGGACTTCTTTTTCATGTTGGGTTTTAGTCCTGCTAATCTCAAATCACAGTGGTCCAGGTCATCGCTATCAACACTTCAGTGAATTCCAAATTAAAGTCAGCAGCCAGATTGGAGGGCTATTAACTGGAATGAACTACTGGAGCGCCTGAGGAACAAAGAAAACCAAAGGCCACAGCTCCATTCTAGGCCCAGGCCCAGTCTCCTTGGTTGAAATATTGTGTGTATAAATGTATGTATATGTGTGTGTATGTATGTATGTATGTATGTGTGCTCATATGTATATGTATATGTATATTATGTGTATATGTATGTGTATGTATGTATGTGTATGTATGTATGTGTATGTATGTATGTGTATGTATATATGTGTATGTATATATGTATGTGTGTGCATGTATGTATATGCATGCATGTATGCATATGTGTGTATATTTGTGTATATATGTGTATGTGTATATGTATGTGTGTTCATGCATGCATGTGCATGTATGTGTGTGCATGTATATATGTATGTGTACATATATGTATGTATATATGTATGTATGTATGTGTGTATGTGTGGGTATACGTATGTGTGTGTATGTGAGAGAGAGTGTGTATGTGTGTGTAGGTGTGTGTGTGAGGGGGGGCGTCTATGTCCATATGTATGTGTGCACATGCACATACCTATCCTGTCTCTCTACCACTTTCTGCTTTATTCTTCTGAACAGGGTCTCTCACTGAACCTGGAGCAGGGCTGGTGATTGAGGCTCTCCTGTCTTCACCTCCCACAGCACCAGGATTAAAGGTGCATTATGACCAAGTTTAGCTTTTCACCCAGGGGCCAGGATCTAAACTTAGAGCCTCACACTTGTGCAGTAAGCACTCTTATCCATCGAGGCATCTTTCCAGAACCCTTGACATTTTACTAGGCTGCTTAGCTATAGTAAAGACCATTTTGGCTTGGGAAATAAGAAGACTACACACATATGATACTGTATTTATAAACGTCTGTTTTCTAACACTTTAATACCAGAATAACTTTCTATGGATTTTACACGTTCCCTGGATCCAGTTTTTACTAAACATTTATGGTGTGTTTCTATAATTACTAAAGCAATATATTTTCCTTGTAAAATGTGGTCTCTGAATGGCAGGGGATAAGTCACTTACCATTCTACCAGAGATACCAAATAGCAATATTTTGTGTGTTGCATGTACACACATTACAAGGAAATTGAGCTACACTGTAATAACGCTATTTCACTTGAGGACATTTATATACCAAAGCCATCGCTATATTCTATTCCACGAACATGGCCTAACATTACTCCTGCCCGTCTGGAAGCAGCTTCTTGGCTGGAACTCTTCTTGTAAGCAGCACTACAGTGGGCAGTTTTGTTTGTACGTCTTGCCTCATGCTTCCTTGGGGTTAGAGCCTGCCTGCTGGATTTCTGGATCGACAGGAACATACATTTTAAGGGGTTGGATGGTCCCTGATGAAATTCAAATCCTGCCAATAGGAGAGTTCGTTATTATGATGCAGCCCAAACCCAAGATGTTTAACATGCCTTCTGTAGCTCTTTTGAGAGGTGGAAGGAGACTTTTGCTGCTTCAATTTTCTTAAACATTGACAAAACTGACATTTTTTCATATTATATGGGTTAAAACTAACTAAAATGCAAAGATCACCTTAAATACAAACCAGGTCTGAAATTAAATAAAATTTCATTTTATTTAATGGAAATAAATAAGACAATGACGGCAGTCCTTAGGATTGCAAATTGGCTGAAATGAGATGTTTTACTGCTGTGCCTCTGATAATGATGAGTGAGATTTACCTAGTACCTTCTTATACGCTGCATTTTTCTGTATTTGTGGCATGTCATCTTTATTACCACAGTGAGCAATAGATACGATTTTACTGTCATTGTCAATAAGATAGGGAACAAAGAAGAAATGCCTTTACTCCAGTTTCCATGACTACTGAAATGCTGTTTTCATTTATAAAAGAAAGAGAATGGTTTGGTTCTTAGTTCTAGAAGTTTAAGGTCATAGCATGGGCATTTGCCAGACACTGGTGCAAGAGCTCACAGTGACAATATCGGCAAGATAACAGGTGTGCACAGGGGAAGGAGGACCAGGGAGTGAGATGAGAAACCAGGAGGAAGACTGGGGTCCCTCAGAACAACTTTCATCCCTTCTTAGGCTACTGCACTGGATCTATCTGTTGAAGGTTCGGTTCCTAGTAGAGCTACATTGGGCATCAATATTCTAACATATAAAGCTGGGAGTGGGAAATCACATTCAAACCATAGCATTACTATCATACACAGACACACACATGCATGCACACATGCACATACATACACATATACCACACATACACACACACACAGACACACACAGACATACAGACACACCACATGCACATACACACAGACACACACATACTCACATGCACATAGACACACGCAGATACACACAGACACACACATGCATGTATACAAACATACTACACACACACCACACACTACTTATTCACACACAGACAGACACACAGACACACCAGATACTCACACATACACACAGACACTTATATACTCACATGCACATAGACATACACAGATACACACAGACACACACATGAATGCATACACACTCACACACACTCATATACACAAACACCATCTTTGGATAAGATTGATAGTTTTTCTCTATACTGAATGAATTGTTAATAAATAAAATCAGTGTAATGGACTTCTATAAAAACATTTTCAGGGTGTTTTAAATTATTTAACCTTAACTTCCAATTTTGGTTTAAGTATATATACACATGTACAACATTGGTGGTTTGCATTTGGGACTGAACAACGAATGGAGCAGGAATTTGGATCCAAATTTCCACAAATTTAGGTCATTTAGGCTACATGTCGGATGCTTTGCTTTGTAACGTCTCTGGAAAACACAGTCCTTGGGTTTGAACTGGTTCCCTTCTGCCTCCCATTTGAGCCACCCTTTCTTTGTACAGGAAGTACAAAGACTGTACAGGAAGTACAGGACTTTTCAAGCTGCTGTGAAGATTCTATACATTGTACTCAAGGCTTAGGCTTGGATATGGATATGTAAAGCAAGTTTATGTTGAAAATTTTTATATGCAGAAGCCAAGGTAGGTGCGATATATCAGTAGTGAAAAAGCCGATCCCATGAATAACAGAAAAGTCAGGGTGAAAAATTGCCTTGATACTGGATAATGACAATGATGGTTAAAAAGCATGAAAATCAGCATTTTGATTGAGAAGTCTGATTGGTCAACAAATGCCAGAAAATTCTAATTATTTTCCCTAAGTTGGTAGAAATTAGGAGACTTAAGTTCCAACAGCCAAAGACTTTATGAAAGACAGGACCATTAATTAAAGTTCAGGTCATTCAGGCTTCAGTGGGTACATGAAGTGCTTCCCACATGTACGGACACCAAGCTTTTCTGTATTCCTGCTGCCTTTTGCCTGACCTTTCTGGGGTTACAATGCACATGAATATATGGCAACTCATCCCTCTGTGCCCGTGATGTTACCACTGCCTAGCTAGGCATCTATTCAGCTGGGCACTTGAAGCTGCATGGGAGGGCCAAGTGTCTTTGCTTACATAAGGGGAGATGAGTCTTTATGTCGGAAATAAACTTTATAAAATAAAAAAAAAAGAGGATCCATACAGTCAAGAACCCCTTGACACAGACAGGTGTCCTTGCGTTCTTTCTTTTCCTACTAATGTCTTCAGTGTTTACAAAAAAAAAAAAATGCTTAGTGATAAGAAAACAATAAAGTAACTGGTACAATTCAATCATCATAGATACTTTGAAATGGTAACCCTATAGATACTGAGAGGACTGAGACAGGCAAGACTCCATGACAGGCTTCAAACTGGCAGTTCTGGAGACCGTCCTGATCTGTTTCCCAGAACTGGGCAAGTCAGAAACTGGAAAAACTCCAGGCCGAAGGCAGCCAATCAGAAACTGCCCTGCTACCTGGCCTGAGGCAAGAGCAGTGAGTCAGCAACAGTTTCCAGGCTTCTCCAGCAATAGTCTCTAGCTCCCCGAGCCCTAACCCCAAGTTATGCTCCTAGAACGTCCCCAGAGTCCTAGTCAACCCCAAAGACCCGCATACCCTAGAGACTGAATCAACCAATTAAGATAATGGTCACCTACCCCTCTCTTGAGTTCCCCTAATGTGCTTTAAATTGGGCCTTTGAGCTCACCTGGACATCTCCATCTTGGTAAATGGTAGACCCCAGCATGCTGGACTTCTGCGGAATAAAACACTCTTTGTTTTTGCATAATATTTGAGTGTGTGTGTGTGTGTGTGTGTGTGTGTGTGTGTGTGTGTTGGGCGGGGGAAATTATTCTTCAGCAAATCATGGACCCTTACAATACCATCAGAAATATCCTAAAACAGCAAATGCACTGATACCATCAGATATTTTCCTATTAATTCTTTGGCCCCAAGGCAGATAAGATACAAAGACCATGACCTTATAATTTTCATTTCCTACCAGTGCACAGCACATTGGAATCCAAGATAGGAGCTCTATATAAGTGCCCTCCCACACACATCAATCACTTCTGAATTCTTTCTCCAGGAAATGAGTCACACAGTGGGAATTTGCAGTCATTTCAAGCTCTTGTTTCAGAGGTTAGAAAATCTCCTGTTCTGTGCCAGTATTAAGAGTAGTTTGCCTCTTTTGTTTTTGAATTGTTGGCCACAGAGATGACGTTAGACTAATCCCTATCATCTTACCACAAGGGAATCGGCAACAGGAACCAAGTCAGTAAAGTGAGCAGCTCTACTCTCTGCAGGACACTGGCCTGAATGCTTTACTTGGTTTTTAAAGTTCTTCTCCAGTGCAATCAGTGTCCACAATTGCAAGAAGTCTGGGGAGACAAGGTTAGCCAGCGTGAGCTCCCTCAGATATCCTAGTCCTTGTATTGAGAAGGCTGGGCTGACTCCAGGATGGGCTTCAAATTCAGGAGACTTGGCCTAAATCTGTTTCTAAGAACTGAGCAAGTCCAGGCCTCAGAAGCTGCCCCACCACCTGACCTGAAGCAAGGACAATGGGTCAGCAGCAGTTTCCAGACTTCCCCATCAACAGTTTCCAAACCCCCAGGCCACAGCAATGATTCTGGAATGTCCATAAAAATAGAGCCCAGATTAAGATAAAGGTCACTTACCCCTCTACAAAATTCCTGTAATGTGCTTGAAAATCCGGCCTGCCAGCTCACTTCAGGGTCTCTCCATCTTCGTATATGGTAGATCCCAGAATTCTGAACCTCTACAAAATAAACTCTGCTATTGTTGAGTCCAGAATATCATTAGTCAGCAAATCATGGAGCCTTACAATTGTATGCATGTCAGGGTCCAGCAGTAGTTCTGCCTAGTCAGCTTCCTCCTCCTCAGGGTGTCCAGACCTTGCTGTACACTCCAGGCTGGAGAGATGACGTGGAGTCTGGAACAAGTGGGATTCTACAGGATCCAGTTCTGGCTGGGAGTGTATGTGGGTGGGGATAGGGCTCCTCCAAGGATCATAGCCTTACAACTCATTTTAGACCAAGGCCTCTGCTGTTGGTCAATGAAACAGTTCTAGTACAAGATCTTAGCTTGGGCACATCCACAAGCCCACACACGCCAGGGTATTTGTAGACCTTGGAGAGTGGGAAGGAGCTTTCCGAGTAAATGAAAATCATGGACTAGAGTTTAAAGTGCTAAGTATACCTCATTTGCGTGGAGAGGCATTGTAGGAATCCTTGATGCTTGCTGGGCGGGTCTTATCACAGAAACAGAAAGTTGAACTTGTAGTTCTGCCAATGGCCACTTGACCTTCCCTGGATAGAGGGTGTGGGAGATCAGATTCCTAGGACAAGGTTAGAGAACCGGAAGCCCTGCTGGTAAAAGGAGTCCTCTGTCTTGCACGGAGCTCAGAGGCGCTATCCAGTCATGGTAGACAGTGATCTTAATTTGCAGTTCCCCTCAACTCCTTACCCTGACTGTGGACAGATATCACAGGAATCAATTCTGAGTTCTGAAAGCATGGCTGGGACATCCGGAAAGCATGGCTGATCCCAGAGATCAGTAATTAGACGATACCCATGACTGAATGCAGCCCTGGGATAGTGATCAGCAGAGGTCCTGAGTTCAATTCTCAGCAACCACATGGTGGCTCTCAACCATCTGTAATGGGATCTGATGTCCTCTTCTAGTGTGTCTGAAGACAGCGACTGTGTACAAATAAAACAAATAATTCCTAAAAAAAAAATCTAATCCTATGTGGATATGTGACCAGTGCTGTAGGGATTGCATTCATGTTAATGCACTATGATCTTAGGGAAGTGCTATTATTATTCTCCTCAGGTTAGGAAGCAAATGCTTTGGGGTTGAGTAACATGCCAATCTAACCAAAGAGTAGAGGAACTGGGATTTGAACCTGGGAAGTCTGTCTCCACTCTGTCATGTCTCGTTTTGTCCTGTGACTCTAATTCACAAGCCGAGCAGAGCTGCCCTCTGCACCAAGAGCTCTATATCTATGGGTTCAACAAATTATAGATCAGAAAGTATTTGGGAAAATGCCTTCAGGCTTACAAATAGTACAGACAAGTTTTTCATGTTATCGTTCCCTAATCAATGAAGCATGGAGGATTACACAATATGTATTTTGTATCAGTGATTATGAGTTAACCAGAAACTGTCTAGAGTACCCAGGTGTGTGGGATGTGTGGGATGTGTGTGTGTGTGTGTGTACCTCAGGTTGTATGCTCTGTTACAACAGAGCCTTGCCTATTTGCAAATCTGGGCATCCCAGGGGTTCCTACAAACCATTCCCATGGTACGATTCCACTTTCCCTTCTTAAAAATAGACTTTTACTTATTTTATTTAAGTGTTTTCCCTGCATACCCACTTGTGCCTGATACCTAGAGAGTCCAGAGGAGAATGTTGGATTCCTTGCAGCTGGAGTGAGCTGCCATATGGGCACTGGGAACCAAACCTGAGTCCTCCACAAGAGCAGCTAGTGCTCTTAACCACTGAGCCATCTCTCCAGGACCATGGTGTACCCTTTTTGTGGATTGTCACCCAGGACCAACCCATCCATGTTCTTCAAGTGTTTTTATGAGACCGGGGGGGGGGGGGGGGGGAAGGGAGGGCTGTGATTTGATGATTCTAGAAAGAAAAGAGGGAGGCATGGCCATCTTGAAGACACTTGCCCCTGAATGGGGACTTCTGAAGGGCTAGCTTAGTGAAGACTGAGGAGGCCTTAAAAGCCAGCCTGAAGTTGGGAGAGAACCCTGAACCTATCTCTGGTTGGGCTGAAGTGACACAGCCAGACCCATCAACATTCCCCTATATAGCAGACACAGCAAGGGTCTGGAATGCCAATCAGGTGATTTAGCGGGCAATGATACTAGACTCCTTTCCTTTCTTTGCCCAAAAATACAAAATGAAATTATTTTGTCATTTGCTTGCTTTGTTTTTTTTTTTTTTTCCCCTCTCCCTCCTGTCCTCTTGCCAGCAGGGCTTTCTTTCTTTCTATTTCTTCCCTGCTGTTATCAAGATGAATAAAGCTACATATTCCAAGGCCTTCTGTTGACCTTTGGGACTTAAAAGTCTCCCCTGACAGAAAGAAAGTATCTCTGAAATGAATGTGGATCCACGAGAGTACTTCTGGCATGTGGAGGGAACAAATGATGGAGCTCTTTCCAATTCACAGCACCCAGCGGGCAGAAAAGCAGCAATTTGAGATTTCGAAGTGGCTGAGAGTCTTACAAGATAAATGCTGAGGGTTGGCACTCAGAGGTACCAGGTAAGTATAAATTCTGCAGGTCCCGGGGGTCCTGGCTCCCCAGGGCTTCAAAACGAAGGGCAGGCACTGCTTTATTACCATCAGGCTGCAATGGTCTCTCTCTAAAGCAGATGGGAGATTTTTCTCCTTTTGTCTTGGCAAAGAGACCTGTTTTTCACACACATTCATGAGTTCTAGAGAAATGAGTGTTTCTATTTAAATGAAGTAATGACATTTCCCATAGCAAAGACCAATGGCTTGGTAGGAAGGCAGTACCTGTGTGACAAACCACATAGGCAATTTGCCCTTCTTTTTAAAAATAACTGCCTTTTATTATATATGCATTTTATTTATTTGTGTGTTTGTATGTGTGTGTGTGTGTGTGCGTGCATTTGTTTATGTGGGTGAGCATGTGACATGTCCTAATATGGAAGTCAGAAGACAACTTGTAAGAGTCAGGTCTCAGTCCTTCCCAGGTGTGACAGCAGGGGGCTGTACTCACTGAGCTATATCATTAGCCCCCAAGTTTTCCTTCCTGGGATAATCAGGAGTGGCAGCATTAGACTTGAATCAGCACAGAAGACTCCTGATTCATTTCTCTTCATCTGTAAGTGGTGAATTACTCACTGCTTATAAATCAAAGTGAAATCCTCACTAAGGCGTATGAATCTGCAGTTCTCGTCTGACCCCTGCCTAGTCTTCCTCTCCCTTTCTCTACTGCAACAACACACTCTCTCTCCTTTATTTCTACCTAGCGTAGCTCGCTCTGGGGCTATGGGCTCTCCATTTTTGTTTGCCTGGAATTACCCCCTTGGCTTGCAACATTCAGCCATCAAACAGACTCCCTAGACTGCTTACCTTAAAAAGCACCATTTATCTTCCTTACTTCCCTTAGATTATTTTTCCTCTAAGGCCACCATTTACATCTGATGTTGTATTGGTTTCCATGGTAGCCAGTCTCTTTCCACTGTAGCGTAAACTATATGAGAACATGTCCCCTCTCCACCGCTCACCACTCGATCCCTTGCCCCGACTACACTAGTCTCCTGTGCATAAAAGCATGCAGTGGTTACTGATTAGATGGCTCCTGTTTTCTCCATCTTAAATGTAAAATAGAAAGAGGCCCACTTGTGCTATTTGCAAATATTATAAATAATCTATTAAAGAAAATCTCCCAAACTCCCTAGCATTGTATGTAGCATAAACTGTGGTGGGTTGCCAACTGTCACTGTGTTGATACTTGTTTTAACACAGCATATTACTATTTATGATCACTTGGAAGGACAGATCAGAAACCTTGATACAGGGACTCTTAGGTATCAGGGACTCATCTTCTGACCTCTCAAAATACTGTATTTGTGCACCTTCTCTGGGGCTTCTCTGAGGAATTAACACCCATCCGGTCACAGAGGCAGCTACCCAGATAGCCCATCTCCATTATTATAGGTCTTGTTTTTGTTTTTGTTTGTTTTTATTTCCCAATAATACAACTCCATTGACTTCCCTCTTCCAGTGGGGCTCAATAGTATAGCATGTGTTCTGAATTCTTGAGGTCTAAGGCTCAATACTTATTGTTGGGGCCGGCCTACGGCTCTCATGTCCAGGTTCAAGCCTGGGAGGCAGCCTGGAGCTGAAAGAAAAGGAATCTAGGCAGAAGAGAGAGAGAAATGGAGCCAAGACAGTATTCTGATCAAGACTCAAATTTTTAATGGCAGACATGCTTTATAAAGGAGAGGGGAGGCCCGTTACCGCCAAATCATCCTTGGAGCCCAGCTGCAGGTGACCACATGTAGGCTCCAGAATAGCTAGGCAGACTCCCAGCAGGTAGCAGCAGCAGCAGAGGCTGAACAATAGAGTGATCCAGGGAGGCAGGTTCCACCCTAAGTAATCTCCTTAGTGGCATCAAAGTCAAGGTCTGCCTCAGCCTGCTTCAGGCTTGCTGGAGGCTACATATCCTCCCTGTTATTAATATTTTAAAAAAAGGCTGAACTGAGGCATAAAATTTATTTATGCTCCATAGTTTTGCCTGATTTCTTTGGGCCTAGTGAAGAAACCTGTCTCAGTGGGATTCCCTAGCTTTTCTCATGGTAAACCCTTATTTGGTTAAGACTGTCTTAACTGTCTTAGTAAACACTCTACAGACCAGCCCTGAGCTGCAGGCTCTGTCTTTTTTAATGCTTAATTAGTTACTGAATAGGTAACTTCCTTATTGAATTCCTACTGAATTCCAAGTTGTCGGCTTCAAGGTCTTTCTAGGATGTTGGAACACTGGCTAAGGCTTAGCTATATAAGAATTCAAGCTTAAAAGCTACTTATAATAAGATAATACTAAAAGAGAGCACGTGGATCCATACACCAGACTAACTCGGGGATAGGGTAAGAATGTACAGGTTATGAGAACACCAAAGTTCCAGGAGGTGAGTTTCTGTGAAACTCTTTGCCTCGTGAGTGCTCTCAGGCCTCTCAGCCTGCCAAGCAAACTTCACTGGAGTGTGCATAGCATTCCCCCATTCTTATATTTCTGCTGAAGTTCCAGAATGTCCTGCCTCACCATAGCTATAGATCTCAGAAGTGCTTTGAAGATGAATGGAAACACAACGATCTACTAATAAAATAGTGCCAATAATAATAGCAAGTAGGATAATATATTGAACTCAATCCAGGGGATTCAATGCACTTAGGTTATCTTTTAAATCTCTGGCCAATTCATCAATATTCCAAGTGTCCAAGTGACTATTGCTAATATCTGAAATTTCTGCCTTTTTAGCCTTAATATATGCTATGTCCTGCCCTATTGTTAAGATTACTACTTCTAAGACATTAACCTTTACCTCCAATTCTTTACATGACTCTGTGGTGTATTATTAATAAACCACGGCCTCTTGGCATGTACCTCTGTCTAGATTAATATGATTCCAAGATCTGGATGCCCGTCTAGACTGTCCGACCCTCATAGCAAACCTTAATCCCAAATCAGACCAAAAACCACAATATGTACTAAAATGCTTCATGAATGAAGTTTAGTAACTGCCACCTGCACACTGTTGGAGGTGGGGATGCACACCTGCTGCAGTCATGCTGAAGGGCGCTGACTAACTTGCTTGAAAAACAAAGTCAAGACAGTGAAAGGCACAGTACAAAAGCTTCTTTTGGGGAAGTCCAGGTACTCCATTCAATTGCAAATTAGCAAAGATCAGGCTTAGACATAGAGCTCCTAGTGTGGGGGAGGTGACCTTGAGAATCCCAGAAAGGCTGCAATCTTTCTGGGAGAAGAGGCTGTGTTCTAATTTAACTTTGTTAAGTAATTAAGAATATTTTGTTATCTTCCCTGGGATACTCTAATACTGGAATTATTACTAGACCAGTCCAAAATTGAGTTAGAATAACTGGTCACTTGAGGGAAAAAGAAGAATCACTAATATTTCTAAGTCAGATTACACAGTCTCTGATGTTCTTTTTACCATAAGGTTAAAAGCTTGAAGCAAGGAAGCTTCATTTGTCCAAACTGGAAAAATAGCAAGCAAGGATGGGTTGAAAACATGTACCCAAATCAGCTTTCTAGTCACTAAAGTTAGGGCACTGAGTGAACTCACCTGTTTTGTCACACGAATTAGCCATCATGTTTCTGCAGCGTTCTGTGGAGAACCTATGCTTTTCCCTTTCCTAATAAGGTAGCTGTTCAGGATCAAGCCATATGCCAATAAGTAGATCCTTTTAAGATACTATAAGGCATTTATTAAATTCTTTGACATCCAAATTTCAAAATTCTAAAATAAAAGTATGATTTAAATAATGTGCACAGGAATGCACTAAATAATATGCATGGGGATATAATTTCCCCCTTCTTTGTCTTTTAAGAAGCTAAAGTTTTAAAGTTCCACAGTACCTTATCCTTGAGAATTAATAATTTGTTGACAAAACATCTCAAATACTTGACTGTTATAGTCATTATTAATGTAACATGGGCAGTGACTAATTGCACTTTCAATTGTTTCTCTTAAAGAGCAGTTGTAACTAGAAAGCTTGAAAAGTTATTAATAGTCACATGTGTATAATCTATTCAGAAATAAGAGCATTCATTTGCAGCAATTTATCAAGTATAAGTCCTTAAGAATTAACACTATTATGTGGAAACAAGTAGTAACTGAGGACACTAAGAGCAAAGAATTTAACATGCACAATTTCCAAGAATACTAAAATATTATCTTAAAGCATAACTATTTTGAATATATAAAGAACGAGATTATATATCTAATCTATCTTATATTTAGGACCTATATTTAGGACCTATAGACTGCCTGAGATATAAATCCAGCATGGCATTGCTTTAAGATATCCAGGCAATCTAGAACAATTTAATAAAACCAGCCTTCTTAAAAGGACAGCATTTTTTTCTTATGAGTTGTATATGCATAACTAATTGCAAATTTGAGAATTAATAGCATCTGAGGGATGAACAATCTTAAGCAATTGTGAGCTCTGAGATATAATATTGACTATTAATATACAAATTAAGGTTTGATTGTTCAGCATTTTAAAACATCATCCACAGCACACAACTTAATTATCTGTGCTGAAGCAGGGGGAAGCTCAAAAGAATAAGTGTGTGATCCAATTCACATCTACTTATTTCCCATAGAGGGGTTGTTTTTAAACACAATAATTGGGATGCATGCATGCATGAATTTATAGAAGATACAGAAGCATGCATAAAAACAATTTTTAACTTATCTTTGGGATATTGATTGTCAATTTTAGTTAAAATAATGGTATGCAATAGATCAAATATTAATATTCTGTAATAACCAAATTAATTGCTGTTTGGAACAAGGAACAGACACTTAATCAGGTTTTTAAGACACAATTCTTGTTATAGTTATCCCAAACTATATGAATTTATCTTATAATTCTTTGTTAGCACCACAGTGGCTTAATAAGATGTTGAAACTGTGCCTTGAGGTGAATGCCACCTTGGCCTTGCCCTTGAGAGGCATTAGCTAATAAAATACTTTCCACTTAGGAAACAATATACACTGAAATATTCAAACTCTTAGCTCCTTGATTACAGCTCACTAGAAGCAAAACTTTTTACAATTATCAGAATGTAAAGGAAAAAACAAACCTTTAAATCTATAATAACTTTATATGAAGTAGGCAAGTCAAATCGCAATGTCCTGATAAATTCTACAGCCTGATTGACCTTTTATAAACTTTGAATTTAAACTTCATTTGGAACAACATCTGTAAAGGTGCTCTTACAGCTAAAAGGAATTCTCTCCTGAAGGTAGGGATGAGGGAGGTTCTCAGAACTTACCTAGTCACAGTTTGCGAAACAAAGGAGATTTTGCGCCAACTTCCCTGAGGCTGCTCTGAACTTGCATTAACTTGAACATAAGAAAAAATTTTCTAACTCAAGCATTTTGGCCCTCCTGTAATGAGGACAGATTTTAGAACTTTTAAGTTTCTTTGCAATATTAGACTATAACTACAACCTTGGGAAAGCAAAACCCAATTTCAAAACGATTTATCACCTTAAGAATCAACAGTAAAACTTCACTACCACATTGTGAGATTTGGCTGCCAATTTATACCTATGAATGCATGACAGTGCTTTAATGCTTCATTAAGAGACCTTGCTTTAAATCTTATCTTAATCTTACTTTCTAGGATAAGAATCACATTAAATATTATCTCAGCTAGAAGTATCTTAGGAGGCCAAGTTTTTTTTGTTGTTGTTGTTGTTTTGTTTATTTTTTGTTTTGTTTATTTTTTTGTTTTGCCTGCTTATGCCACGTGTTTGAAAAGACTCTTGCCAATTTAAGGCTAACCTTCTGTTACCAATGTAACAATTATTTAATCCTAACCAATAACTTATGAGCTGATTGTGAAGGCATGCAGAGCACATTACCAGAAAAAAAAAATGAAGCAGCTACACTTAGACCAATCAGAGAATATTAATTTCTTCTAGTTATAATTATAAAATAAAAAAGCACTTTGTCATTAGCTAAACACAATAATCACGAATGCAGAGAATTTTCTTAGGGAAAAAAAAAAAAAAACATCTATCAGCTATTTCGCCCCAAAACCATGAGGCTGTAACCCTTTTTTAAAAAAAAAAACAGTTTTTCCAGCAGGGGCCCTCCTGCTGTGCCTGATTCTGGCTAAAGCATGTGGCCACTCTCCTTTGCTTATACCAGCAATCTTTTGTTTTTCAACACAAAACACAGAACATTCAGTCATTCAGACGACTAGACATGAACATACATGAATTGAACATGTGGACAAGACCTTAGACAAAAACACAAAGAGAACTCCTGCCGTAAGGGCTAGAGAGAGAAAGGCAGGGCATCTCCTAAAATTTCTCTCTGCTTCTGAGATATTTTCCTCCCGCCTGATGCAGTTTCCGACTACGGCCAATCCGCCTGATTATTAAATCCAAACCCTTTTCTCTCTCTTACCTAAGAAGCAGCTTCTGGAACCTGCGGCCAACTGCCTTTTACGTTCCTAGATCCTGATACCTCACTGCTGAACCTAAGTGAACCCAGTGCGAGGGTTTAACGCTGTTCCAGCTTAGCTCATACTGCACCTAGCAACCTTTTTGCCCGTTGCTTCTCATGTTCTGGTACGAATTTTCTATCTGTGGAGCTCCCTACCAGCAGTGTTTCTTCCATCGTCCTCTGCTATTCCCAGGTCCCGAGTTGGTTTGCCAAATTGTTGGGGCCGGCCTGCGGCTCTCATGTCCAGGTTCAAGCCTGGGAGGCAGCCTGGAGCTGAAAGAAAAGGAATCTAGGCAGAAGAGAGAGAGAAATGGAGCTAAGACAGTATTCTGATCAAAACTCAAATTTTTAATAGCAGACACGATTTATAAAGGAGAGGGGAGGTCCATTCCCGCCAAATCATCCTTGGAGCCCAGCTGCAGGTGACCACGTGTAGGCTCCAGAATAGCTAGGCGGACTCCCAGCAGGTAGCAGCAGCGACAGAGGCTGAACAATAGAGTGATCCTGGGAGGCAGACTCCACCCTAAGTAATCTCCTTAGTGGCAACAAAGTCAAGGTCTGGCTCAGCCTGCTTCAGGCTTGCTGGAGGCTACAACTTACCATGTTAAAAAGATCAAAAATTAAAGGAATGGACTAAATAAATAAAATACAAGTCACATACACATACACGGTGTGGTGGTTGGAATGAAAAGGCTTCTCCCAACCCCCATAGGCTCATATATGTGAGAGCTTGGTCCCTAGTTAGTGGAATTGCTTGAGAAAGATTAGGAGGTAGAACTTTGGTAGAAAAGGAATGTCACTGGGGGTAGTGGTTGAGGTTTAAAAAGCCCATGTGAGGCTCAGTTTTATTCTCTCTGCCTCTGACTTGAAGATCAGCTTGTAAGCTCTCAGCTACTGCTGCAGCGCCATGCCTGCCTGCTTGCTGCCATGCTCCCTGCCATGATGGTCATGGTCTCACCCTCTGAAGGTGTGAGCAAGCCCCCCATGAAGTGCTTTCTCTTATGAGTCACCTTGGTCAAGGTGTCTCTTCACAGTGATAGAAAAGTAATAAGACTTGGATTTTTTTTTTTAAATACATAGTGGGCATTGGAAGAGAAATGCAGTTTAAAAAAAAAAGAAAGAAAGGAAGGAAGGAAGGAAGAAACGAAGGAAGAAAGAAGCAATAGATTCTGTAATGAAAGAACAAGTGGAATCTTTGAGAAGAAAAATTCCAATAAACTCAGCAAATACTGGTTTGTATCATTGTCTATTAGACCAGGCAAAAGAATGTAAAAATTTAAAGTTGACGAATTATTAAATCTATGGGCTAGTGAGATGGCTTAGAGGTTAAGAGCACTGACTGCTCTTCCAGAGGTCATGAGTTCAAATCCCATCAACCACATTGGGCCTCAACAACCATCCATAATGAGAAACAAAAACCCTATGGGCCAGAACGAATGGGGCCAGAGGAAGCAAACTGATAAAAGAATGTAATAAAATATTGAACTAATGACAGCCTGTAAAAAAATGAATTATTAAATCTAGATTTCAATAAAAGCAAATAATTAGAACAGTAATATTCACAGCATTCATGAACTCTGGGACAGGATTAAGGGACCAAATCCGTGAGTCTATGGTAGAAATGAAGGAATACAGAGTAAAGGCATGAAAGCTAATTCAACAAATTTTAGCAGAAAATTCTCCCTATCTAAAGAAGGAAAAGATCAACCATGAACAGGGGGAGTTTGGAACTCTATGTGGATGTGAGCAGGCAAGAATGTTTCCTCAGTTCTGCAGTCAAGATGCCTGTGGTATGGGACGAAGAAAGAACCGTGAAAGCTGTAAGAGAAGAATTCCAAGTTGGTCCCATAATAGCAGCAGCCTTAATAGAGGCACTAAAGAACAGGAATGTGTGATTGATACATTTGAAACCCTGGAGAAAAAAAAACAAAAAACTACCAATCAAGGTTACTATATCCAGCAAGGTTATCCTTTAAAATCAAAGGATAAATGGAGACCTTGCATGCTATCATAAATTAAAGGAACTTATGGTTCAGAACCAGCACTGCAAATGATACTTAAAGGTATACTATCCCCAGAAGAAGAAAGATAATACATGAATACCAGAGCTCAGGAAAGAACAGCTCTCACTAGAAAATTAGGCAAATAAGAATGAAGAAAGTCAACTGTTACTAACTCAGTAAACCAGGAACCTGTAAGATAGAGAAGGGAGAAATTGGTATATAATATTCAATAATAATTCCAAATGAAAAAAGGCTTGGCATGCCACCTAAAAGACATAGATTAATTGGATGGACTATGAAATGACACTCAATTTTTGCTGTCTGCAAGAAACTCACACCCCTGCCTGGAAAAAACACAAACAGGCTAAAATGAAAGACATAAAAGAGATAAGTCCAAATCTACTCTAAAGCCAAGAATAACCCACAGACCAGACTTCAGGCAAATATTAGCCATAAGGGATAAGGAAAGCCATTACACTTAATAACTTAGAATTAGTCTCTTGTATCATACTAAGAAAAATCCATCAAGAATATAAAAATGATTGTGAATTTACATTTATTGAATGTAAATGCATCCAGTTTCATAGAACAAACCCTACAGGACATAAAAGAAATGGGTCCATAAAGAGGTAAATTTAATATTCTGCACTAATAAATAGGCTGCCTCATTCAAAAGGAAAAAAGTCAACAATGGAACTTCAGCATATGATATACCCCATCTCAAAACACTAAAATAATGATGATAGCAATAACTAATAAACCAAGTAAAGCAAAAAAATAAAAATCCATATATAGTAGATAGGGTATTTATACAAAATACATAATAATCTTTCTAATAACATACAATACAAAACAAATCAAAGATATATTTTCAGAAATAAGTTTTTATGAGTGGCTGCTCTATTATCAGCCAGTATCACTGTCCGCATTTCTAAGTTAGCCTTTTTGCTTTTTACGTATTTTTTATTACATTTTATGTGTGCATGCACATGTGCATGGTTTTTTTTTTTTTTTTTTTTTGCGAACACGCACATAGCAGAGTGGATAGTGGTGCCCAAAGGATAACTTAAGGTAGTCAGTTCTCCCTTCCCACCATGTGGGTTCTGAGCATTGAACTCACTCGGGTCATGAGATGTGGCAGTAAGTGCCTTTAGCTGCTGAGCCCCTTTCTTGTGTTTTTTTAAATGATCAATTCCTTGGTTAGCATGATTGCATCAAAATCATGCTCATTTGGATATTGGTCAAGCATACTTGAGTAGTTCCCATGTAAAGATGTTTGTTCAAATGTAAGGCAATGAAGTTAGATGAAATCATATTGTATAGAGACTCACCTCAGCTGTGGTAAAGAGCCACTCAGGGATAACATTCTAAAGTGTAGAGTGTCAGGCATCTTCCTCTTCTGAAGGAATGCAGTATTTGATAGTAGGTCATGGTTGGAAACACAGCGTGTGTTACATGTTTTCAGACTACACCAAAAAAGCAACAAAAGCAATGTGTAAGTTACTATTTGTATCACTGTGACCGAACAGCCAATAAGAAGCAATTCAAGGGAAGAAGGGTATATTTGAGTTCATGGCTTGAGGATATATGGTCTGCATGATGGGAGGTTGCACCGTGGCTTGAGCACGGCCTGTTTGTTCACATTTGAGTGGTTCTGCAAGCAGAAAAGGGAGTTCTAATACTCAGCTGGCTTTTGCCCTTTTCAGTTAGCCTAGGACCCTGGTAGGCAGGGTAGGTCTCCCCCCTCCTCACTTAAAACTCTCTGGAAAACACCTCAAGCTGATGTACCATATTGATACCCTAGGTGGTTTTTACACCAAAGTTGAAAAATCAAAATTTACTATCACAAGCCAGGAGAACCTTGTCTTTAAGAGTATGAGAATGAATAAGAGCACAGTATAAAGGCATAAATGCATAGGAACGCCATAGTGGATGAAGTCTATTACTTTGTATACTGAATCTTAAAAATTAAATAAAGGGCTATATAATTTCAAAACATCAGAGTGGCAATAGAAAATGCAAGAACTTTTGGACTGAAATTCTAAAGCAGACAACTGACTACCTGTTTTCCCATGACCTCTTAGCAATTTCAAATGTGTGATGATAAATCAGCTTGGGACAGGTATAAGGCCAATAATAGTATTTATTTTAAGGCTGAAGATTTCTGAAGAGTCAAACATTTGGCCCACCAGAGGCTGTGAGTAGGTTGAATAACTTAAAAACAGGGTCAGGAGAGATGTCTTAGTGCTTAACAGAAAATACCAGTCAAGCATTAGCACTTGAAGCCCAGTTCCCAGAGCCTACATACAAAGCCAGGCCTCACCACATGCACACCTGTAGGCCCAGCAAACCACCAGCCTAGATGTGGGTCCATGGGAGACCTTCCTCTAATTACTACACTGAAAAATGACACAGCAACATGCCTAGCATCCTCTTCTCCCTAAGCACATGTAACCTTCCCACATATACATACACACCCACGTACATACACATGCAGCCCCACATACAAATATGTGCATACATAGCACACACACACACACACACACAGACACACACACACACACGCCATACTCCATAAACCACACACACAAAACACCATACACTACATACTATATACACCACACCATACACCACAGACCACATACACACACATATACCATACCAGAAACCACATACACACATACCACACCACAAACTACACACACACACACATACACATATACCACACCACAAACCACTCACATACACACACGTATACCACACCATACACCACAAACCACACACACATCACACCATGCACCACAAACCACACACACACACACACACACACACACACACACACACACACACTAGACAATGAAAACAGTCTAACCGACAGACAAACATTCCTCTCAGTGCTTAAGAAACAATTTTAAAAGTCAGAAGAAGATAATCATAGTCATTAATGTTTTTTTTTTAAAATAATAATGAAAACTAGTTCTTGTATTTTGTTAAAGAGAAATGAACACAGGTGAAAATGTGGATACTGGAAGAGAACAGACTACCAAAGAGATGAGTAAATATTTGCTACAATAAAATAGCACCGCTGTGTACTTGAGATATACACAGAATATATGCGAGTAATAAGGAGAAGGCAGCAGACAGAAGGCTTTAGCCAAGTCAGCACAAAGCCCAGCTGTGAGGTGCTGGCCCAGCTGGAGGCCCTCTCTTGCAAATCAGTGCTGTGCAAAATAAATAGGCACTCACTGTTAGACTAGAGAAGCCACAGGAGGCTTTCCTCGAGGTGGGGCTTTAGTGGAAGAGCAGCCACCACAGACAAGGGCACCGGCCTCTACCCAGAGCAATTCTATCTCCCTAGGAAATAGTTCAGCATTTGGGGGAAGAGGCAGTAAGGGCAATTTGTGTTGACCTTAAAGAAGTGACCAACAGTGTAGACAGAAACAAGTCATGAAGCCAAGGAGGAGGCACACGGATATATGGTTGGTGGAAAATATACCTTTTTTTTCCTTTCTTTCAAACTTTGTTGTTGTTTTGTTACTGAGACAGGGTTTTTCTGCATAGCCCTGGCTGTCCTGGAACTCTCTTTGTAGACCAGGCTGGGCTTGAACTCACAGAGATCCTCCTGCCCCTGCCCCAACCTCCTGAATGCTAGTATAAAAGGTGTGTGCCACCATGCCCAGCTGAACCATACTTTTTTTACATACTAGTGACATGTTCCCCACTTCTGGAGTCATATTGCCTACAGGGTGCAAGATTCAGACAGAAATGCAAAACTCCTTCCCTGTTGCCTTCCTCTCACAGACACTGAGAAGAGGAAGCTGTGGGCTACTCTGGGAAAGCTGAGACTTTCCTATGCATTTATGCCATTATACTGTGTGTGTGTCTGAAATCCAAGGTGAAGACAGTAGGTGGCTAGGTATGGAGCAGATCTAAGTCATCACTGGGGAAGGTAAAGCCTGGGTCATGCTGGGTGTAAGCAAAGCACTAACTAGTAAGACCAGTTCATTGATTAATGGTGACATCACTTTACGGGTTCAATAGAGAGATGTACCTGCTCCCAAGTTTAGGGCCACTTTGGCTCTATTTCTTATACAAAGCATATAGCTTAAAAACAAATGAAACTCTATTTTAAAACACACACACACACAAACATGCATGCACGAGCAAAACAAGCAGATGTGGCCATAATAAGGTGCTGGAACCACGAGCAATACGGTACAGACTCAATGGTAAAGCTGGCAAGTGGTAAACTTGTGTGCTGAGTTATGCAGCTCGGCACAACATCATTCCTCAGATAAGGCCAGGCACCTATGTTTAGGGTTGCTCTCCAAAGGAAGTCAGGCGGAGAGAGGGAAGTCCCGCTAAGAAAGGAGTCCTCCATTTTGCACCAAGTTGGGAGAGCCACCCGGTCATGGGGGACTTCGACCTTAATAGCAGGGTTCTCCAACATAAAAGCCTGATACGTGACCAGAGGCGTCCTAGACTTGAGGAACTCATACATCACTGGTGTGGGTGGGGAATAGTACAACTAACTGTGGAAGCGTTTCAGTAGCCCTGACAAGATCAAGCATATGTCTGTAAAATTGCCTCAACAATATTCTGGATCCTAGGTGTCAGCTTGTTTATGCCTCAAGGCCCAGGTCTTGCCTGGTGTGGCTGAGAAAGTTTTCCTCTAAGATGAATTTAACATTTGGGTCCTTGGCTGTGGTACAGCTTGCCCAGTCGAGCAACGGTGGGCCCCATCAAATCAGGCGATAGCCTTTAGAGTACACGGGAGTCCTCAGGGAGCAAGAGACTCTCCCTTTATCATGCCTTTAGATTCTAGCTGCAACCCTAGGTCTTCCCCAGACTCCATCCTCTCGTAGGTTACACCTGTCATCTTCTACAGCACATCAGCCAGTAGTTTAAATTGGAAATCACGTCCTCACTCCCCTACTGGACTTCTGACTTCAGCATCTTCAGCTTCTCTGGTTGTTGTTTTTCTCCTCATGCCCCTCCCCCTTCTCCCTCTTCCTCCCTCTTCTCCCCGTCCTCCACTGCGCGCGCGTGCGCGCGTGTGTGTGTGTGTGTGTGTGTGTGTGTGTGTGTGTGTGTGTGTGTGTCTCAGTACGTGCACCTACCACTCCCTTTGAAGAAACCTGGTAAGATTTTGGAATGCTGGGAAATACCTCTGTCACACAACCCGCTTCTGATCTAGGAGCCTAGGAGCACACATCTCCGCGAATGACGCTCAGCTCACTCCTCCGTGTGGCTACTGAAATGCGCTGGTTGTCTTTATGTCCTCATCGACCTGAAGCAGATGCATCGAGAGGCTGGAGCCGCCACATCAGCTGTTTTTCTGAATCTCCATCTTACCAGCTGTCTGTCTAGATCTGGGGCTCACCAACCCCTACAATCTACATCTCTCCTTTATGCGCATGTCCTGTTAAGTGGAAGGAATGGGGGGTGGGGTGGGGAACAGAATATTATATTCCACTAGAATATGACTGAAATAATTATTTGGGGGCAACTTTCCTCCAAAGAAGGTCACACTGAGACAGCGAAGGTTCCAGGAAATAAGAGGCATTGTTACAGACTCAAATTATTTTCCTCAAAAATTTTTAACTACAAAGGGAAAAAACATTAACTTCATAATAGAGAAACTAAGAAAATGTCACTTTAACGAAGTAAACAAGGTCACTTTATCACTAAGAAGAGAACATAGCAGCATGATTTCTTGCCCCAGTGTATTAAGTGGACGCGACAGTCATGTGTTCTCTACCGGGATGTGATGTCAGCTGGTATATGAGAAAGCATCGTAGGAACCCAAACGGGCGAGTGACAGCTAGTTTTAATCGACAACTCGACAGGATCTAGAATCACTTGGGAAGCGAATCTCAGTGAGAAATCATCTAGATCTGGTTGGCCTGTGGGTTAATGGGGCTGACTGAGGTAGGAAGGCCCATCCTGCAAGCGGGTTGCACCATGTCATGGGCTGGATTCTGGACTGAGGATCAGGGGTGTAGGAGCTAAATACTACCACGTTGACAGTGCCCTCGGTTCTTGTTATGGACGTGACATGAGCAACTACCCCCAAGCTCCGTGATGCTCCTGCTACAATGGATTATGACCTGGAACTGTGAGCTAATAGAAACCACTTCTTCCCTATTTTGCGTTTGTCAGTCTTACCGCAGCAACCAGAAACACAACTAAGGGGAGGAGCATCCTACAAGATGATTGACAGGTGTTCTCTACTACAAGATCGTGACTGCAAAGACTGAGTGAGGGTATGTCCTAGCCAGAACAGACTTAGGAGCCATGACAATGATGCTTGATGACAAAGGAGGCAGATCCTGGAGTTTGGTTGCGTTGTCATTGGTAACTGAACTGTAGCAACTGAAGCGATCAGAGGAGACACTGTGAGGAGAGTGGAGGACTGGGCATCGTTCTGTGTCTTTGAGAACTTGATACCTGGTACCAGCACTAGAAAGGAATCTTTAGCAACATTGAGAGAAAGACATAAAACAACAGCAAAAGAAATTAATCTTGAAGGATTTCTAGAGGCAGAGATTCTTTTCCCTCTCTAATTCAAAGATGTCAACTCAACAGGAAGGTATCAGGGTTTCAAATCTACAGGTACTCAATTGTATGCAAAATATTGATAAATCTCTATCTATACTATATAAATACATATCAATATATATATTGTATATATATTGTATATATACATCATGTACATATGTATATATGCATCATGTACAGCTAATAGCACAATGCTATGGATTTAGCATTGACAACTTATAGCACTTTCATCATAAAAAACGAAAGTTAAAGAAAAAAAGAACATTAAATAATAAAACTCTGTATGCCTTTGCTTATACAGCAATACCCTAAATCAGCAGTATAAGATATACATTTCAAATTATATTTCAATTAATTATCATTGATGTGTGATAAGCTATTTTCCTTTGTTTTGCTTTATTCGAGGAAGTGTCATTATGTAGCCCAGGCTAGCCTAGGATTCTTTTATGTGGCCAGGGTGGCGTCAGATTCATGGTGTTCCTTCTGCTTCGGGCTCTCAAGTGCTATTTCCCATGAATGGCTACATTTGAGACTCATATAAGCATTTTTTGAAGATTTGTATTTTTTAAATTATATATGCATATATGTACATATGCAATACATACCTACATAGATGTGTGTAGATGTGCATATGGATGTGTAAGGATGTGTGCTTGAGAGCAGATACGCATAAAGCAGAAAGGGATGTTGGATCCCCTGGACCTGGAGTTATAAGAAGTTGTGAACTCCCTGATATAAGAGATAGGAACTGAACTTGAATCTTTTAACCACGAAACCATCTCTCCAGTGCCTACACAAGCATCTTTAGACTTCAGCTCTCTGGACTATTACTATAAAACTGAATTCAGGCAACTGAGTGGAGGTCTGTTTGTTAAAGCTTTCTGAGTGACAGCCACCTTTTGGGACATCCTGTTCGTCTCCCGTTTGGGGAAACCAGCTCTATTGTTTGACATGATAGTTGGCTATGGTTCACTTTTTTCCTTAGGCATTCCTTAGGTAGACTTCCTGGTTGCCTGGAGACCCCCTCAGTGCGCCAGGGGTGGGGGTGGGGTAGAGGAATGGGGAATCTAGGATGGTGAGGGACTCTGGGGATTCCACATCCTGTCCTATTGTCTAGGCTATGCTTTCTTGGCTTCGACTGATTTAATGTGGCTTGGACTTTAGGCAGGCATGCTTCTTGCAAGGCTAAATATAGAATGTAAAGCATCCTATGTTTAATTTAGAAGATCATTAAATGGAACTTCATTTGAATATGTCCCCATGACTTCAAAGTTAATGAGGTCAAGTTCTCCTTCCAGCACCTCTCTAGGAAGATTGTGGGCAGACTTCTCTCCAATAAGGGAGATTTTTATGACACCAACCTACTGACGGTGGCGAGGCAGTTCTTCCAGAAGTGAGTTTTGTAACTTGTTCACCAGTTGGTCTTTAAGGAATTTCTTTTTTCCTTTGAAAAATTAGAGCAGTAAGGGCCACATGTTGGTAGGCACAAAAATCATCCAACTGTAAAGGAATAAAAATACAGATTCACAACCGTCTTCCTCAGAGACTGTGCACAATTGACTTTCCGTGAGATTGGACAAATATATGTCTGTCTATCTATCTATCTATCTATCTATCTATCTATCTATCTATCTATCTATCTACCTACCTACCTACCTAATCTGGTCTATATTGTGTATGTATATATAAAATATTGTGATATAGCTGGGCAGTGGTGGCACATGCCTTTAATCCCAGCACTTGGGAGGCAGAGGCAGGCAGATTTCTGAGTTCGAGGCCAGTCTGGTCTGCAGAGTTAGTCCCAGGACACAGAGCTACACAGAGAAACCCTGTCTCAAAAAACCACCAAAACAACAACAAAAACAACAACATTGTGATATATATCACAAATATATATGTATATATCATAAATACATATTACAAATGTGTGTGTGTGTATCTCTTACTCTTGCCTTTTTGCTCCTGATCTGCCTTCTTGCCCCTCTCCCACTCCACGTGCTCATGACTAGCCTCTACCTCTCCCCCAACCCTCTCTCTGCCTTTCTCTGTCTCTACTACCCTCTCAACTCCCCTCTCTATGCCCTGAATAAACTCTATTCTACACTTAAAGGGGAAAAAAAAGAGCTGGTCTCCCTCCAGAAGATGATCTTGAGCCTGCAATGACTCTCCTGCCTCTGTCCTGGGCATGTACAACCTCACTTTGGTCAAAAGTAAGTATCTTTCTTTTACCCTAATTCAGGTAGGGTATTAGAATATCCGTTAAAAATTCAGTTAAGAAGATTAGGTATAGGGATTCTATGTGTTCTGGGGTGCCCTGTAGCTGATACTTATTAGTAAGGACATTGAACTTCAAAGTAGACATTCTGACAGAAAATAGAACTTGCTAGAAAACATCAGAGGAGAAATTATCTAACTTTGAAACGAGGCTTCTTTTCATTGCCTGTCTTTAAAGGACAACTTCTGTGGAATGACTCGCTTGAGAATTATCAGGGGCTAAGTGCGATAGCAGTCATTAATATTCTGGCCACAGATGCAATTTATTTCGTAAACACCAGACTCTATGAGTCGTGAAGTGCCTGATGTAATTGCATTCTGTAGAGTGGCTGTGTGACAGATCCCTGGGTGGCCATGTGGCTGTCTACTGCCAAGCGGTAAAGAGAAACTGTAACGCCTCTCAGAGAGACAGAGACAGAGACAGAGACAGAGACAGAGAGACAGAGAGAGAGAGACAGAGACAGAGACAAGAGACAGAGACAAAAGAGACAGAGACAAGAGAGACAGAGACAAAAGAAACAGAGACAAGAGAGACAGAGACAAGAGAGACAGAGACAAGTGAGACAGAGACAAGAGAGACAAAGACAAGAGAGACAGAGACAAGAGAGACAGAGATGGAGAGACAGGAAGTAGAGATGTTTCCATGTCCCTCTTCCTTCTGTCCTGTTTTATCAGACCTGCCCAGTTCTATCCTAGATCAAAGAGGAAAGGACGATCAGGGTGGCTTCCTTCTTGTTTCATGTTTCACTTAGGCTCCTGACTGAATCAGAAAATATTCCAGGTGATTTGGTGTGACAATATACACACTCTCTCACATATATGCAGAAATATACTGAGAGGAGAAAGAGGAAGTGATTGGATAAAGTGGGGGTGGGTACCTGTGGCGGGCTGTGCTGCTAAGAAATCAGGCCATGCAAAGGGTCTACTGTAAGGGGTTTAATGGGGGAGTGGGGAGAGGAACAGGTTGTCTGGGGGTGGGGACAAGAGAGAGACAGAGACAGACAGAGACGCTGGGAGAAGCATGCTGGGAGATCTGGCATGGCTGAGACCTTTTATGTGCTACACTTGATGCGTCTGACTATGGTGGTGGTGATGATGTAAGCTGTGCCCCCAGGTCCTCACTGCCGGTGGTGGAAATGCTTGATTGCTAACAGATTTGTGAGCCACCCGCACCAGACTATCACCTCTTTGTCTTTCTTGCCTTTTGCACCTTCCACAAACTTTAGCCTTTGTTTTGGTAGAAGACCGGATACATCGACCATTGCACCCATCCAAGAAAGGCTTAGTCCACCAAGAACATTTCCTTTTTTAATTTCATTTGCTGCATCTTGCTTTAGCTAAAAGCAAGATGGGGTAGCATTGTGGTCCTGGATAAAAAGATACAAATGAAAATGTTTCATACAGCTGCCTTTCATACCTTGCTAGCAGGGCACAGACTGCTGCTTGTCATGTACGATCTCTTGGCTGACTTGGACACAGGGGTGACTCTACAAGGCCCTATTGTAGGTGTAGGTCTCGGAGCCCCAGCAAGCCACTCAATTGTTATTTTGCTGGCATCCTGCTCTTTGCATGTGTTAAACGGTATTGCTCATTAGAGACTTGCTGATAGGACTTGTAACAAGCCAGAGGGAAGTAGGCCTTGCTGCTGCTTAATTTTGAGAAATTGATTAAGATGAATTTAAGATTATGCCCATCCTAGAGCAAAAATGAAATAGCTCATTATGACGAGAATAGACTGCTTGCTATCACTCAGATGGGGAGCAATTTAATGAGCACATTTATGTGCTGTTGAAGCCAACAGCTTCTTGGTATTTGCATTTTGTGTGGTGGTTTCAAAAAAAAAAAAAACGAAAAGAAAAAGTATCCCATGATAAAAAGGTAAGCATATGTTAACATAGTGAGCTTAAAAATGAAAATAATAATTGTGAACATTTTGATACATGTGTCTCCAGGTGGGTCTCTCTCCCTCTCCCTCTCCCTCTCCCTCTCCCTCTCCCTCTCCCTCTCCCTCTCCCTCTCCCTCTCCCTCTCCCTCTCCCTCTCCCTCTCCCTCTCTCTCTCTGTCACATTTTTGGTGGTATATTTTATATAATGCTCTGAATATCTCTTCATATTCATTACAAGGAAAACTTTTCATACATTTAAGTTGAATGTGTGCATAATGCAACTTGTATACACTGTACTTGAACTGGTCTTTCATAATTGGACATTGAGTTTATGTATAATGCCCTAATAGTCTTTATCTACCATCAGAGGTCATTAATATGTCTGTGGAAAATGCTGCATTTCCATAGTTAAATGAAAACACTAACTTACTTCTTCCCAAGAGTTGGCTATTGAACAAGAGCACAGGCCAGGGAGCTGTTTGTCTGGGAAAGACTTTTTGGCTATATTGGGGATGACCAACTCTTTCCAAAGTTGCTTCCACAGTTTAATTTAGGTCAGGGGATGAGAGACCAGGCCTGCCTCAGTGTTTTCTTCAGGGAGTGTAGAAGAAATGCAGGATAGGATTGGCCTGAAGCTCCAAATCCGGCACGCTGTGGCGATGATCAGTGTTGGGACTCAGCTGGGTGTAACATTGTTATCTTCAATGTTATTCATAGCTATGATTGAGTAATGTCACGGGGAGAGAAAGAGCCCATGGGGAACACATAGAGCTATGAAGCAATTACAGTTTGACCTAAAAATGCTTCGGAGGAAGAAACAGCACTGTCAACCTCTTACCCGGTTTGGCATCTTCTGACTATAGAGTTTGGTTGGGAGAGTTAGAAGTGAATTTTGGGTAGAGGGAAGGCCAGAGTATCCAAATGAAAATTTTCCTGTGGAAAAATGAATGAGTGTTTGATTCTGATTCTTCAACTCCCTGACCCAGCCAAAGGTTCAGTCTCACAAGACGGTGCTCACTTTAGAAGCAGGCATCAAGGAACTGCCTGACTGCTCATGCTCTGTCCAGCTTGGCTGTAAGTCTTGGGGGTTCACCAAAACTGGCCCTTTCATGATAAACAGATTTCCTGGAACAAGAGAATCAAGAAGTGTAGTATATTCAAAATGAAAAAAGCAACTGGGGGCGTGGGGTGTGTGTGTGGCAACTATTTAACATTTCCATATCAAAGACACTCTCCTTCAAAACAAAGATTGATGGCTGACTTTCCAACCAAAATGCCAAGTGCTAAAATTCAAAAGAATGATTAATATCTCTGAAGTGCTGGAAGAAGATGACTTCAGAATATACAGAAAGACAGAGAGTTGGCTTGTTAGGCAAAGCGCTTGTCAAACAAGCACGAGGGCCTAAGTTTGAGACCTAGTGCTCTTGAGGAAGCTGAGTGGAGCAGCGTGTGTCTATAGCCCCAGTGCTGTGGGGACAGAGACAGGTGCGTCACGTGAGCTTACTGACCATCCAATCTAGGCAAAGTGGTGAGCTCCTGATTCAATCAGAGTCTCGATCTCAAAAAGCAGGGTGGAAAGCAATTGAGAAAGGCCCTTACCTCTGGCCTCCACAGAGATATACACACATGTACATGCACACCTCTAAAAATAGACACAGACATAGACACATACACACACACACAGATACAGACACATACAGAGAGACAGATATACAGACAGACCCATGAAGCAACATAAGTGATAGGATGAGACAAACACAAGTGGGAGAACTCATTTGCTGAAGCTCTCTGCCAAAAGGAGGCCTGAAAGAATGTGTTGTGAAAAAAAGGGTGCAAGTAAATGACCCCAGATGGAAATAAAACAATAAAAAAGGAGAGAGGGAGAGAGAGAGAGAGAGAGAGAGAGAGAGAGAGAGAGAGAGAGAGAGAGGAAGGAAGGAAGGAAGGAAGGAAGGAAGGAAGGAAGGAAAAAAGAAAAAGGAAAGAAGAGGAAAAAATAGAAAAGGAAAGAGAAGAGAAGAGAAGAGAAGAGAAGACAAGACAAGACAAGACAAGACAAGACAAGACAAGACAAGACAAGACAAAACTTCCAGTGGGCATAGCTGGGGGAATCCCACTAGGTAACATTATAAAACCTTGTGTTGTTTGCAAACATGGAAGAAGTGATGATCCAGGAGCTCATAACAGGGCAGGCAGCACTGTCTGAGAACCAGTGAAGAGTGATTCATCTCAAAACACCTGAGAAGAGCACTCACCTCTATTAAGGGAGAAAGTGTACAGGCAACTTAAAACATGGGCCCGCCCCTGGGGATGTGGCCACTGAGGACTTGGCTGGTTGGTAGAGTGATGCCTGATCAATTGAGCATTGGGTCTGGGTGGAGTCCCCAGCACTGCATTAAGTGGATGTGATACCTGTAAGCCCAGCACGGGGGGGGGGGGGGGGCGCACGGGGGGGAGTAGACAAAGGATGATCAGGAGTCCATGGTGAAGCAACATAGCAATTAGTGGTCAGCTTGGGCTCTGTGAGGTCCTGTCTCCAAAAGAAGAGAAATGTAAACAGAAGAAAATGGAGTCAGAAGAATTAAAAGATAAAAATACAACACATAGATCATCTGAGGTTATATTGAACACAAAATGTTTCAGTAATGACACAAGGCATACATGAATTCAGTGGTCCAACTAAAACAACAAATTATTATGATATATACAGAAAAAAAATCAGGACCCTGTGATGTGTTTCTTACAAAAACCAGAGAACCAGAAACTATATGGAAAAAGATGCATTAATGCAAGTATAATCCAAAGATAGCTGACCTAACTGTTGTAAAAGAAAAGTGATTTTGAAGGCACAAATAAGGAGGTACTTCATAGTGAGGTAATACAATATGTAAAGCACACACTAATACACACACACACACACACACACACACACACAAAAGCATTGCATGATTTCTAGTACAACCTCTGTGATAAGGAGAACAGATGACTCAGCAGTTAAGAGTACTGACTGTTCTTCCAGTGGTCATGAGTTCAATCCCCAGTAACTACGTGGTAGTTCACAGCCATCTATAATGGGATTCAAGGTCCTCTTCTGGTGTGTCTGAAGACAGCTACAGTGTACTCATATACATAAAATAAATAGAGAGAGAGAGAGAGAGAGAGAGAGAGAGAAACAGGTTAAACATGAACAAAAATGTAGGCAGTTTGAGAAACATACTGTGAAAATTAGCCTGATTGCCTCTCATAGACCCGGCATCACTAAAATAAACAAAAGCATTCCTTTCAAGCAAATGGGATACTTGCCAGATGTGATGGATAACTGTATCCATTTGATGCAATCTAGAATCACCATGGCAATGGACCTCCATCTATGACAGAGTGCCTAAACCAGGCTAATCGAGGTGGGAAGACCCACTCTGAATAAGGGCAGCATTTCATGGGCTGGGGTCCTGAGCTGTAAGAAAAGGAGGGGGTGGGCCAGGCTCCGGGCATTGGCACCTGACCTCTGCTGTCCAGACTATCTGACTCTCTCCTGTGAGGCTCTACATGACTCCTGTTCTCCTCATGTTCACTCTCCTGAAAACTAAAGAACCTTCTTAGGACAGGACTAAAACTGTAATGTTATTGCAGGAGTTGTTAGGATGACAACAAACAGTTGACCCAGAAGGCTCTGCCTGACCATAAGCTTGCTAGAGAGACTAGGCTACTTATGATGAGAAGACAGAAAGCGGTAGCCTGCAATTATGTTATTATACTGTAGAGACAAGCTTCCCGACAGGTGGCACAAAATCATAGAGAACAGCAAGGCCTCCAAGGATCAAGGTCTTGTGTATCGTGACCATCTTAGGTTCTTTTGTTGTTCTTGGGATAAGACGTTCTGACAAAAGGAACAAAATGGAGAAAGCATTTATTCACGTTCACAGTTCAGGAGACATTCCACCATGATGGAGAAGCCACAGTGGGGGGAGCTGGAAGCAGATGACATAGTGCATCTGCATACCAAGAGGCAAAGGTGACAACCGCCAACTGGTCAACCCACATTCTCCATTTTATACAGCTTAGGACTTACCCATTCCTTGAGAAATGATCCCACCCTACCCACAATAGAGATAGTTCTGTCTACGTCACTCATACAGTAGAGATAATTCCCTGCAAGCAAGCCCAGAGGCACCTCACCAGGTGGTTCTGGATTCCGTCAAGCTGACACCAGCAGGAACACAGAGCACAAGCAATTCTAAGCCAGAGTTGGTTTGAAAGATTTGATGAAGGATTTCAGTGGTCACTTTGAAAAGTATAGCTCTTATTAAAGAAATACACTCAGAAAATGGGAGAAATGTTGAGGGAAGAAAATCCTTGTATCCCTTAAGTTGTATTAAAAAGAAGGTGAAGGGCTGAAGAGGTGACTCAGCAGTTAAGAGCACATAGTGCTCTTCCAGAAAATCTGAGTTTGGTTCCTATTACCCATACTGGTGGGGCTCACAACTACCTGTAACTCCATCCCTAGGGATTTCAATGCACCTTCTAATCTCTGCAGATACTTGAACATGTATGGTACACACATGAATGCACACACACACAAAACAAAACAGAACAAAACAAAACAAAAAACAAGACACACCAGCCAATCAATGCAGTTAAAGAGGCAGCCATGGTGAAAGAAGGTGTTAGATAGCTTGTCACTTCACTGATTTCATTGATAATCTTCTTCTGAAAAAATTGGAATGGTCCAATAGTTATACAACAGGGACTAGGTTCAAATAAATAGTTTCAAAGTCCGAGAAGTAAGGAGAGGAGAGCCAAAGACCTTAGATGCTCCTTAGAGCTCCCTGTGGTCAATTGACCTCAGCCAGCCTTCTCTTGTGTTTCTGTCTAGGGTTCTTGTGGAAGACAATTGCTCTTATCCAATGTCAAGCTTGAATCTTTTGAGTGGCTTCAGGGTTTCTAACTAGAGTCTCCTCAAATTCCTTCTATTTAAAATTTTCTCTCTTTCCAAGAGGAAAACAGTCAGCCAGTTAGAAATGTCAGAAGTATGGAGTAAGTTATGCACAAGGAAGGACTCAGCCTCTCTTCAGAGGTTTGGCACTGAGCTCTGGGTAGAAGAAGTTGGTCCGCCACCTGCAAACGTTTTGCTGACCTGAGGAGTTTGCTGACTTGGGAGAAAACAGGGTTCAGAGAGCCCATTTGCTTTTCCTGTTGAAGAAACTTGGTGGACTTCAGTCAGTCATCATGAAAATTCCAGTGCTCACTAAGGAGTCAAATGTCTATCCAAAACCTATTATACTTCAGGTATGATGTGATTTGTGGCAATGTTTAGAGAAATTTCCAGCCTGAATAGCAAGATCTTACAAGATTAACTCTTACCTCTGAATCATAGGTCATGGGAGAAAACCCAAACACATAGATCTTATAACAAATAAATCTGCTTGATTTTGCTTTGCTTGGTCCAATATGTCCTTAATTTTTTTTCTGACAGTAAAACCTCTTATTATAGAATATTAATTGTACCCCATGGGCCAGTAGAAAGAATGTTTTGTGTGTGTGTGTGTTTTCTAGCCTTTGGGAGTCCACAGCACCCATATTCCTTGACTAACAGAACCCCCTACCTGTCTTTAAAGCCAGCACTATAGCATCTCTATAACACACTTGTTCTGCGCATCTCTTGTCTGACCAAAACCAGAAAAAGGCTCTCTACATTGAATGATATATGTCGTCACAGTTGGGCCTACCTGGGTAATTCAAGATAAGCATAGCTTGAAGTCTACACCCTTACTTACATTTGGTAAGTCCTGTTGTCTTAAAGATGCTGAAAGCTAGGTGTGGGTTGTCTTCATAGAGTCAGTCGTCGCTGCTTGTATTCTAATATTATTTATGTTCCCCAAAACACTGTTTACTTGAGAGATCTGCAAGTAGCTTCTGGGAACCTGCCCCAATTGGTTCTGATTGGTAAATAAAGATGCCAAGAGCCAATAGCTGGGGAGGACGGTCAGAGGTGGAATTGTAGGATTCTCGGACTTGGGACTGGGAGGAGAGAGGAGAGGAAGATCTGCCATGCTTGGTGGAGAGTGTGGACAGAGGAGAGACACAGAGCCTGCAATGTGGTAGAGAAGCAGGGAGAGCGCCCTGGGCTCTGGGCTAAGGAAGCAAGGCCCAGAGGGCTGTGCAAATGGGTTGGGAGCAGCCAAGATGGAACATTGAATCAGTAAGTAATAACTTGACATTAACAGCATGGAGGTTAGGCAGTGGTTCAGTTATTGTAATGTTTAATATATATTAAAATATAAAGACTGTATGTGTGTCTTTCATTCGGGAACCACTAACATGAGTAACTAAACCACTGACATGAGTAACAAACCATGCTGAAGAGATTTACTAATTAAATATTTATTTCTACATTCATTATCTTGCCTACCATGGTCAGTGATTACTCGGATAAAGACTCACACCCTATCAGGTAGGAAGCAAGGTCCCGACTTCGCAATGCATGGTGGTGAAGTCCGGATCTTGCTTCCTAGGCCAGCTACTGATGGGATGAAGCTAGTTTCCTTCTCTGCAGCTCCTGGTCAAGACACTGATTGAGGACTGGCTGTTATCGGCAATTCCAGTGTTGACCCTAAGTAATTCAACCTTTTCCACAGTTATTAAAGGTCCACTTTTCTCCTCTTCACTATTTATCCGAAGATGTGTGTTGACATAAAGAGGCAGACTTCCTAGACCACTCTCTAAGGATAGAGCTATTACCATCCTTTTCTTCACACTTGATTTTAAGTTAAGTGCACATAAAACTATACTCCATAATTCCAAACCACATGGTAAATCTTATCCTTTTTACCCACAGTTAAATACAGCTACCACCCCTCACCAAAGAAGCATCTCTCTACTGAAGTTGGAGACGATCACACACACACACACAAAACAAACCCAAACTGGACACAATGCACAGATCAACAGGTGGTGGGGCACCCAGCCCTGACAGACAGATCTACATCACAGCTCCTGCACTTAGGGTTCAGGAACCATTGTAAGAGAAGAGTCAGAAAGACTGTAAGAGCCTGAATACCAGGAAGTCTGCTGTGAGACAGCCTCTCCTAGACATGGCTGTGTCAAAAACAGTGGGAGAATGATAACATCAACAGACATACTAAGTCAGAAGGGGGGAAGTTTTTGTGGGGTCCTATCCATAGACAAAGAACTACAGACAGCTCTGCCTTCCGGGAGAGGGAGAATAAGCCTTCTCAGGGATGAACCCCCTTATTGGTTGTCTAACACAAAATAGTTATCCCTGAAACCATGTATACATGAACAACAAAAAGGGACTCAGCAGATTGTATTTATAAATTTCTGCTCATATACCTATATGTATATAACAATAATAATCAAATAAAAAGGTTATCGCTTGGAGAAGGGAATGGGAGGAGCTGGGGAGGGAAGAATTGGGGAGAGATGTAATTCTACTTTAGCAAAAGTTTAATTTTTATTTTTTAAAGATTTATTTATTTATTTTATGTATATGAGTACACCGTAGCTGTACAAATGGTTGTGAGTCTTTATGTGGTTGTTGGGAATTGAATTTAGGACCTTTGCTTGCTCCAGTCGGCTCTGTGCACTCTGGTAGACCTAGTTCACTCAGTCCCTGCTTGCTCTGGCCCAAAGATTTATTTATTATTATAAATAAATACACTGTGGCTGTCTTCAGATGCACCAGAAGAGGGCATCAGATCTCATTAGGGTGGTTGTAAGCCACCATGTGGTTGCTGGGATTTGAACTCAGGACCTTCGAAAGAGCAGTTGGTGCTCTTACCCGCTGAGTCATCTTGCCAGCACCCCCTCCCCCTTTTTAAATGCCGTATGCCTTACCTCTCCCTTCAGCTGCCCTTGATTATATAATATAAGTGACTCCCAACTCTGCTCTTTCATCAACTTACTCTGTGTTTTATAGAAGAAGTCATTGAGAAGGTTCAGCGCTTCTCAGGACTGCTCTGCCCTCTTTCAAAGCTATTCCTGTGTGTCAGCTTATCTCCTGGGTAATCTCTCCCCTTGAAGCAACAGTTTCCTAAGGAAATATAACCCACAGTTGGAGAATAAGTATCCAATCTCCATAATTCCATAAATAAGGAAATTGATGCTTGCCCAAGGCATGAGCCACTTATGAAACATTGCTCACTACTCAGCCCCAAATCCAGGAGTTTATGGATTAAGTTTCAAATTTAATTTTCTCTCAATATTTTCAATTACTCCTTTGTTAAAAATACAAAAATAAAAATAACTTTTGAATGTCGGTCTCTTGGGTGTTTTTTTTTTTCTATTTACCTTAATCCTGTGTTGCTTTTCTTTTTTCTTTTTTTTAAAAATCAGGACTGAGCACTGATGTATGGTCTCTGAATCAATATCACACACACACACATACACACACACACACACACACACACACACACACACACACATACACACTTTTTTTTTTTGACAAGCAGAGAACAGCTTCTCTTTGTCTTTCTTACAAGGCTGCCTCTCCTCTTATTTCCTCTCCACCTCCAGTTCTCTTTCCTTTCACAGCATCTAACACCCCATGCTTTCTCTTGGGTGGGAATCCTTAGTTCCTTGGATCTCCAAGTCCTCCCCTAAGATGGTTAACTCCCCCCTGGCATGGGGTGCACTCAAGGATCTATAAAGGTGTAGTATTTACATTGTCCCCAGCATGGCAATTCCACCACCACATACATTTCACCTGTAGGACTTGGAATGGAGGACACGAGTCAATAACTTCTTGGAGTTTGGCATCTTAAGTAAACTCTATGTGTTTAGTTTGATCTGTTTTATGCTGATGGATGGATAGTAAGATAACACTGTGAGCCAGGGAATGATAAAAATGGACCTGGGGTCAATATATCTTGCAGTATGCTGGCAGACGTGGAAATATGAGAAGGCTTGTGGGGGGTACCAGGTACCAGATCCTCCCAACCGACTTGATGTAGACAGGAGGGCAGGGGTAGAAAGGTTGAATGCTTTATGTCCCTCTTGCGACAGAATGGGCTCTTGCATTTAGCTCTGTCTCCAGTCTATCCAAGGCATCCAAGTTCATTTATAGTTCTGAATTTCCAAGAACTCTTGAGTTCTTCCCTAGTAGGAAAAGAGGAATAGTAATGATGGCCAAATCTTTTTTTTTTAAAAGATTTATTTTTATGTGCATTGGTGTTTTTGCCTGCATTCATCCATGGGACAGGAGTTATAGACATTTGTGAGCTGCTATTTGGTTGCTGGAAATTGAACCCGGGTCCTCTGGAAGAGTAGCCAGTGCTCCTAGTCACTGAGCCATTTTCCCAGCCCCTGTGATAGCCAGATCTTAAAAATTTCCCTCTGGTCATGAATGATTCATCCAGATCTCTGAGCTCTCATTTAAAGCAGACACTGAAATTCAGAGTAAAAGGTCCCTGTCTCTCTGTCTTTGTCTCTGTCTCAGTCTCTCTAGTAATCAGTCTTCTAGAGTTCTGATATCTAGAAACAGCATTGTTCATGACCACAGGCATTGGGCTAAGATAAAGAGCCCACAGGGATTCAGGCTCAACAGTGACCTCTCTGGGGATGGAGGGTGGGGATGCAGAGCACACATGAATATTCAAATCTCTTGAATCTGATCTCACCCACCCACCCAACACACACAGAGAAGAACTTTCCCTTGTTATAACCTTTTAGGACCCTATAGCATTTATCTGCACCAGGTCTCTCAGGACAACAATTGCCTCAGCGATAAGCCTTGCTTCTTTCCCAAGTCCCAGATCCAAATGACTGTCTTGTTTGTCCTTATTAGTTCTTCAATAGGTTCAGAGCCCTTGGTTCAGAGAATTGTTTCTGGAAGGTTCCATGGGCAGCTCCATCTCCCTTTCTTTATTTTTGAAGCATTTTTGCTTTTGAGAGTCACAGGCCAAGATTCTTGTCAGCTGGTATTGAGATGTTTGGTTTGATTTGACTCTGCAGTGTTCTCAGGAACGTTAAATGGCATTTTCCAGGCAACCCACATAATAAAAGGATGACTATGGCTAAGGCCAGTCTCAAGAGGTAGCTTAAAAAATTAAAACATGTGCCTGTTGCAAAACTTGACGTTCCCAGAGTCAATTCTGCCAGGCTTGCTTCTGAGATCTTCCTGGAATGCTTTCCCTAGGCCTGGCTATTCCGGTGAGTGTTCTGGCTCCTGCCTCTTTCAAATTCAGTTTGTCAGTTTTTCCATGTGCGAGCATAGCATTTTGGAATAGGAGCGGCTGTTATGTTTTGAGCTGATGCTTTGAGCGCTCATGGCACATGGCACACAGCACACACAACTTTGCCGAAATTTTTGGTGCGAATTCCAAGTCTCGTCTCCTCTTGGGATCTTTTTACAGCTGTTTTCTGATCCAGGAAATCCTTGGACAAAATAACAGATTTGCTTTCTGAGATACAAGGAGCTTTATGGAGGAGTAAGAGATTCCTGGCATGTAACTGGGAACAAGGCTCAGTCTCACCGTTCCCCTAGGAACTATTGACATCAACACAATTCTCCAGATGTGCATCTGTTGGCGTCCAGAGTTACTGAGACCCAAAACAGAGCCCGCTACACCAGTTAATAACACAAACTTTTACAATCATTTGCACTCCACGGGAAATGGCTGGAAAATGAAACGGTTGGGCCTGTTGGAATCTAAGCCCCTCCTGGCTTCAACAACTTAGAAAATTCCAGAGAAAATGGACATACAGATAAAAGGAGATGAAGATTTTGCAGCTCTATCTATACAGCCAGTAGATGGCAGACACGCATTAGAGTCTGAAACGGATACTACGTGGTGACACTGTAGTCCCCAGTGGTTAATGAGCGTTTCAAGGTAGCTATAGAAAAACAATTAAAAAAAAATGTTACCTTTAAACAATGGGTCCTTGAACTTCAAAGCTAAGATTGTTTGTTTCTGTTAACCTGGGTGGGGATTCCACCCAGAAGCAATCCATTACCTCTAAAAATGCTTTGAGAGAAAAAGTATCCACTGAGGCAGACCTTGCGTTTCTTTGCTCACTCAGCCATCCATTGATGGATTCAACAGCTATTTGTTGATCTCTCTCTCTCTCTCTCTCTCTCTCTCTCTCTCTCTCTCATATTCATTTATTTACTTATTTATTTAATGTATATGAGTGTTCTATTTGCATGTATACCTGCATGCCATAAGAGAGCATCAGACCCCATTACAGATGTTTGTGAGCCACCATGTGGTTGCTGGAAATTGAACTCAGGACCTCTGGAAGAGCAGCCAGTGCTCTTAACTGCTGAGCCAATCCCATCTCTCATTTTTACTATTGGATCAGTTGTACTCATTTTCTCTCCCAGTTAATTTCAGATTTGCTAAGAAAGTCCTCATTCATCTTCATGCATTCAGTTAACTTAACCTGCCACCCTGGCAGCCAGCAGCCAGGCTACATGGGAATTTTAGGAGCTTTTTTGCCACACGAGAGCTACTCCTTCAGACCTTCTTCTTGTACTTCAGGATGACTTCCCAGAGTCCTGGCACTGTCTTCAGATACATATTTTTTTCATCTCAGTAGCCTGAGGATTGAGCCCAGTACCTAGAATACGATGGAGAAAGAAAGAAAGAAAGAAAGAAAGAAAGAAAGAAAGAAAGAAAGAAAGAAAGAAAGGAAGGAAGAAAGAAAGGGGAGGGGAGGGAGGAAGAGAGAGAGAGAGAGAGAGAGAGAGAGAGAGAGTCAGTCTAGGCCCAGGCCAGTTTCGACTAGGAAAGCTATGAGTCTTAGTGGACCTAAAAGGAGATACCTTCTCTTATGTACCAAGAAAACCACAACCAACTCCTGCAAGGAAAGAAATTAATAAGACAAAAACAAAATAAATTATCTTAAAGCTTTTGTGTGTTTTAGACATGAAAACCTAAGTACCCTGTGAAAATTATTTCTTTGCTTAGCTTCCATGAAGAAGAAGAACTCTAGAAATGATGGGACAGAGGACTAGACGTAGTGGTGGAGACAAAGGGCGAGCCTACCAAGTCCTGCGCATACAGTATCCCCTCGTTCTTGCCTGAGGAAGAAGAAAGGAAGGAGCAGTTGAGGCTTTGTGGCTTATTCTCTGGAAGGAGCAGTCTAGTTCTATCATTTGGGGAAGAAGGATTCTGATTCCTATGTCTGCTCTAGTCACCATGGCCTGCCAACTCAGCACAGCCTGAAAAGGAAAAAATAAGGGTCTTGATTGAGTCATTGTCTTTATAAGGTGGATCTGTGGGCATTTCTGTGAAGAGTTGTCTTGTTTGTCGCCATGGATGAAGGAGGTTCCAGTTGAGTATGGATGGTGGTGACGTCATTACCCAGGGAAATGGTCTGAATGTAAGGTACAGAGGGAGCCAGCTAGCAATGAGCATCCTCTACAGTTCCTGCAGCATTCCCTCAGCTGTGCATATATTCTCTGGCCAGAAGTAACTGTAGGTGTTATTTTTCTCAACTTACTTTAATAAAGGTTCAACCTCCCCTCTAGCCCACCAGAGGTAGTGGGGGAAAAAAAGGTTATTAGGATATGGGGGAAGTGGATCTCTTTAGAAATAGTACTTTGGTGCGATTCCAGTCTTTGCTGTTCTCAGTCCAGCCCACTAGCAAACACCACACCTGAACCAGCAGCTGCACTCCGGTGCACTCTGCAGATACCACACACAAATCAGCAACCGCAGGTCCATCCAGAAGAAACTGTGAGGCCCACCAACTGGCCCAAGTCAGCAGAAGTGGCAAGAAGCTGCAAGAACCTCCCGAGAAGTTCTTTGGTGAATTTCTCTCTGGTGTTAGCACAAGCTAAGCTCAGCAACACAATGTAAGGTAAACCAATACATGCATGTCGTCAGCAAAGAATAACAAGAAGAAGCAAAGTGAACCAATGCTCCAGGTCCCACTGTCTGTGGGCTCATATTTATATTCCTTCTAAACATCACATATCCTTTCACGTGTCTGCTTTAGCAAAACATCATTTGACATGACTAACTTTCCGAAGAAACCAGAAGTTTCCATTTTGGGTAATGGTGCACAGAATCCCAGGCAGTCGCCCCTTCTAGTTTCTGCCTAGAGTTCCTGTCCCAACTTCCCTCAGTGACAGACTATGACCTGGAAGCATAAAGTGAAATCAACTTTTCCTTCTCAAGTTGGTTTTGGTCCGCATTTTATCACAGCAGTGTGGGACTGTGAAAGGCAGCCTGTTTTGGTTGAGTGAGGCTTGCTCCAGAAACTCTACAAGGGAAGGAACAGTGAACCACGTTCCCAGAGATAGGTTCCTGACACCACAGGGCCCCCAAGTCCATAATTCTGTGACTGTCAGTCACTCAGACAAAGCCCAAAGCTCCTGGCAATAGCCTGGTATGCTCTTCCCCACAGCTACCTGTCACTATAGCCCAGCTCACTATAAAAGGAGCTGCTTAGCCCCTCTTCACTCTCTTAAGCTCTCACCTTTCTTACTCTCATCTCTAGCCCTCCTTTTCTCTCTCCCTTGCCCCCTCTCTCCACGTGGCTATGGCTGGCCCCTCTCTTTCTTTTATTTTCTCTCTTTCTACAATAAAGCTCTAAAATCATAGTCTGTTTCTACTCATCAAGGCCCGCTGTGCTTGAATGATGGAATAGGTTTTCCCCTAAATAACCGTGTCTAACCTCCCGCTGGAAGGCCTTAGCCACAGACCAGACCAAAGACTCTCATAACCCCTTTCTCCTGCCCTCTCCTTTCTTCGGTCCCGAGGCTGGCAGAGCTTTGCTCTCAGTTCTTCCATGGTGTCCAGCAGCGTCTGGGGTGCCCAAGACTGAGAACCTGTTATCTCTGGCCTCCGTGAGGCCCAGAGACCTCAGACTGCCCCTTGTCCACCCCCCACAAGCTGGGGTCCGTGGCTTCTCACAACCAGACACCCACCCGGGGCCTCGTGGAAAGCGTGCAGCAGTCCTCCATGTTCGCCTGCCCAGAGCACCAGAACTCTGGCGGGATGCAGATTTTCTTCCACTCCCTTTATTCCCCCATGCTCGCTGTTCTACACAGCAGGAGAAAGGAAACTTGACCAGTCAGTTATGTGGGAGAGAGGGGCGGGTGACAGCTCTTGACTACCTACCTGTGTCTATCAGCTCAGAGAAATCAGCACACCCAAGGTACCCTGGGGGCTTTATTGTATATCTCAATAAAACAGGAGCACAATTTGCTAAAAAGCAGCTTTACTCTGGATTATTGTGGATACAAATTATGGATAATTGGATACAAAGAGTACTAAGTATATTTCTGAGACCATTAGTTTAGCTATTGTTGCTTATTGCTCAGGTTAGCAACAAGTATTGAAGAAAGTTTGCTAACAGGAGGGGTAACAGTGTGCCCAGATGTCCAGAGACACCATTGGCAACAATACTGGTTAAGCTCTGAGGGTCTGCCCACCACTGGAACCTGGCAAATGTCTAAGACGTCAGCTGAAGGTCTCCTCAGTTGCCAGTACCTCTGTCTGGAGAGAGATTTGCTTGGCTCCCATAACCTCCCAGACCCGCACCATTTTGTTCATTCTTCACATGAACCACACACTCCGCTTCTGACTTTCACTGCAGGAGATTTAAACATGGCTCACTGGGACAGCCATGAGACAGTGAGTCCTGGCCCCTCCCACATTTCCCTACTAACCCCCCCCCCCCTCTTCATAACTCCACTGCATCAATTAAGTGGTTTGCTTTCTCCGAAGACCTCAGCTTTTCAATAACATAACCACTTAGCAAATGACCCTGCAAATGAGCTTCCTGGGGTGTTTCTGCATAGTAGAGAAGATGAACAGCGCTCCGGTATGGATTTTTTTTTTCTGACTATAAAACTGACACAAGTATCAGATTTTAAAGAATCACAGGCTGAAGTCAAGCAGTCCTTTAATTTTAAAAGCTAGCTTAGGCCTGTGGTCCCCGAGTCTCTTGGAGTGCTCACAAAGTTGAAGTTAGACAGATTTATACTAGTGAACTCAGAACTGCTCTATGTGTTGTCCCCACCGCACCCCAATTTTGTTTCACCTCCCTACAACAAGTTTCGTACACATAGATATTGGTGGTACAGCAAAATCCAAGCTAGTGACTCTCACCGCCTTAATGTAGAGCCCAGGACATTTTTTTTTTAATTATTCTGTTTTGTGTGTGAGAAATTAGAGGTTGCATGAGGGCTCCTGGGAACTTCTCATTCAATGGGTAATAGGATATCAGTACCACCCAAATTCTACCTAATCAAGAATGACTAAATAAATAAAGATAGATAGATAGATAGATAGATAAGTAATCCAGAATTATATTTGCAGGGCTAGGTTGCAGCTTAACAGAATACACTGGGCAGCCATTTATTTTCTCCCATCTTTTTGCTTGATCTAACTATATATCTAACTGTAGCTTATTATAAATATAATGAGGATCTATTGGGGGACACAAGCTCAGAGTCCTAGACAGTTTTATTAAGGTTCATAATTATTTATGTTCCAGATAAAATCATATTACTACAGTCCTGTACAATCTCACACATAAAATTCAGTAGACTATTTATTTTCATCCACAGGGCCACATGCCCTGACACTGTGGCAGTAAAACAAATTAGAGCTGATAAAAATAAGAACTTGCCAGTCGGCTGGGCACTTGTTTCAAAGAGAATCTGTGAGCCAGGGTCAGCTTGACTCACCGATGGCTCACCATGTCCTGCTTTATACCACTCTCTCATCCTGGCAGATGGTACAATTCATATGCTTCCCCTGAGACACACACACACACACACACACACACACACACACACACACACACACACACACACGGATGCTAACCAGACACAGACCATGCACTGGCTCCATCTCACCTGTGACATTTAGAGCAAGAGCCTTTTCTGTTTTCCTGTTTGTCACCTTCCAAGCCCAGTCAGTGTTCATGGTACCATCTTTGCAAGCAAGTCAGATCCAGTGCTTAGCATATGGCAAATAATCTGAGCTGCCAGTTCAGTGTTTCTAGGCAATTGTAAAAATTGAAGAAAAAAAAAGGGGGGGGCTGGAGAGATGGCTCAGCGGTTAAGAACACTGACTACTCTTCTGAAGGTCCTGAGTTCAAATCCCAGCAACCACATGGTGGCTCACAACCACCCGTAATGAGGTCTGATGCCCTCTTCTGGTGTGCCTGAAGACAGCTACAGTGTAATTAGATATAATAATAAATAAATCTTTTTTTAAAATTGAGGGAAAAAATTATAGTTTTAGGTAAGTGGGGGACATTGTATATGCCCACCAATGTCAGATGAGCTGGCTGAAATCAACTAGCAGCTTAACAAACTGCTGCCTTATTGGCTCGCTCGACACTGACTAAAAGGTTTCCCCTATAGAAAGCAAGAGTTGAGTAGCTAACCACCTTTTATAAGAACTGTAGAGGGATCTGACCACTTCATATAGCAAACTAGGGGCAATAGACAGAGGTATTGATTTCAGCTTCCCACTGCTCTTATGGAGGGCATGATGGGTAAACCAAAAGATTTCATTATTGTTATTATTATTAGCTTAGCTTTGTTCCCTCTACTTTTTATTGTAAACATTTTATACCTACAAAACCATTTCTAAAATCACAGGAGAGGTAGCATTGGTAAGAGTCGATTGATTGCTCTCTCTCTCTCTCTGTTTCCCCTTCATGGTATTGATAAGATCCGTCAGGTTAGAGGGCTCACCAGCATTTTCTTCCTTTGTTGCCTACCCACCCATGCTTCCTTAAGTAAACACAGCTCAGGCTATTCCTTGTGCCCACTGCCTCGAACCTGGCTTTCTCTAAGCATCCCTGAACAGATTTCTCTCTGCCACATTGATGCAATCATCTTGACTGATGTGGCGTTCACATCCAAGTTGTTCCTCAATTGTCTTTCACAGCTTTTTAAGAAATAAAATAAAATAAAATAAAATCCCAAGGTTAAGTCAAGGATCGTTTATTACGTTTTGCTACCTGTCTTGTCATTTTAACTGAGAAAAAAAAATCCTGTTTTAAAAAAAACATAACTTCTGAGTCTTGAGAGATGACTCGGGGGCTAAGAGCTAAAGAGTGCTTGTTGCAGGACAGAGAACTTGGGTGCTGTCTCCAGCACCAAATGGTCAGACACGGCCATCTATAACTCCATTTCCAGTGTATTTGAAAACCTCTGGACCTCAGAAGGCGTCATACACAGGCTGTGCACATACATGCACGCAGGCAACACACACACATAAAATAATTAAATCCAACAGGAAAGAAACGCCCAGGACAATTTTCTCAAGTTGGCTAGACTGCGCCTGCATCTTCAGAACTTGGTGTCGAAGGTAGAGGATGCCTGACTAATGGTCATCAGAGACTGCTTTCCTGTCAGAGAGTGATTGCAAGCAACAGACTGTCAGTCGTCAAGGTTTTACATAGAATCTATTTAAGGGTTTTATATGAAAACTGGTTTTCCTCTGTGCTAATGGTCCTCATGTGAGAATAATTCTAACTGTGGGGAACGTGTGTGGTCATGCCTGGAGATATCTTTAGCTCCTTGTGTGTGAGCATGGCTACTTCTAGGCAAATATGGTCTATGCTACAATGCGAAGGACTGCTATGCTACCCTACCCATCAAGAGCTGAGTGTCCCAGAGTGTCAACCGTGCTGACGTTGAATAATTCTCTACCATCACAGACTAGATCACTCTATATCTGGAGTGCAATGGAAGGTGGGTAAGGGATTGTAAACATCATACACAGCCATGATGTCACCTGCAATGGCATGCCGCACATACAAAGGTCAAGAGCAAATTACCGCCATCAGAAGTACTGAAGACCTGGATTAATAAAGACCTAGAATGGCTTTGATAGTTTTCTGCTTGAGGGAATACCAACAACCTTGGCTTGTGGTCTGTTTTTAAGACCTCCCTTTTGGGTATAGATGAAAAGGAATAAGTCTCCCACCTTCTTCTTGCCCTTGTAAAGTCCTTGTTTCCTTGTCCGGACTGAGGATCGGTCCCCACCTGTCCTTAACAGGACTCTAACTCCATTCCTCCAGAGCTGCCACCGCAGGCTCAGGACCCTGCTTCTGCTGCCGGGCTGTCCCCTAAAGAGCAAGTGAGGTCACACAGGCTGGTGGCAGTGACTGCACCAGCCTTTTGACCTTGGCCTGGCTCCCTTCGTGCATTCAGTCCCTTGTCCTGTGGAGTCATTGTGGGCCTTCCCCTAACAAATGCCTGCTTGTTCTTTCTCAAAGCTTTGCAGGGTGTCAGAGACCTTGTTCTTTCTCAAAGCTTTGCAGGGTGTCAGAGACCCGGACTGAGCCCTGTTTGCATCCCTGGGGCTCCTGGCATGGCTTCGGGAATCCTGCAGCTGCAGGCTGAATGAGGCCATTTGATGCTGAGCTGTGGCCTCAAGTGGAGTCAGATGGCACAGCGTCCTCTCAGTCAGCAACACTGTCAAATCTTCAAGCACATTCACACTCCTGCTCTTTGGGGGTTAAAAAAAAAATCATTTGCTTGTGCGAGCTCCCACTTTCAGCTGTTTGGTTAACAGAGCTGTGGGGATCTGGGTTCTGCTCCCAAAGCACTGGGCTTAGCATTCTGTGCTCAGTAAACATTATTCAACCCGCACAATAGACGTCAGAGTGCTAATAGATTGGTTGGGTACTGTAGAAAAAGAAAACATCTCTTTCCTTTTGCCCCCTTGGGTTATCCTGCAGGGGCCCCCCGGGGATTAGACAAATGACGAATTAACAAAACAAACAAACAAACAAACAAACAAACAGAAATTTACTAACATGGGAACCCTAGTAACCCACTTATCAAAGGTTGGAGATAGAGGTGCTACAACAGGTGCTTACATGCGTCTTTAAAGATTTTCTTATTTTATGTTTATGAGTACCCTGTGGCTGTCCTCAGACACACCAGAAGAGGGCTTCAGATCCCATTACAGATGGTTGTCAGCTATCATGTGGTTGCTGAGAATTGAACTCAGGACCTTTGGAAGAGCAATCAGTGCTCTTAACCACTGAGCCATCTCTCCAGCCCCCACTTGCAGGCATCTTAAGGTCAGAACACTTAATGTATAAGGAACAAGGCAAAGGAGAGGGCTTTCAGTGTCCAGAAACAGCAACTTATCAGATGACAAACGAGTCAGGAAAGTATCAGGGGAGAGTGTTTGTTTGTTTGTTTGTTTGTTTGTTTGTTTTGGCGAGGGTTGTGTAGGTCCATTGATGTGTGAGATGAAAAGGGTCGAAAAGTTGTCTCCATCAATTAACTCAACTGATTTCAGCTCAAAGTAATCATCAGGCCAAAGGGGCCCCTTTGGGTGTTAGCATCTTCTGCTCCCATTATCAGCATGCTTCTTTGTTGTCTACATGAACCCCTCTGCAGTTCAAACAGCAATAGTCCCTGAAATGGGCTATTTTCCATTAAACCAGTAACATATGTTCTTTGACAAGCATACCCCAGGTATACTGTCTCCATATCCCTGAGCATGTAGCTGTGTGGGGAAAATTTTTTTTTCTAAATGCAAAATAGCACACTCAACTATAATGGAAGACCCAAAGCCCCAAGACTCTACTGTTGTGCCAGGAAAATATTAGTGATCCCCCCAAAAAACCAGACAGGAGTCAATCTGATGCAACTCACAGCAGGGTCTTTAGTCTATTTGAGCTAGCTTGGGCCCCTCCAATGCACCACTGGCACACAGGACAGTTTTGGTGGTGGGGGAGCCCTGAATGTCTAGTGGGGCAAGATTTTATAGTAAGCTGCAAGCAGGGAATCTGTGTGCAAGCATCTAATTGGAAAGATACTGTGGCCTTTAACATAATTGGCTGGTGCTGGGAGTCCTATCATAAACTTAACTTCTGTTTCCTTCTGCATTGGTGGTCGTTAGGCAGGGGGTGGGCTTGTAACCTGGGGTGCAGGTTTGTTGGGGGAAATAATCTGGAGACACTGGTCTTGTTGAGGGTATAACCTGGAGATGCTGGTCTTATTAGGGATTAGCCTAGAGACTGGAGCTAGGCTCCGGTTTTGTTGGACAGCAGCTTGGAAGCTAATGCTAGGTACCAGTCTGTTAGTTTGCCTGAGTGCAAATGTAGGTCAGGTTCTCTAAAATGGAGTCTGAACTTAAAAGATTTGGCCTCTCACTACAATCTTAAAATTTCTCACAACTAGCTCTTAAAATGCCCCAGTCCCTGAACAACTTTACTATGGCCCCCTAACCATGAGCTCTGTGCTGACCCAATCCATTCCTACTTGTCTAATGATCTCACTTTTCTCTTCTTGCCACCGTGCCTTTACACATCCTACTTCCTGTGACTCCGACCCTGACTTTCTCTGTGGTACCAACTCCCATGCAGGATGCACATCAAACCACTCCCAAAACACGCTACACACAGAACCCCTCTAGTCGCTTCACACCGTGTACCAATTCAAGGAGAATCCCTGGAAGCAGAATCCAGACACGATGAGTTTTTAATCCTTCCCTATGTGACTCTAAATGTACAGCGAGTTCCAGAGTCAGTGTCTTCAGAGGGTGTTTTGCAACAGTTGATGTGCACAGGTGCTTTTTTCAGCAGCTTCTGCATTCCAAACGGACTCCAGGAATGCTACACAGGTGATGCTACCACTCAGCTGACCTTGCTCCCAATGGCAAACCAGGAGGCTTCAGCTCCTCTCAGACCTTGGTTCTTTCAGTGGGGTCTCCAAGCTAGTGCCATTGGTTATTGTATTAGTTAAGGTTTTACTGATGTGAACAGACACCATGACCAAGGCAAGTCTTCTAAAGAACATTTAATTGGGGCTGGCTTACAGGTTCAGAGGTTCAGTCCATTATCATCAAGACAGGAAGCATGGCAGCATCCAAGCAGACATGGTGCTGGAGGAGCTGAGAGTGCTACATCTTCATCTGAAGGCTGCTAGTAGAAGACTGACTTCCAGGCAGCTAGGATGAGGGTCTTAAAGCCCACACCCATGGTGACACGCCTACTCCAACAACAAGGCCACACCTTCTAATAGTGCCATTCCCTGGGCCAAGCATATACAACCATCACAGTTATTACTTGGGAACTTGTTGGGAATGCATAGTCTCAGGCTACACCTATTGAGTCTGATACCTTGGATTTACAGGGTTTAAGATGTCTTCTAGCTGCTCCCGTATGTACTCCCATCTGAGAACTTCTACCCTAGCCAGCATCCCTGCCAAACACACTGACTGTTTAACTCAGGATCTTCAAGATGGAGGGTCCTTCCAGTGATTAAGATGGAAATGAGTTAATTTGCTCCCAAACCCTGGGGTATAGGTCACACATATGAATCACACACAGAGCAAGAAAGGTAGAGCCACCAGCCAGTGTCTTTACTGGGTCTTAGGCGTTATCCAAGCAGATGGGGAGTTCTAGTCAATGGGTTTAAAGCAAGTGGGGTAAGACTTCTAGTGTTATGTTTTGACTAAGTGGGGATCATTGCAGCCACCAGATCACATCTGAGTGTGCAGTGTCCAAGGATCAGTCAAGTAGGCTGCTTGTAGGTAGCTGTTCTATTGGAAGGGGGCAGCCGCACAAGGCAAGAATCTGCATCAACTACACTGTTGAGTGGGAAGAGATGCGGACTGGGAAACTGTGTTTACTGTGAGCATGCTTGCTTCCAGAATTTGAGAGTCCAGCAGAGACAACACCTGATTCTAGTTCACTGTGTTCTGAGACCTACGGTACATTCATTTCTTAAACTAACCCCTGTTCTGCAGGACTTCTGGTGTTTCCCCTGCAGAAGAGCATCTGTCTGCTATGGGCTTACATACCCCACCCTGGAAGAAGCGGTTGTGATGGCTGGGCCTCGGGCATCTCCACCACCTAGCACAGCAGCTGACACCTGCAAACACTTAGGAACTCTGTAAACGTTTGTTGAACATATTGAGGGGTGGCAAAGGGCTTGACTCTCCCTTTTGGATCAGTCTGGATCATTTCTTCCCTGACTAGCAGAAAGAGATGGAGAAGAACGATAGAACAAGGTAACTGAATCTGTCCTTGGGAGTGCCCGTACTGCTTGTTTGTAATACAGTAAGATAAAGGGAGGTCTATTTCTGCCATCCTGAGCACCCAGCTAGAAGCAGATTCCAGGGACTCACCCAGCAGACTCACTAGCTAGTGCATGCAAAATCTGATTTTTCCCCTCCCAACAACTTAATTCCCAGCAATAACAACTCTGAGACTGATTAATAAATTAGCAAATGCTTAAGCCATAAGCTTCAGCATATTCTCTCACTTGCTCTTAACTTATTATCCCTTCTATTCTAACCTGGGTCCAGCTATGTGGCTGGCTTCCTCTCCTCATCTTCTTACACTGGTTCCTCAGTGTTCCAGGGTGAAATTCCTATATTACCTACTATTTCCCAGAATCCTCTCTGTCTCTGACAGATGTCCAACCCCCTATTTCCTGCCTCAGCTCATTGGCCATCGGCTTCTTTATTGACAGGTGATGCTTATGAGAGAATCTCTCTATAGCTGATCTGGAAGAAGATGTAAAGTTGCTTCTATTTCACCAAGGAAGACACAATGGGCAACAGCAGCTCTCCACTCTGAGTCACAGAACCCCACATGGGGATTCTTCATCTCAGTTAAATACTGATGCCATTGAGGACATCCCCAACAAGGGATGCTCAGCTCGGGAGCCTCAGCTGCTTTTCCTGTTGCTGTGACAAGAACAACTTAAGGGGGAAGAAGTCTGATTCATGGCTCTAGAGTGTGATCCATTATCATGAGTCTAGGTAAGCAGCCTTTGAGGCAGGGGTGCATTCATATTGCATTCCTAGTGGTGAAACATGTTTGTGAGGATGAATGTTTACATTCAACCGATTTTCTCTTTTTATCCAGGTTAGAGCCCTAATCTATGGAACGGTGCTACCCAGTGAATGCCGGGTGAGTTTTCCCTACTTCAACAAGCCTAATCTAGGTGGACCAGATGATCCAGCAGGGGCCTGACCAGAGGCATGTCTCCTAGGTGATTCTAGATCCTGTAGGTTGACAGTATAACCCATAACACCAACCTTAGACCCAAGAGAAGAGGCTGAAGGTGGACAGGGTGAGTCCAGATGATGCAGCAGTGTCTCAGGGATGGTAAGGGCAGCTTGCCGAATCACTGGCATCTTGTTAAGACAAGGTGTAGGCTTAGAAAACCCACGGTAGATGGCTTGAAAATGAGTGAACCAGCTCTCTAGAGATCTGTGTAGAATCAACACAGCAACAAGAAAACCAAAACACATACTATGAGAAGGAAAAAAAAAGATTCAGAAGTGAAGAATAATAGCTATCATATAGGTGTCAGCTCTAATTAAGCATCCTCTATATACTGCCTACTTACAGGTAGAAGCTTAAAAATCAACCAGGAGGGTGAGCTGGACTGTTGCAGGCTGCAGAGTTGAGAGAGACAGCCACTTGGAGACCAGGAAGGAAATGAAGGGCTAAAGGCAAGTCTATCATATTTTGTTTCACCTTTCCAGGCTGAGATGACATTACTCTTCTGGCTGCATGGATGGACCACCTATATTCTTTCATGCCTTCCTATTTTAAAGTGTGTTCTCAAACAGAAATAATGGCATTTAATTAAAAAAAAAAAACAGGTCAGGCAGTGGTGGTGCACACCTTTAATCTCAGCACTTGGAAGGCAGAGGCAGGTGGATTTCTGAGTTGGAGCCCAGCCTGGTCTACACAGAGAAACCCTGTCTCAAACAAAACAAAACAAAACAAAACAAAACAAAACAAAACAAAACAAAACAAAACAAAACAAACAAAGAAACCCAAAGACCTATACTTTGGTTTCTCTAAATGAGAATTATGAGGCCCTAAGACATAGGTGACACAGTGGGGGCTGGGCAGGGGCTGGCCCCGTTAAACTCAGCTGGGTCGCAGATCTCTTTTCCATCTCTGGGCTTCTTCAGCTTAATCTCCCCCTGCCTGAGATTCAAAGCCCTTCTACCCTGGAGCTCCGGTTCAGAGGATGTAGGCAGCAGCTCTCTACCTTGGCTCTACCAGGGTGTCAGTGCAGGCAACAACAAATCGTCAGCACATTTCTGACTTAGGCTCCTGTGCATGCAGTGTGACCGCTACAGGACTGTGCACTTGGGGCCAGAGAGGAAACACTCAGGTGGGCGTGCCAGCACAGGAAGGCGATTTGTCGGCTCGTCTCTACGCTGAAAAGCCCAGTCTGAAGGAAGCCACTGGGACACAACTCAGGACGAGTGTGCTTCGGTGCTGAGCCAGCAGCTGGGTTAGTGACTGGATTGAGAATGGCACTGGAGTGATGGAGATACTAAAGAGGTCTTCCCTTTTGACTCCACCTCTCCCAGGACTCTGCAGGCTCCAGATGGCTGGGTGCCAAAGCGATCACTCTCCCTGGGTCCTAGCTAAGATGTTTGGGAACCAGCTGCAAGCCACATAGATCATTTTCTTTGAATAGAGAGCAATTGCACAGCGCCTGGAGTTGCTATCTTCTCCTCCCATGTCAGCCAGGCTGGCTTGTCTGTCACAGAGCTGTTTGAGCTCAGAGTTCTCTCTTCACCAGCAGCCCTGATATAAGGAGGGAGGAGCAGAGAAGCCATGTTTGTGGAGCAGAAGTGTAGCCCCCAATTAGGCCAGGCAATCAGAAGCCTTAATGGAGAAGCACCTGTCAAAACACAGTAGGGTGTCTGCTAACCTCTGACGCTGCTGCTGCTGCTGCTGCGCTGCTTGCGCACTGTGAGCAGAAACCATAAGGTGATAGAGAGACAGGTATGGATGAGTCTGTTTCTTATGCTTCCTTGCCTCTGAAGAGTTTGACAACACTGTCAAGCCTTCTCTGGAAAGGGAGCTCTGGAGGATATAGCTGCATTCCTTCTTGAGGAAATATCCAGAGCTACTTAGTCAAAAAATGATGACGATGATGATGATGATGACAACGACGAGGACTACAATGACAACGATGGTGATGATAATGATAATAATCATGTCAAAAATTGGGCTGTGTATTTAATGCAGGAATTCAAAGCACAGAGGTTTCACAGAGGAGAAGGGGGTAAAACACACACACACATACACACGCACACACACACACACACACACACACAAACCCATTACTCAGGGAGGAGCCGAAGGCAGCAAATGACAGCTTCCCCAACCCAGTCTTCCAATGGACAAGAGGGAGGAGGAGAAATCTGTTCCTCTGAGCCTTCTCCCAGCTGCAGAAACTGCAATCTCATCTCTTTTGTGCTGGACTGCAGTCAGAAGAAGAAAAACCCTTAGTGCTTGCCTGCAGGGATCTAGAGAGCCAAGGACTGTCTTGTGGGAACATTTCACACAGCTTCATTTTGTTGCCTTTAGCAGAATGGTAGTGTCTGGCAAGAATTCCCACCAAAGCCCTTAAGGGTGGCGTGGCCGGGAGCCATGCTTCGCTGATGAGTGATATCTGTCTTAGCTGTGGAAGGGAAAGACAAGCCTCTGTACACCCAGAGTTTCATTTCTCTTTGTCTTTCCTATTTAGTTACATGGTTGCCCTTTCCACCCGCAGGAACACCCCCATTGGAATCTGAGCCTGTTAACCTGTGCTTCTTGGAAGGTTTTAGATTAAAGGTGTGGCAAAGCAGCAATTATACATTTTCTAGATCCTGTGGAACTGGATGAGTTTACCGTTCAAGTGGCAAGGAAATCCCCCACACTCTGTCCCCGACCTGCCTCAGTTACCAGAATGCCTCCAAAACTCCAGCCAGAAAGAACAGACTCCTTTATTTTTAGGTTCAGCCTCCCCAAGTTAAGCAATCAAAAACTTGCAATCCTATGGCCCAAATAAAGATCTCAGTGACTAAGTCTTGCCTTGAGAGCCTGACGCAAACATCTCTGAGTAGGCACCCAGCTTCCCAGTGGGTCCCCCAGCAGTGGCGCCAGATGCGCAGGGATGAGTAAGGGAGAGTGTCTGGAAGCAGAGCCCAGCTACCAAAGTCTTAGTGCCCGTGGGAGGAAAGGCGAGCCCAGAAACGATGACTCAGGCTTGGAATCCAGATAAAGAACTGAGTGCAAGAACGGGAGAGGCGGTGTAGAAGAGGAGAAGGCACAGAGGCGAGGAAGGACTGAAACCTTGGGAGATTGAAATACCCTTTGTCTTTAGAGGCCACAGTGGATTGGATAACATCACCCCAGACACGCCCACGGTCTCATCTCTGGTCCCCATACCTGACAAAAGTGACTTTGAAACGTGATAAATAGACGTCAGATGGTGAAAATGTACTGTATTAGCTGACTGAGCTCAGAGTCATCACAAGAGAAGCGGAACGGTCACAGTGAAGGTAGTGTGATTTTGAATGCAGAGATCCCAGAGCTACAAAGTAACACTTGTAGACAGCACCTAGAAGCTGGGGAAATATGAACAACTTATCCCCTAAAGCCGTCCCCCACCCGGGGACCCGTTTGAGACGTCTGACCTCCAGAATGGTACGAGAATAAACTCCTGAAGCTGTATGTCATGAAGTCTGTGGAAGCTGAGGAACACTTGTCCCTTGGCTTACCTCAGAAGTACAGGCTGTCCACATAGTTTGGTTCCCATGAATACCTGGTCTTAGAAATGGGTAGTCACATGGTACTTAGAATGTGCCTTAGTTACCCATTTCCATGACCTCAGCAGGCTTTTCCTCAGAGCAAATTTTATTCAGATTAAAGGAATCCCAGGTACAAGGAAGTCACTGCAAATCTCTATACACGAGACTACAAGCTCAGCACCCAAGAACTCCTGCTGTCCTGGGCTCAAAGTATCTTTAAGATGGAGACTTCCTGAATGTTATTCGACGCGTTCTCACGACCGGCCAGGAAGAACACAACAACCAGAATCTTCTACGGCAAAGCTTTATTGCTTACATCTTATGGGGCCAGAGTGTAAGAAGCAAGAGAGAGCGAAGCAAGAGAGAGAGAAAACGAAACCCCCTTCCCTCTTTAAAGAGAACAACAATTGCCTAGGACGCATCACTCCCTGATTGGCTGCAGCCCATGGCCGAGCTGACGTTCACGGGAAAAACAGAGTACAAGTAGTCGTAAATACCCTTGGCTCATGCGCAGATTATTTGTTTACCAACTTAGAACACAGGATGTCAGCGCCATCTTGTGACGGCGAATGTGGGGGCGGCTTCCCACAGTTCCCCCTTTTCTATTAATAAGAGCAAATAGGCCACCCATATTAATGAGAGTGGAGATAGAGGTCAAATCCCCAGTGTGTAGGTAAAGGAGCCATGTACAGGATTAGCTCTTAGGCTCACAGGCTTTTACCCAGAGCAACCCTGACCTGCTCCCGTGTCGTTTTGCCTGGGGGAAGGGAACTAGGACACTGAACCTTCTTGAAAGATGACATGTCTCCCTAGAATAGGCTCATATGTGCCGCAGAGCCCTTCTACTGCAGTGCTTAGCCTTGCAACTCTCTCGGGCTGCTGAAGCACACTCACTCTATCTCGTGCAATGAGTCTAGCCTCGTGAGATATAAGAGCTGAGTGGCCAGCGACCTATTGCCTAAGCATAGATAACCATATATCAGGGGAAGCTCCATGTTCTAGTCCTGCAAGCGCCTGGGCAATAACCACCTTGTCTCTCCTAGTTTGGGCCTTAAGCTTACAGACCAATCAAAGAAGCAACACTAATCCACAGCAAAGTGTATCTCCAAATAATATTAATCCCACCCAATTTTTTAAAGAAAGAAAATGCTGAGGAGATCCAATTGGGTAATCCTTTGGTCAGAGACAGGTCCAAGCGCGTGGAGTTGACCTGAAGTCTCAATTCTCGAAGGATCTGTTCAAATTCAGCCATCCAATTCTGTAACATATACTGAAAAAGACTTTTTGACAAATTAGCTGTCCTAGTAAATTTAACATACTGAATGGAAATAACACACAATCCCGGAAACTTTTGTTCACATCCCTGCTGAGTTATTTGTCATAATACATCCAGTTGTTTCTGGACAAGATCTATGAGTTGATTAACCAGCATGAGACCTCTCTGTATCTTGACATTAGCTGAGGCCTGTTCATCTATGACTGTAGTCACTGAGGCTGACAAAGTGTTAATGGTGTCAGTCATCTGGACCTGTCCAGACAGAACCAAGGCTGTCTGAATTAAGGCCAAACCCAGTTCCCAGTTAGTGGTAAAAAAGCAAGAGAATACTTGAGCATTATACATCACCGTCATTGGGAGTGGAAATGTCGACATTATCCCCCAACGCTGCTCTCTCTTTATTATTGACGCCCTGGACATCACCAAGACGAGGGACATTAGTATTCCCTTGGTCAGTCTGGATTTTTCGGGTGAGTCTTTCTGGTACCCAAAATGGGTTGTCTTCATTCTGTGGGAAAACACAGATAGCTCCCCTGGATCTTATCAAGATAGGATCCGGGCCATACCATTTATTATCAAGAACATTTTTCCATTTAACCATCTCATTGGGCCTATCTGGCTCTGAACAATGACGTTCAGCCGCAGTATGGCCATGAGCATCAATATTTAAAAAATTGAGTGTAAAGAGTGCCAAAGACACCGACACTCTTGGTGCTCGGGGTACAGTCTCCTCAAAAGTTCCCCTCTTCTGTTTTATAAGATAGGCTTTGAGGGTGCGATGCGCACGCTCAACAATACCCTGTCCTTGAGGGTTGTATGGAAGTCCAGTCAGGTGGGTTACGTCCATCTGACGGCAGAACTGCTGAAATTTTTGGGACGTATAAGCTGGTCCATTATCAGTCTTAAGGAGTCTGGGTTTCCCCCAAGCACTCCATGCCTCAAGACAATGTTGAATCACATGTGAGGCTTTTTCTCCGGTTAACGGAGAGGCAAACATGATGCCAGAACATGTGTCAATGGACACATGGAGATATTGAAGTTTTCCAAAGGAAGAAACATGTGTAACATCCATTTGCCAGACCTGTAGAGGTCGAATACCGCGTGGGTTAATTCCCACATGAGGAACTGGCAAGAACTCACAGCAGCTTTGACATTGAGTAACAATGTCACGGGCTTCTTTTCTTGTCAAGGAGAAACGACTGCGTAATGTTTCAGCCGTCACATGAAAATTATTATGAAAATTTCTTGCAGCCTCTACCGGGGATGATAGGGCAGCAGCCACCACTTTAGTGGCCTTATCTGCCAAATCATTTCCCAGAGCCATGGGGCCAGGTAGGCCTGAATGGGCTCTAACATGAGTAATATAAACAGGAGATCTTCTAGATAACAAAACTAATTGTATCTGCTGAAAAATATTGGCAACTCTACTGGAAGGCTTAATCACTCCAGCCACTTCTAAAAGATTTACTGCATTTACCACATAACAGGAATCTGACACAATATTAAGGGGTTCTAAAAAGGTTTTTAAAACTTCTAAGACCACTAAACATTCTACCACTTGAGGTGAATTTTCATTATATTGTTTGGATACCACTTTACCATTAGCCACATAGGCACCTATGCCAGTTTTTGATCCATCAGTATATACCACAATCCCATTTTTAAGTGGGTTTCTTACTGTTATTTGTGGAAACACAACAGATTGATTTTGGGCAAACTGTAAGATTGGATGTTTTGGATAATGGTTATCTATTTTTCCTGAAAAGGAGGTAACTAAAACTGCCCAATCATTAGATGCGGCTGCCAAGGTTTGAACCTGTGCAGCGGTATAAGGTACAATTAAAAGATATGGACTTTGCCCAAAGTGAGTGATTGCTGCTTTTAGGCCTTTAAGGGCAAGCTGTGCAATTGCATCAGGATACCAATCTATTATTTTAGCTGGGGATACGTTTGGATGGATCCACAACAATGGCCCATTCTGCCACAAAACTGCAGTTGGCAATTGTGCTGTCTTAAAGACACACAAACTGAAAGGCTGCGAATCCTCAATACGTTGTAATTGTGCATTCTGTAAGGCCTTTTCCACTTTTTGTAAGGCCTGGTTAGCAGCTAGAGTAAGAGTCCTAGGGGAGGAGATATGAGGATCTCCTTCTAAAATACTAAACAAAGGCCTTAACTCAGCGGAAGGAATCTTTAAAAAAGGTCTGAGCCAATTAATATCTCCCAACAGCTTTTGAAAATCATTTAAGGTATGGAGGTGATCTCTTCTTATCTCTACCTTTTGGGGCACAATCTTATCTGGGGACACCACAGAGCCCAAGAATTGTCCTGTATCAGAAATTTGGACCTTTTCTGTGGCTATCTGTAGACCCCACTGACTTAAAGTTTTAAGTAGAAAAGGATATGCCTTTTGTAGCATGGTAAGGTCTTTATGGCACAGGAGGATGTCATCCATGTAAAGGAGCAAAATTAAAGAGGGGAATTGTTCCCTCACTGGCAAAAGAGCTTCTTGTACATAAAGTTGACACATAGTAGGACTATTGGACATTCCCTGTGGTAAGACCTTCCATTGATACCTCTTATCAGGTTCCATGTGATTAATAGAGGGGATGGTAAAGGCAAATCTGGGCCTATCCCTTGGACACAAAGGTATAGAAAAGAAACAATCTTTAATATCTATAATAATTAAATTCCAGCCACGTGGTAAGGCGGAAAGTACAGGGAGACCCCTCTGTACTGGGCCAAATAAGTTCATTTGCTCATTAATGGCTCTGAGGTCATGGAGCAGTCTCCACTTTCCTGACTTTTTCTTAATTACAAAAATTGGAGTATTCCAAGGTGAGGTAGAGGGTTCAATATGGCCTAGTTTTAATTGTTCCTCTACCAGTTGAATCACAGCTTCTAGTTTTTCAGAGGATAGGTGCCATTGAGGAACCCACACTGGGTCCCCTGTTTTCCATGGTATGGGTCGTGCTGCCCCAATGGCCGCTAAGGAAAACCCAGACCCTGTCTGTCTTGGTTTCCATTAGGTGAGATGGGCTCTATCCTTCCCTGTTCTTGATGTCCTAACCCTTTTCCTTCTTTATAACCCATCTTCGCCATGATATTTTTTGCTTTAGCTGAATACCCTCCTGATGGGGCGTTTTCATTGGACAAAATAAGGCCCAAATGCTGCATAATATCCCTTCCCCAGAGGTTAACCGGGAGTGGGAGCACATAAGGTATGAATTTCCCTTGCTGCCCTTCAGAGGATTCCCACGTCAAGGCAACGGAGCTTATAGTGGGACATGATTGATATCCTAGGCCCTGTAATGAATGAGATGACTCTGTGGTGGGCCATGCTTTGGGCCACCAATGTGTAGAAATTATACTTTTATCTGCTCCGGTATCAAGGATGCCTTCAAACTCTTTTCCATTAATCTTAAGGCGGAGCTTAGGTCTATCATTTAAAGATACAACCAAATAGGCAGAATCATTTCCTGAGGAGCCCATTTTCTTTATCTCAGGTCCTGCAGATTTCTCCCTGGTATTATCAGGGAGGAGCAGCAGCTGAGCTATCCTATCTCCTTTACTAATAGAAAAAACGCCTTTAGGGCTTGAGCACAGGACCTGTATTTCAGGGGAATGTTGACAATCCATAACTCCAGGGTGGACTACTAAGCCCTGCAAGGTGAGTGAACCTCGGCCGAGAATAAGGCCCATGGTTCCCGGGGGCAAGGATGGTATAGGCTCCACCGGCACCGGCTGAATACTCATTTGAGGCATTAATAGGAAGTCGGAGGCGGCACGCAGGTCCACCCTTGTGGGTCTTCCTGGGTCGTCTCTCTGACTGCTTCCTGGGTCCTGACAAACCGGTTCCCATATCTTTGAGGGCCCTGGGACCGAGGGCCCGATGACCCGTTTTTTGGCACATCAGTTGATTGACTATCAGGTGGGGGAAGAATTCTGCCCTTTATATCCCTCACAGAGCGACACTGGTCAGCTCTATGATAACCCTTGCCACACTTAGAGCAAAGAGTGAGAGTCCCTCCCTGTTTATCTGGAGCTCTGCAATCTTTCTTAAAATGCCCAGGCTTTCCGCAATTAAAACATGTCCTCTGATTATTTCTGCTCATGGAGCGGTTCTGAGATTGAAGGATGGCAGCCGCTAAACCTGCATTGCTGAGAGGTCCCCCAAGCTCTCGACAGACCCTGAGCCAGTCTTGTAAGCCTTTGTTCTTTCTTGGGGCTATGGCCGCTCGGCACTCCTTTGTGGCTTGCTCGTAGATTAGCTGTTCTATGAGAGGCGCAGCTTGCTCTGACTCTCCAAAAATACGCTCTGCTGCCTCTGTCATTCTGGCCACAAAATCTGAGAAAGATTCCTGAGGTCCCTGGATTATCTTTGTTAACTGACCAGTGGTTTCACCTGCTCGAGAGAGCGCCTTCCAGGCCCTAATAGCCGTGGAAGAAATCTGGGCATAAGCTCCCCAATGGTAGTTTGTCTGATCAGCAGAATAAGCTCCCTGACCCGTTAACAAGTCAAAAGTCCAATCTCTCTGCTCTGGAGTCAAAGCAGCTGCGTTTGCTCGGGCCTGCGCCTGTGCAGCTTCGTGCCAAAGCGCTTTCCATTCCATATATTTGCCCATACTAGGGAGAGCGGCTTTTACAACCGTTTGCCAGTCGGCAGGAGTTAGTGCCATGCCAGCGAGCCTGTCTAACTGCGCCAAGGTAAAATTAGCATTGGTTCCGTATTTACGAACCGACTCGGCAATTTCCTTAATCTGTACGTATTCTACCGGAGCGTGGACACGCCCACCCTCGGCTCCTTCAAAGACTGGAAATGCCTGTTGTATTTTCTTTTGTTCCTCTCGGGGAATGAATGAGTCTGCGCACTGCCTCTCTGCGCACTGCCTCTCTGCGCACTGCCTCTCTGCGCATCTCTCTGCGCACTGCCTCTCTGCGCATCTCTCTGCGCACTGCCTCTCTGCGCATTGCTGACGCACTACGCAGGGCGGGGGCTCCGCATAGGGCGGACCTTGAAACCGACTGCCGGGAGGTTGAACAGTACGCTGACTTTCGCCAGCCGCTTTTGGCTTTTTTCTTGACCAATTAGCTGGCTGGTAATGGGCTGCTTCTTCCTCCCAGTCTGTTTCCTCAGAGGAGGATTCTTCACTTGCTTCAGAGCTACTAAGAGCTGGCTTCCTGAGCTCATCTAGTGACGAGTATCTCCTAGAGACCTCCGCTAATCGATCTTTTTTCTTCTCCCTTTTTCCTCTTTTTCTTCTAATCTCTCTCCAGGTATTCCTACCTAACCTTAACTTTTCCTCGGGTTCAAGACCCTTGGAAAGGCCTGTATACTTATTTTGTGTACCATACTTCCTCTTTGTTCCTACTCTTTCTTCCCGCTTTACTTCTGATAGCTTGTCCTGAATTTCCTCTAGAATTTTCAGCCCTATCTTAATCACTTGATAACATGTGAAAAAGAACAAAAGGGCTCCTAACACCAGAAAAAATTCAAGGCCAAACATACTCACTGGTACTCTCGTTCCCCAGCTGAAAAGTTCTGAATTCATACAGTTGAATCCTTCTTAACAGTCTGCTTTACGGGAACCTTTATCACCGTCGTTCCCCAGCTGATGAGTTCTGAATTCGGCAGTTGAATCCTTCTCAACAGTCTGTGTTACGGGAACCTTTATAAACGTGATCCGCAGTTCTGGTTCTGAAATGAAGTATCCCTCCTGCGCCAGTCCGGAGTTTTTTCTCGTCCCGGGTTTCGGCACCAATTGTTATTCGACGCGTTCTCACGACCGGCCAGGAAGAACACAACAACCAGAATCTTCTACGGCAAAGCTTTATTGCTTACATCTTATGGGGCCAGAGTGTAAGAAGCAAGAGAGAGCGAAGCAAGAGAGAGAGAAAACGAAACCCCCTTCCCTCTTTAAAGAGAACAACAATTGCCTAGGACGCATCACTCCCTGATTGGCTGCAGCCCATGGCCGAGCTGACGTTCACGGGAAAAACAGAGTACAAGTAGTCGTAAATACCCTTGGCTCATGCGCAGATTATTTGTTTACCAACTTAGAACACAGGATGTCAGCGCCATCTTGTGACGGCGAATGTGGGGGCGGCTTCCCACACCTGAATTCTTGCCTTTATGAGATACACTTGCCACAATAGGGCAACTCAAGTTCTGCGGCTATATTTAGCGATTATTTTTGAAAACATTTAAATAAGCTTCATTCATGTATTTATTTGTGGAGGGAGCATCCTTGGAGATCAGGGGACAGCTTGTAGAGTTGGGTCTCTCCTTCTACCCCTGGAATCGAACTCAGTTCCTCAGGCTTGGCTTGGCATCCTTACCCTCTAACCCATCTTGCCTGCTTGTATTTATTTATTCTTAAGTCTATTTTTAAATTGTGTGGTGCTTAAATCAAATCCAAGACCGCAAGCATGCATGGATGAAGTGCATCTCACTGAGACACACCTGCAGCACCAGTGGTTTGCAATACTCTCCATTGGTATTGCTATGCATTAGTGGAGTTACCATGAAAGCTGTTCTAATATCAGCCCTTCATCTATGACATTAAGAGGAAGAAATGACTTCAGCCAGGCATATGGACTAAAACCATCTATATCTTTGAAAGCTAAAGGGAAGGGTATTGAACAGACTCTCCAAAGAATGTGTCTAGGGGTTCTATGAGGCCAGGGCAGAGGCTCATCAAACCCTCCCAGTGATTTATGCCATCTAACAGAGAAGCTTGCAAGAGACCTATCTGAGATACAGAACTCAGAGATGTGTGAATGACTTAAGGAGGAAATTTTTGGTGGGAGTTTTTTTTTTTCTCTCCTATGTGAATCTCCCCCAATGGAAAGCAATGGGTGTAGAAAAATGCCAAAGGGTACCACTAATTTTTATAAGAAATTACAGTCTTTGACATGGAAGACAAAATTTTTCTTGGCTATAGATCCTTGATATAATTAGTATAGAATGATTTAATTCTCTTTTATCTTTGGTTTGAGTTTTCAAATTGAGTGTAAAAGGTATGTTTTACATTTATTATGAGAGAAAGGTCATTTTTTCTTCCTCATGCATGAATTCCTAAGGGATGTGGTTAGATGGCTGAATCAAGTGACTTTCTTTAGAGCCAGCCTTAGCTTGTCACAGTGAGCTTTTGAGTACAAGTACTGTTGAATTCTGGTTTTTCTAATAGAAAACTGAGATGTGGAACAAGCCAGGAGAGAGAGTTTTAGTGTTGTAGGAAGAAGTAAAGACTGAGGCAGACCTTAAGCCTGTTTCTTGCCTGTTTGGCCATAATTTACTGAGTTTTTTCCAATGTCCATATTCTGTCTGTACACTGGCCCCCAGATAGTAATCTGATAGGATTGTTGAGGAATTTCATGAGACATAGGTACCTTTGTCCTATGACTGTTAGGACTCGGCACAGGTCAGCTTTTACTTCTGTCACAAACACATTGGCCATTGTTAGCCTCTGTGTTAATATTTCCTGTTGATAGGTAAACCAGCTTTCCAGTGCATCCAAATGGAAAGCACTTGGAAACCTTCAGGTTCTTCCACAGCCATAATAAGAAATGGCAGGGTAATTAGGTGGCCAGGGGACATGATCAACCTCTCTGGCTCTTGGCGTGCTTCTTCTATAAAAGGGCGTGGAGATGAGAGAGACCTTTAAGATTTCCTCCTGCTCGGTGACAATTCTAAGATTGTCTTGTTGTTGTTGATGATGAACATCGAAAGCCTTCATTTGAAGGACAACTTCCTGAAGTTTTAATCTTTTGTGTGTGAACTGCCATCTCCTCCCTCCTACAATCCATTGTCCCAGAAGAATATCTGGGAACCCAGTAAGATAGGTGTTGGTATCTGGCCAGTTGTCTCTGTGTCCTGTAGCCAAGTCTGTGGGGATAGAGTCTAAGGGCTTTGCTGTTGCTCTGAAAAACTGCATGTGTCTTGGAAATAGACTACAGGATGATATAGTCTAGACTTTTAAAAGACTATACTGTTGTTAAGGAGAGGAGAGGCAAGCAATTCGCAAGGAGAACAATGGCTAACTTGATGACAGAGAAATTGAGGACTGTGCCTGACTAAAATGAGAGGTAACTTTCTGTCTTATGGGTAACTGTTCCACGACTGCCCAGGGCTCCCAATTACAGTGCCACCTCCGGTAACCTCTTCCCCTGTCTCTTTTCCTTCTGCTACAAATGTGCCTGCCAAATGTTTCATCCCCTCAGGGCCTTGCTTCTGGTTGCTATGGCAACGGCTAGCTACTCCAAGCTAACCGTGCCCTCCTGCCTTCTCAAACTAGGGAGACTTCAGGAGATGGTCTCTTCCTGGATGTGAGATGACAGTAACAGGAGAATCTCCAGCTAAGATTTAAGACAGACATTCTGAAGCACGCAATCTATAACCCCTCAAATCAGAATAAGGAAGCAGTCTCCCTGCCTACCTATGCAAAGAGCCAATCAATATGTTCCTTGTTACTCTTGTTCAGCCCTTTATGGAACATCGTTGCCTATCTGCTGTGATCAGAGGGATGTGCCAGCTATGGTCTGTCCTGTGGAGAAATGCTGAGTGCTAAGATGCCGTAGTAATATTCAAATTCAATCAACCAGGGTTCTTTCTTAGCCTCTAACTACTGCAAGCTGCAGGAAGAGATGATCCAGTATAAACAGGAACAATAGGAAATTCATAGCAATTTCTTAACCTATAACTCACAACAGGAACAATAGAAAATCTATAGCAAGTTCTTACCCTGCAGCTCACTAACATCTTTCTTACCTACAATAGAGACTGTCAAAATGCCACTTGTGCAAGCTATGTGATTTTTGGAGATGCTAAATTTGAAAAGGGAAAACATTTCAGCATTATGGAAGGGATGGGGGGCTCTGACATGGAAACATCACAAGGTGGGATATCCTTGGGCAAGATTCTACAATATCTCATCAGTTTCATAAGCTGCTTAACTAACTGCTCCTAAAATTTCTCACCTCGGGCATTTTTATTCAGACCCACAAACTCTGTCCCTCCCCAACCCTATTTGCAAGTTGGCATGCACTTGAAAGGGTGAAAGATCAACAGTAGTCTAAAACACTAACCACAAACCTAGAAGACCTAAAGTTGTTATTCCAGCTTTTGGGAAACAGAGCAGGAGGACGGAAATTTCCATTGGAGGCCAGCCTGGGCTACCTGGCAAGATCTACCTTGTCTCAAAAAACCCAAGTAAATAAAAGAACATAAAAAATGTAGTCTAGCCCTAGAATTACATAAACTTTAGACAAGTAATAATTGCAAATAAATCCTAAGCAATTCCTATCCCATGTCTTACTAACTTCTTTCTTTTTTTTTTTTTTCCATTTTTTATTAGGTATTTAGCTCATTTATATTTCCAGTGCTATACCAAAAGTCCCCCATAGACACCCACCCCCACTCCCCTACCCACCCACTCCCCCTTTTTTGCCCTGGCGTTCCCCTGTACTGGGGCATATAAAGTTTGCGTGTCCAATGGGCCTCTCTTTCCAGTGATGGCCGACTAGGCCATCTTTTGATACATATGCAGCTAGAGTCAAGAGCTCTGGGGTACTGGTTAGTTCATAATGTTGTTCCACCTATAGGGTTGCAGATCCCTTTAGCTCCTTGGGTTCTTTCTCTAGCCCCTCCATTGGGAGCCCTGTGATCCATCCATTAGCTGACTGTGAGCATCCACTTCTGTGTTTGCTAGGCCCCGGCATAGTCTCACAAGAGACAGCTACATCTGGGTCCTTTCGATAAAATCTTGCTAGTGTATGCATTGGTGTCAGCGTTTGGATGCTGATTATGGGGTGGATCCCTGGATATGGCAGTCTCTACATGGTCCATCCTTTCATCTCAGCTCCAAACTTTGTCTCTGTAACTCCTTCCATGGGTGTTTTGTTCCCAGTTCTAAGGAGGGGCATAGTGTCCACACTTCAGTCTTCATTCTTCTTGAGTTTCATGTGTTTAGCAAATTGTATCTTATATCTTGGGTATCCTAGGTTTGGGGCTAATATCCACTTATCAGTGAGTACATATTGTGTGAGTTCCTTTGTAAATGTGTTACCTCACTCAGGATGATGCCCTCCAGGTCCATCCATTTGGCTAGGAATTTCATAAATTCATTCTTTTTAATAGCTGAGTAGTACTCCATTGTGTAGATGTACCACATTTTCTGTATCCATTCCTCTGTTGAGGGGCATCTGGGTTCTTTCCAGCTTCTGGCTATTATAAATAAGGCTGCTATGAAGATAGTGGAGCATGTGTCCTTCTTACCAGTTGGGGCATCTTCTGGATATATGCCCAGGAGAGGTATTGCTGGATCCTCCGGTAGTACTATGTCCAATTTTCTGAGGAACCGCCAGACTGATTTCCAGAGTGGTTGTACAAGCCTGCAATCCCACCAACAATGGAAGAGTGTTCCTTTTTCTCCACATCCACGCCAGCATCTGCTGTCACCTGAATTTTTGATCTTAGCCATTCTGACTGGTGTGAGGTGGAATCTCAGGGTTGTTTTGATTTGCATTTCCCTGATGATTAAGGATGTTGAACATTTTTTCAGGTGCTTCTCTGCCATTCGGTATTCCTCAGGTGAGAATTCTTTGTTCAGTTCTGAGTCCCATTTTTTAGCGTAGATATTCAGAATTGAGAGTTCCTCTTGGAGGATTTTACCTTTGATGAGTATGAAGTGTCCCTCTTTGTCTTTTTTGATAACTTTGGGTTGGAAGTCGATTTTATCCGATATTAGAATGGCTACTCCAGTTTGTTTCTTCAGACCATTTGCTTGGAAAATTGTTTTCCAGGCTTTCACTCTGAGGTAGTGTCTGTCTTTTTCCCTGAGATGGGTTTCCTGTAAGCAGCAGAATGTTGGGTCCTGTTTGTGTAGCCAGTCTGTTAGTCTATGTCTTTTTATTGGGGAATTGAGTCCATTGATATTAAGAGATATTAAGGAAAAGTAATTGTTGCTTCCTTTTATTTTTGTTGTTAGAGTTGGCATTCTGTTCTTGTGGCTGTCTTCTTTTTGGTTTGTTGAGGGATTACTTTCTTGCTTGTTCTAGGGCGTGATTTCCGTCCTTGTATTGCTTCTTTTCTGTTATTATCCTTTGAAGGTCTGGATTCGTGGAAAGATATTGTGTGAATTTGGATTTGTCGTGGAATACTTTGGTTTCTCCATCTATGGTAATTGAGAGTTTGGCTGAGTATAGTAGTCTGGGCTGGCATTTGTGTTCTCTTAGTGTCTGTATAACATCTGTCCAGGCTCTTCTGGCTTTCATAGTCTCTGGTGAAAAGTCTGGTGTAATTCTGATAGGCCTTCCTTTATATGTTACTTGACCTTTCTCCCTTACTGCTTTTAATATTCTATCTTTATTTAGTGCATTTGTTGTTCTGATTATTATGTGTCGGGAGGAATTTCTTTTCTGGTCCAGTCTATTTGGAGTTCTGTAGGCTTCTTGTATGATCATGGGCATCTCTTTCTTTATGTTTGGGAAGTTTTCTTCTATTATTTTGTTGAAGATATTAGCTGGCCCTTTAAGTTGAACATCTTCGTTCTCATCAATTCCTATTATCCGTAGGTTTGGTCTTCTCATTGTGTCCTGGATTTCCTGGATGTTTTGAGTTAGGATCCTTTTGCATTTTGTATTTTCTTTGACTGTTGTGTCGATGTTCTCTATGGAATCTTCTGCACCTGAGATTCTCTCTTCCATTTCTTGTATTCTGTTGCTGATGCTCGCATCTATGGTTCCAGATCTCTTTCCTAGGGTTTCTATCTCCAGCGTTGCCTCGCTTTGGGTTTTCTTTACTGTGTCTACTTCCCTTTTTAGTTCTAGTATGGTTTTGTTCATTTCCATTACCTGTTTGGATGTGTTTTCCTGTTTTTCTTTAAGGACTTCTACCTGTTTGGCTGTGTTTTCCTGCTTTTCTTTAAGGGCCTGTAACTCTTTAGCAGTGCTCTCCTGTAATTCTTTAAGTGACTTATGAAAGTCCTTCTTGATGTCCTCTATCATCATCATGAGAAATGTTTTTAAATCTGGGCTAGATTTTCGGTTGTGTTGGGGTGCCCAGGACTAGGTGGGGTGGGAGTGCTGCGTTCTGATGATGGTGAGTGGTCTTGATTTCTGTTAGTAGGATTCTTACGTTTGCCTTTCGCCATCTGGTAATCTCTGAAGCTAGCTGTTATAGTTGCCTCTGTTAAGAGGTTGTTCTTCAGGTGACTCTGTTAGCCTCTATAAGCAGACCTGGGAGGGTAGCACTCTCCTTAGTTTCAGTGGGTAGAGTATTCTCTGCAGGAAAGCTCTCTTCTTGCAGGGAAGGTACACAGATATCTGGTGTTCGAACCGGACTCCTGGCAGAAGTTGTGTTCCACTCACTAGAGGTCTTAGGATCCTTTGTGGAATCCTGTGTGGGCCCTTGTGGGTGTCAGGCGACTCCGCTGGGAAGATAGCCCGGGGCTCGAGTGGAGCGGAAGGGGCTTGTGCCCCAGGTCAGGCCCGGGTAGTCTGCTTCCCTATGTACCGCAGTCTCAGGTTCCACGTGATTGGATTGGGGCCGGCGCTGTGTTCTACTCACCAGAGGTCTTAGGATCCCGTGAGGAATCCTGTGTGGGCCCTTGCGGGTGTCAGGCAACTCCGCTGGCAAGGTAGCTCGAGTCCTAACTTCTTTCATACCCAAGATAGATATCGTCCAGACACTGCTCTAGAAAATGGAATTCAAATGTAGAAATGAAATGGTGTAAGGAGAAATTACAGATGGAGATGATGCTGTTGTCAGTAATCCCAGCTGTACTTACTCTCTTTAATCCCTAGTCTACACACACACACACACACACACACACACACACACACACACACGCCCACACACACGCCCACACACCACACACTCACACATACACAGAGTTTGCTAGTAAACAGTAAAGATTTTAATCAAGATGGTTAGTCAATGCACATCTTTCATCCCAGCACTTGAGAAGCAGAAGCAGACGGATCTCTGAGTTCAAGGCCAACCTCATATACAGAGTGTTCGAGAACAGCTAAAGCTATAGAGAAACCCTGTATTGAAAAAAAAAAAAGATGATGACGATGGTGATGATGATGATGCTTGCTGCAGAGGAACAGAGACTTCAATATAGTGCAGGCTTGAATTGTGAGTGCAGGAGCAAGGTCTAGGTCAATGGGTAGAAAACCAAGGAGCAAACAGGATAAGTGGACATTCCGGCTAGATGATCTACCAGCCTCTGAGGCATGGTGATCAGGTGTCACTTTGGTGTGCTAGGTGCCATGGTTTGAATATGAAGTGGTCACCAAAGGTTTATGTGTTGAAGTCTTTGCTTCCCAGTGAATGTGGTACCCAGAGGGCAGCTTGGGGGAAGTGAAGAGATCATCAGAGGTCTGACTTCATCAAGTAATCCATCATGGATGGGCAATTTAATGGAGTTTCGTGGTAGCCGCTGTGCTGCAGCTGAACTTCACTAAGAGCTTGCTCTCAATATTCTCACCTCAGAAACAGATACGTAGAGATAGATGGACTGACTACTCGACTGTGCTAGCTACCTCCTTCTGTGCATGTATTTCAAAGTTCCAAGCTGTCTATTGTGGGACAATGGACCTTGCCAGGAAACTTAGTGAGGTAGAGCAGGTCTGAGTTCCTGGAAACTCAGGTACACACCTGAGGTGGTAGGCGGCTCCCTGCTCTCTGCCAGATTCCTGGCCTGGAAAACGTGCCAGGAATCCCACATAAGGAAATGTGGCCTGTGGTCACGTAGGCCCAGAACAAAGTTCTCCATGTTAACGAGATACCTAGAGGCCCTGAGGGTTAAACCAATAAGCTCCCCTTCCCAGACATTCCTCCTTGCAAATGGTATTTAATCTCTGGTCCACCCTGAGAAATGGGTATGCAGCCATTTACTGTGATGAACAACACATACATAGTTTGGAACCAAGGACTGTCTTTTCCGTTGAAACCGCCATGGGTGAGCATGGAGAAGGTCTTGCTGCCCTCATGGATGAGCTAAGCCAGGGCTCACAGCCCTGGCCCCGAGCTAGACACCATCCTCAGCCTGTGGACCCCCAATGGTCCTGGCCTTGTCACGGGCTGTGGACCCCTGACACTTCATTTCTGACTTCTCTGTATGGTCCTCCAGGGGTGACTAGAGGCTCAGAAGTCAGGGAATACCTGCTTCAGCTTCCCACATCTCAGACTGCATCTTCCCACCCTGGAGCAGTGTCTTGGCACTTCCCTGAAGCTCAGAGGTCCCGTAATCTATGTTTTATATGTATGATTACAATGCAAACATTGTGAAAGGTTTGCTTATTCAATGAATATTTACTTAGTATTCAAAGATGTTTTGGATCATCTGCTGAGGAAACAGTAGTAGAAAAGAGGAATGCAACCTTTGACGTTATAAACCCCTAACCCTATCCCTGACAGAGCCTTAGCCCTAACCCTAACCTTACTCTTAACCTACCACATATTAGGTGGAAGGCAAAAATAGGCACACTTATACATGCTTTGGCGTAGGGGGTCACCTTATCTTAGTCTTCTGAGAGCTGTGCCCCATCATGCTAGGAACAGATATTTATAAATAAAGGGTGTAGAGGAATCACAGAAGGCTCAGTTGGGGGTAATCAGACAATCATCCCCAACTTGTTGGTTTGTTTAGGACGGAGGAGAATTTTCTGTTACCTGTAAAATTGTATCAATGGGTGGAAACTTCCTCTGTTAATCAAAAGACTGGCTTTGAAATTTGAGGCTGGGTCTAAGTGAAGAGTCAATGCCAGGGTGTACCAAACACTTATTATGTGCCAGGTGCTGTTCTCATGAATCACATGGTCATATGGCTGTTTCTCACATCAGCCCAACGAATTTGTTGCTATTCTAGCTCATCAGATACCTGGAAACTGCTCTGCTAAATAAAGAGCACTGGTGTATCACGTTGGCCCATGGATGAGCCTGGCATCTGATGTCTGTCTCACTCCCCTGACTCTACCTAGGTATGTTCATCATTCAAGGGGTGTTGGTGTGTCTGACACCCTGTCTCGTCCACTTCTGATGCTGAAAGTCCAGAGAGAGGCCACCATCCTTAACCTGGAGGTAACTTGGATTCTAAGACCATCAGAGGCTTTATAGAACTAGGCATATCCAGATAGGGTAGCCATCCATGGAGATGAGGCAGTACCCTGCAGCAGGAGGCATCATCTTGCAGGGATAAGACTGATCTCCTACAGTGACGACCGTCACAGTAACTTCTTTAGGTTGCTTCTCAGCACCAGAACTGAGACAGCAATGAATCAGGGCACACTTTGAACAAGTCAACATTGGCACGCCTGTGTCAAATGCCAATTCTTCTTCTATTAAGGTCACTGGACTTCCAAACATGACCTCACCGGTTAAATCTCTTTTCTTTGCTTCTCATCATTGCTTGTCTCCTCCTTTGGTTGGGATAAATGGCTGAGATGAACATGTTAGGGTATCAGTATAGGATTGATGATTGCCATCAACTTGACCCAGAATAACAAGAGGCTGAAACAGTTAAACAGGTTTCACCTATCAGGAGTGAATTCTCCAAGTAGTACCACAATGCCTTGGGTACTACTTGCTTTGTCTACCTCCAAGTGTAGGGTTTAAACACATGTCCCCAAACTCTAAGCCCCATCTTCACTTAACAGCAGCTTAGGTTGCACCAGTGATTCTCAACCTACCTCATGCTGAGACCCTTGTGTTTTGGTGACCCCATCCCCCCAACTATAAAATTATTTTGTTGCTATTTCATGACTGTAATTTTGCTACTGTTATGATTCATAATGCAAATATCTGCTATGCCAGATCTCCTGATCTGATATGAGACCCCTGAGTATGGAGGGTCATTCCACTCCCAAAGGGATGGAGAACTGCTGTAATACCACCATGACTCTGAGACCTTGAGATTCCTAATATTCAAGACTCAAAAGAATTTCAGCTGTTCTCTCTGGAGAGCTTTAAGATCAGCTAGTGTTTTTCTTGTTTTGATAGTTCAGATGTGCAATTAAATGGGAGATTGCAAACACATAGGTATTTATCCACCTGTATAAAGTATATTATAAAGAAATATGACTTTTTAGAACTTATTGGGCAAAGTCACTGTGGTGCTTTCAGTAAGAATGTCCCCTATAGGCTCATATATGTACATGTTTATGCCCCAGTTGGTGAATTTGGGAAGGATTAAGAAGTGTGGCCTGTGTGGAGGAGGAGTGGACTGGTTGAAGGGGGTGTGGCCTGAATAGGGGAGGTGTGGCCTGAATGGAGGAGGTGTGACCTTGTTGGAGGAAGTGTGTTACTGGGAGTGAGTGGGCTTTGCAGTTTCTGAAGCCCATGCATGCCAGGCCCGGTGTCTATTTCTCTGCTGCGTGTGGATCAGGATGTAAATCTCTTGGCCAATGCTCTATCACCTGCCTGCTTGCCTTCATGCTTCCTGCTATGACGATCAAGGACTAAACCTCTAAAATTTAAGCAGGCCTCTATCCACATAAATTCTTGGTCACAGCGTCTCCTCACAGCAACAGAACAGACTAAGACACTCACAAAGACATAATTGTGAGGACGATGGTTGATGCTTGGCATGCTTCGTACTTCCTTAAGATTCTTTCTTGCTTAAAATACTTGGGAAAGAAGAAAGATGCCTCAAGAGATCATTTGATCTTGTATAGTTAGCCACTAGTTAGGTGATTTTATTTCCCCTTTGTGAAAAGAGGATTCTGAGACCTAGAAATGTTTTCCCACCCACCACATACTAGCTATTTAGCAAAATTGGTCACTTTTTTCGCATCTAAAATTCCAATATTAATTTGGAATTGCTTTCAGAATTATCTGCATGGTTCTCCCAAGATCCCGCTGGTCAATGGCCATTTTCCTTAAAGGGTAGGCATGTTTTAGATACAGGTAAAGTCAAGACTGAACATAAGACCATTTTTACCATGTCACTTCTGTCATCTGTCCTTATTAAAACATTGCCTCCTGTGGGACGGAGGTGGGCTCAGAAGACTTGGGATTCAGGGAGCTCCCTAAGTCACAAGGCTGATAAGTGTCCTGCCAAAGGCCATACAGGCAAGAGACAGCTGCTGGGAAGAGGAGGCTTTTCTGTGGCACTGCCTGCAAGGTGCGCACAGAGCTCCAGAGATAGGGCTTTTGTGTGTCAGTGCCCATGATGATGTAAGATGCAGGTACCTTTAAGTCATCCATCCTAGCACAGTGGTTCTTAATCCTCCTAACACTGCGACCCTTAAACACAGTTCCTCATTGTGGCGACCCCCAACTGTAAAATTATTCTGTTGCTACTTATAACTGTGAACTTGCTGCTGCTATGAACCGTAACATAAATATCTCACATGCACTCTCAGAGAGGTCGTGACCCACAGGTTGAGAACCATTGCTCTTCTATGTCACTTCTTAATCTTTTTAAGTCATCATTCATTTCTGGGAGCAATTCCCAATAAACACATCTCTTCGCTAAGCTAGACTAAGCATGGAATCGCTGTTTCGTCTGTCATTAGTGTCCCCTCTACGATGAATCGAAACTTGTTCGCATCCTGTCGTGAGAGGTGACACAGCTGTATTTCAAACACACAGAGAAAAGGACAAATTTTCTTCATGCTTCCTTTTTGCAATCACTTCTTTCTGAAGGTGGCCATGGATGAGAGGTGGGTTACATGCCCTCACTGGACATAAGAGGAAGCCCCCGGAGCCCAAGAGCTCACCTAAGATGATAGAGCCAGTTTGCAACACATCTGGGATGTGAATGGTAAGATACTGGTTACGATTGGAGACAAACGCTATAAAATACCCAAGTCAGGGCGAAGATTGGACGGCGATGGAACACTGATGCTATATGGGAGAGACTTGGGTCTTCAAAGAGGAAAGGCGTGGCTTGGAATCAACCAATAGCAAGACTGTGTTCTAGGTGAGCTTCTGTGGGCTGTGGAATGGGAGCTTGGCTTTGTGGGCGTGGTAATCAGTGGAGGAAGACAACAGAAGCCGATCCCCATTAGGCTGGGGTGCAGGGATGTTCAAGTCTCAGTGGCTGGGCTGTCAGGGGAATGAGAAAGCTAGGGACGGGGCTGAGAGGGGTGTAGAGGTTGAGCTACAGAGGATAGAGACAGAGACTTTGAAATGGTCTGAAGGGAAGAGAAAACGAAGTAGGGGATCTGCTTCCACAGTCTTAAGAGAGAAAAGCACTCTGGGTTAGTAATAAAATGTAGAGTTAAAATTACCCTCCCAGGAGTCACTTAGAGCCTCAGAAGAGGTCATGGTCACCTTAGCTACCTCAGGGGAAGCCAGAGTATTTCTCCCTCTTGCTTCATTGTAGAATTTTCTGCAGCTAAAACTATATATATTTTTTTGAGAGAGAGAGAGAGAGAGAGAGAGAGAGAGAGAGAGAGAGAGAGAGAGAGAGAGAGCCAATATTAACTTCCTTGGATGTATTTGTGGCCGCTGTGGAGTGAATGGACCTACCTTTAACCCCATCCATCACCAATAACTAGCAGAGAGAAAGTCATTCACAAAATGCCTGTGTGTTTAATTTTGTCTAGGCTACCAGGCATAGCTTCACCAGGCAGAACACCCACAGGGTTCTTCTCCTAGTTAAACGGCAAATACGTGAGAGCTAACTCATGAGCTCCTCCAAACACATAGATGGAAATGTGTGTATTGTACCTTCAGCGGGGGATGATTCTCAGGAAGGGAACTTCAATAACACTGCCAACCTCATTCGCGCAGCTATAAAAAGTAGCGGCAATTTCATCGAGGCAATGAATATGTTATAAAATGTCGGCGTATAATTAATTCAAAATGCTCCGTCGTTAAATCATGTAATGATGCTTTGTGAGCATACATAAGCTTAATTGGGAGTAATGTAACTAAGGAGATTGGGATCTGGAGTGCTGTAAATAAAACATCTCCTTCGGTGTGAATTTAAAGCAGCAGGCAATTTTGTGAAGGTCCCATGGCTTGCTGGGGTGGGGGGTGGGGCAGGGGCGGGGTTAGGCTCTCTGTCCTACGTGAAGACAAGAGAAAGACTTTCTAACTGGAAGGCGATGGGCGAGCTACAGGAGTTCTCTAAGAGGAGCACTTGGACATTGGTGAACTCCACAGCCAGTCAGCGCCTCTCAGTTTGAGGTAGAGATGTGTAACCCCAAGACCTCGGTGGACCCTCCACTGCACTTTGGTGAACCCTGTGCCTTTAACTCTAACACTTGCATTCTGAAATGTTTTCCCATTGGTAAAAGGGACAGACTAATACTTATCTAGTTTGCTTGTTTGAATTTTGAATAATAGAAGAAAAAAATCAATGCAACAACAGCAACAAAAAAATTTTTGAAGTGCATGGTAAAGGCCTACCATGGACAGGGTGGGCATTCAAAAATGCTCTTGGTTTTTCCGTGCCCACAGCACACACACAGTGACCTGAATTATAGCAACAATGGAGGCTGTTGCAGCGACCCGAAATGTTCCATTGAGATGGGTCCTCTGAAGGGGCGGTCCATATTCCTAGACACTGAAGTGAGAGGCAGGGTTGAAATCACTCTCAAGACCCAGTGGAGACTGTGATGCCACAGAAAACTGGCGAAGATTCCACTGTGCCAGTAGTGCTGGCCTTCCCTCGAGGGATCCCAGAGCTGACGATGGAAAATCAGCTTGGCTTTTGGTCTGCCATTTCTCAGTCTTCAAGAATTGGTGTCAGCCTCTTTCCCCTCACCAGCTGGGTCACAGACTCAGGTGCATAGTGAATGCCCTGGCTCTTGAGATAGAACCTACTTGGTGTTCTTGGCAGAAGGGTGTTTGGACCTGTCCTTTGAACAACAGAAAAGGGACTACTCTTCCTCACCTTTGTCCCCTCCCTGAGTGGCTCTAAGAGCTTGAGGGAGAGAGTTTTGTTCCTCCCTCTCTAGTGTGACTCTTAGCTCTGTGATGACCCTTTACAGTTTACATGCGGGTGGCCCTTTAGAGTACATTTTCACTTTTGGTTCTGTGGAACAAGGTCTCTTGATGTAACCCAGGCAAACCTTGATCCTCCTATGTCAGCCTCCTCAGAGCTGGGATTACAGCTGGGAACTAGCATGATCCGGTTGCTACATGTTTTTAAGTATGCTTCTTTCTGATGGTGGCTGTCCTTGTTAAGATTGCATTGCTGTGAAGAGATACCATGGCAGAGGCAACTCTTATAAGGATAACATTTCATTGGGCTGGCTTAGAGGTTCAAAGGTTCAGTCCATTATCATCAAGGCAGAAACATGGCAGCACCTGGGAAGGCATGATGCAGGAGGAGCTGAGAGTTCTACATCTTCATCTGAAGGCTGCTAGTAGAAAACTGGCTTCCAGACAACTAGGATGAGGGTCTTAAAGCCCACACCCACAGTGACATCTTCTTTCAACAAGGCCACACCCACTCCAACAAGGTCACATCTCCTAATAGTGCCACTCCCTGGGCTAAGCATATATGAACCACCACAGTGGCCATGGGTAAGAGGTGGATTATATGCTATGATCCTCACTGGATATAAGGGGAAGCCCACGGAGCTAATGAGCCCACCTAAGATGATACCACCAGTTTGTACACATCTGGGATGTGGATGGTAAGATACTGGTTACTATTGGAGACAAATGCTATAATTACTCAAGTCAGGGAGAAGATTGGGCAGCAATGGAACACTGATGCTATATGGGAGAGACTTGGGTCTTCAAAGAGGTCAGGATCAACCAATCGCAGAACTGTGTTCTAGGTGAGCCTCTCTAGGCTGTGGAGTGGGAGCTTGGCTTTGTGGGTGTGACAAACAGTGGAGGAAGATAGCAGAAGCAGACATAGTGGAAAACATCAGATGTGGATAGATATCAGTTGTGCCACAGACAATGAATAGAATGGAATGCTGTGTTCTCCCAAGGAAGGTCCCAGTGCTAGGGTACACACACTATATTGCTGTTTTGATAACCGAGCTCTAATTTACAATGGCACATTTATAATTCTATCTAAAAGTATTTTAGAATGTATTTATATTTTTAGCTTGCCAAATATGTTCAGTATCTGAATTTTCTCATCTGGGGGGTGGGGAGAGCAAAGCAGATCAAATAAAAGATTTAAGATGTAACAGAAAAAACTATATAATATTCTTAAATTAGAATACATGGATAACCTCCTCTTCCCTTATGGATTCTCGTGTGGAGCTGGAGGCATGGCTATTAGTCTTTGGTAGAAAGTAAGAATATAGAACACACACTTAATATGGAAATCTGCATGTACACATATGCAGTGAGTTTTACATATCTAAATCTCAATGAAGTTAAGTTTTATAGGGGCAGAAACGTTCTTTTCAAATGACAAAAAAACCTGAAAGACAATGTCACAACTAAGAATCTAGGCTTCAACAACCTGGGTGAAAGGCTTGTATAGGACTCCTTGAGTGGTCAGTGAGGGGTGTACACCTACTCAGACAATGGAAGATGCATTCCGTGCATCTGGATCAGTCATTGTGAGCACACCATCTTTCTCAAGCTGATGTGAATAATTACTGTTGTTACAATCAAAATAGCCCCAGGGTGGTTCTTAGAATTAGACATGTTGATGTTAGTTCATATGGAAACACTGGAAAGCTACAACAGCCAGGGGAAAGTCGAATATGAAAGAACAATGAGTGAGGGTTAAGGTTAGTTACAGAGGAATAAAAGGGTAGAAATAAAAATGATGGGGCTCTTGGTTGTTGGTCCACAGACAAATTAATAACCTGAAATGTAGTCTAGAAGTAAACATACACACACACACACACACACACACACACACACACACACACACACACACACACACAGGGTTGGAAGACAGTGATTTTGCTTCTCAATATGGTAGATTGGTCAGTAAATTTTTAAAAAATATTTATGTGTACATACCTATGAATATAAAAAAAAGAGAAGAAGCATTAGAAAAAAACATTGTGTGTGTGTATGGTGTGTGTATGTGTGTGTATATATCTGTGTACATGTGTGTGATGTGTGTGTATGTGTGTATGTGTATGTGTGTGAGTGCATAGAGAAATAAAGGCTTTTTTAGGTGGCACTCAAAATCTAAAAATCTCAATAAGCTAGAACAAATATACACTCATTAAAATAAATGTTTTAATCTGAAAGAAAAGTCACAAATAGTTTAACAGGTGTCTAAGAAAAAGTAGTTGCTTTCTATATCATAGAAAGACTTTTCTGATTATTAAAATTTTAACTTAAAAGTTGGAAAGTTTATGAAGAAATAGTTACTAGCCAAATATAAAATTCCTTAGAAAAAATACACCTGTATGTATTAAATAATATGCTACTGTCTAGATGTAGCAAAGTTGACACACCCATCCATCACACTGAAGGACATCCTGCTTACTTCTGAGTTTGGGGAATTTCTTCAAAGTCTCTCTGGAACTCTTGGGTAAGTTTAGAAATGGACACCTATTTTTCCTAATCCCAGGACCCTTAAGATGAATACTTAATGAAGATGATGACAATAAGATGATTGTCCCACTAGAATCATGGGATTATGAGGAACGTTTCACTTCTTCTGAAACCAAAAACCAGGGGTGGAATGAGGAGCTATAAAGCTCTTGGGAAGAAAAATTTCAAAACTCTAAGGACATATGTCTTTTACTTCAGAAATCCAATTTCAAAGATTCTGACCTATGATGACGTCAGCACATCCCTATCCAAGAACAGGATGTGTGAGCTCATATGGCTGCAACATGGCTGTTGCCATGGTGAATGGTGATCAATATGGAGTAGCTAACTAAGCTAGATGCATGGTTGAAGTGAGATCTTTGCAGCTATTAAAGTTTAAAAGAACTAGTTATAAATATTAGCTAGTCATGGCTACAGCACAGCCCCAAGGTCTCTTTCCATTTTGGCAAAATCCCAGAAATCTGTCCTGAGGATGAAAGGGACCGTGAATTAAATTCACTGTGACATGGACTTAATTGATGACAAGTATAAATCACTGATTCGATATGGGTGGAGTGAATCGATTATGGCCACCCTTTCATGATATCCTCAAGAGTGAGCAGGAATGGACAAAAAAAGGGAGTTGGTTAAAAGATATGTGGTAGTCAGCCAGAGCCCTGTACAGTCTCCAAGAGGCAAATGCAAAGCCCCACCCCCAGGTTGATACAATTTGTGCACATGGCTCGGTATCTCTGTATCTGTATACTGTGGCAGGAACCAGGAAGAAAAACATGCACAAGACCCCTGAAATCAGGTATGGCTGCATAGCCTTCTGGGTAGCTCAGGCTGCCTCCAGATATCAGTGCAGTGTGTTCGGGGGGGGGGGGGGGAGAGAGAGAGAGAGAGAGAGAGAGAGAGAGAGAGAGAGAGAGAGAGAGAGAGAGAAACCAAGAGCCCTTTCCAGAGCTTTGCAACTTCATTGGAGAACCTACTGCCCAGCAGCTGGTAGCATTCCTGTGCAAAAAAATCTTAAGCCTAGCACCTATACTTCTACAGTTCACACTTCTGAGTTGATTTTTTTTTTCTTTCACACTGAAGTTGGGAAGCACTGATCTATTGGTAATACGATTAGAGTAGAATCAATACTGGAGCAGAGGGGGACTTGTAGCAAGCAGTGAAAGGTCAGAGGGCTCATTGTCAAGGAGACGTGGATCAAAACATTGAGTCTGTTCAGGTTTCTTGGGCCTTAAAACAACCACACGAAACAGAAGACTTCAGATACAAAAATCAAACCCTAATCATCTAGACTCTCCCTGGTTTGGACTCTCAGCATAAAGGTCCTTAATGAACCTGGCCACTGGATTTAGGGTCTAACTTCATCCCAAATGGCCTTATGCCAACTTGGTGACATCTGAAAAGATCCTATTTCTAAATAAGGCCATGGGTACCATGGGAGTTAGAGTTAACAGACATTTTCACATGTCATAAGTCAAGCAACTGCAGATGGCAGGTGGGTAGTACAAAGCAACTTCCTTTTATGTGTGGCTACTGTGCCCATGAGACCAGAGAGCCACACTTTTCAGATGTATATATTTTTTCCCAGACTTTTATTTGTAGAACTATAAATTATTCTTTCTAGAGTCAGACTTGCAGCTCATAAAAATATAGCAGGAAAGGGAGGGATGGTGACATCCCAACACCTTCCCTCTCTCTCTCCACAGTGCCAGGCAGTAATTTATACTGACCATATAGATGCCCCAGGAGTAAAATGCCAGTTTGTCAAGAAAGAAGGAAAGAAGGAAAGAAGGAAAGAAGAAAGAAGGAAAGAAGAAAGAAAGAAAGAAAGAAAGAGAGAGAGAGAGAGAGAGAGAGAGAGAGAGGAAGGAAGGAAGGAAGAAAGAAAGAAAGAAAGAAAGAAAGAAAGAAAGAAAGAAAGAAAGAAAGAAAGAAGTAATGGTCAAACAAACAAACAACAACAAAAACCATGTGAAGACAGTCTTTTATTTAGAGCTCATTGTCACACTCAAGTATTCAAACACTCAACTGGCCATGGGACATTAAGTGGCTCCACATGGCTTCTCCCTCGTGTTTGTTTTCCTTATTAAAATACCAATATAAGGAAAAACAGATGATAGAGAAGTAGTTAAGTAGCTTCTTGTGAATGTCATGAGGGTCTGTTTTTTTTTAATTGAGAAGAGATTATACACACACACACACACACACACACACACACCTTTCTCTCTGGCCAGTGCTGAGACAGAGTCCCAGGTGCCTGTATGTTAGAATGCAAGTCTCCTTCCAAGCTGTCAATGAAGAAAGCATCCAAAAGCAGGGCCTGTGGGGAATCTAGGATCAGAATCAGAGTTAAGGATGTTGAGAGCAGGAGTATAGATGAGAGAGAGGCAGAGAGACAAGAGAGATAGAGACAGACAGACAGAGAGGAGAGAGAGGGGAGAGAAGAAACAAAGGGCAGAGAGAGAAGTGAGAGAGAAGAGAAGAGAGAAAGAAAAAGATAGGGAGGAGATAGAGGGGAGAGAGTCATGGAGACGGAGAGAGACAGAAACAGAGACAAGGAGGAGAAATAGATGGAAGAGACAGAGACAGAGAGGCAGAGACACAGAGAGATACAGAGAGACACAGAGAGAGACCACAGGGGGTGGAAGTTGGGAGCTATAGTGGTTAGTCAGAAGGAAGGCTGGCATTCCTGTACTGGATCAAGGTAGGTTTGCAGGATCCAGTGTGGCTGTGTAAGGAGCTGTGTGACACAGTTCTTGCCCCTGGAGCATCACCAGGCTGTGGTTCCCTGTGTGGGCTAATGGTTGCTGTTGGCCTGAAGCTGATCTGCTGTCTCTTCTATTTTACTTATAATCGCTCTTTCTGGGCAGTATACTTCCCCCATTACTCAGAGCTAATCACTCCATAGTAAATGAAACAGATGCAGTTTTCAGGAATGAGGAATGGAGACACTCATGGGGCTGTGGAGGATGAGGAGCAGGCCTTCTGCTTGGCCTTTAGGGCCATGGGAAAGGATCTAGACAACATAACCACAGAGGCCATAAAAGCCTACATGGTCCTTTGTAGAAATAGTGCATTGTGAGACATGGCTTTGAATGTGGAATCATGAGGAGACACATGTACCCTCAGGTCCAATGACTGTTGCATTGATTAGCCAGGGTGAACTTAGGGACGTCAAGGATAGAGAGTTACAGTGGTCTCAAGAAGTAAAGGCATAGATAAGATATGAGATGTATAAAATACAAGCAAATAGATGGGTTTATTTTATAGGAGAGAGGTTTGTATATAATCTAGAAATAAACGGTATCAGGAAGAGAGTATATGAGGCCACGGAATTGCTAGAATAGGAAACAAAGATTAGACAATTAAAAAAAATGATGTACAAGCACATAAAAAGTTAATACTTCATTCTCCAGCTGCTTGAAGGATTGGAGATAACAATGCTTAGAGAGATATTAGAGAGAGGCAGCTGCCTTACTTGCATAAAGTTTAAAACCTTGAAAGGAGTCATTTTAACCCTAGTCGTCTGTCACCTTTCTGTTCTTCCATGAAAACAGTTACTAAAGGCTGCCGTCTGCTGCTCCAGGAAGCCATAAGAGCTGTGTCCAACTACTCATGAAGAGCAGGCTGTGTAAAAACTATAAGGGAATATGTTTTTGCATTGAGTTTAGTTTTTGCTTTAAGGAAGCAGGGGTTGGGACTAATGATTCGGGACTCATAAAATTTAGGTAAATTTAAGCATTTCTAATAAAATTATTAATGATGATCAAAGCCTTGATGATGAAGCTTTCGTCAGTAAAAGACTGGGTTCGGGTTCTCTGTTGGAAGAAGGCAAAAGAATGAAAGGGAAGAAGGAAGAAAGGAGATGTGATGATTTGTATGTGCTCCGCCTAGGAGTGGTTCTATTAGAGGGTGTGGCCCTGTTGGAGTGAGTGTGGCCTTGTTGGAGTAGGTGTGTCACTGTGAGTGTGGGTTATAAGACCCTCCTCCTAGCTGCTTGGAAGCCAGTGTTCTGCTAGCAGCCTTCAAATGAAGATATAGAACTCTCAGCTCCTCTTGCACCATGCCTGCCTGGATGCTGCCATGCTCATACCTTGATAATAATGGACAGAACCTCTGAACCAGTAAGCCAGCCCCAATTAAATGTTGTCCTTATAAGAATTGCCTTGGTCACGGTATCTGTTCACAGCAGTAAAACCCTAACTAAGACAGGGGAGGAAGGAAGAATGATGAGAGTCCTTAGGCAAAGAAAGAGCACTTGAACTGACAGCTTGCATCCACTAGTGACACCACGTCATTATTATCCATTCCTGCCTTTCTCAGGACCCTCCTCACACAGAGGCTGGACCTTGGTTTAGATTCTCACTCCTGATAATGCCCCTGCCTCCAGAACCTGATTGCTCTGAGGTCCCCTTATCCTTCCCAGGGCTCAAGCTGTCTCCCGCAATGCCACTGAAGTTTCCCTGCAGTCACTCATCTAAGGAACTCTAGTACTTTGGATTTTGCTTTCATATTTAAGGGAGAATGCAGAAGGTATGGAAAAGGAGAAACGGATCCCAGGGCTTTAATTTCTTTGTTATTTCCAAACCAAACACAAAAATTCTTTTTCTAAAGTGATTGATCTTACTTTATTGTCTTCCGGCTTCTCTCTATAGCTGCAAGACTAGAGTTCTCATGGGTATGTGTGAACGGGGAGGATTCTGGGAGGTGCGAGACTAGGAAAGAATGTTTCACCGACTTCCTGGGGAGCAAGGCAATACAAAAGGATTCTGACTCCGCAATGGAGTTGTTATTATGAGTAAAAGAATTATTGACAAGGCAGGTTCTCTCTTCCCCGACATCATGCCAAGCCAACTGCTGAGAGGTACAGCTATTCCCAGGGGCCTCATGCTGTTGGGTAACTAGAAACTTCAGATACCAGTTCTGCAGTGACAGCAGCATCCCACGAGAGAAAGCGGAGTCTTCAGAAAGAAGATCTTGGAGACGGGGTACACCCGCTCCTACATTGATTCTGAGCTTGGTTGGGTTCGTTGACTTCCAGCCTTAATATATACAGCTCTGAAAGACTAGAGTGGAAGCTATAGAGTAGGCATTGAATATGTTTAATATATAATATGTTTGTTCTCTCTGTCTCTATCTTGACTGTCTGTGTCTCTGTCTCTCTTTGTATTTGTGTCTCTGTCTGAGTCTGTCCATGTCTATGTCTCTTTCTCTGTGTCTCTGTCTCTCTCTTCTCTCTCTTTATCTATCTATCTATCTATCTATCTATCTATCTATCTATCTATCTATCTATCTATCTATCTATTCATCTATCCATCTATCTATCTGTCTGTCTGTCTGTCTGTCTGTCTGTCTGTCTGTCTGTCTGTCTATCTACCTACCTACCTACCTACCTACCTATCTATTCATCTATCTACCTACCTATCTATCCATCTATCTATCCATCCATCTATCTATCTATCTATCTATCTATCTATCTATCTATCTATCTATCTACCTATCTATTCATCTATCTATCTATCTATCTATCTATCTATCTATCTATCTATCTATCTACCTATCTATTCATCTACCTACCTATCTATTCATCTATCTATCTATCTATCTATCTATCTATCTATCTATCTATCTACCTACCTACCTACCTACCTACCTATCTATTCATCTATTCATCTATCTATCTATCTATCTATCTATCTATCTATCTATCTATCTATCTATCTATCTATCTACCTATCTATTCATCTACCTACCTATCTATTCATCTATCTATCTATCTATCTATCTATCTATCTATCTATCTATCTATCATCTACCTACCTATCTACCTATCCATCTATCTATCTATCTATCTATCTATCTATCTATCTATCTATCTATCTATCTATCTTTTGTATATGGGCATCCACATGCTCATTAAATACTAAGGGCCTAAGGAAGCTGCTTCATGAGATGGAACCATGCTATTACACAGAAGTACTTGGATTGTATTACTCCATGGCCTTATGCATGGATCTAAAATATAGTTGTCCATTGGAATGAGCAGGAAGGTTATTAAGAGACATAGGAAAAGGGAAGCTAAGCCTGAATTGTACCTCTGTGGCTATTTTAGGAGGCAACTATGTTGTCTTTACTTAAAAATTAGACATTTCCTATGCCAAAGTCTCTAGAAATACTTTGCCTTGTGTCCACTGAGACTTTATAAATTTTGTTTTGTTTTGTTTTTCAAGACAGGGTTTCTCTGTGTAACTCTGGCTATTTTGGAACTCATTCTGTAGACCAAGCTGGCCTTGAACTCACAGTGATCTACCTGCCTCTGCCTCCCAAGTGCTGGGATTAAAGGCATGAACCATCACTGCCTGGCAAACTTCATACAGTTCTTACATCCTTCACTGTCTTGTGAAGAGTCAAGGCTTAAGATGCTCAAAGGTGATGATGTATTTTGTGACATACATGCAGCTGACCTAAGCCTCTTCTGTGGTAGTCACTCCTGCACTGTCTCCTGTCACACAGGGGTGGAGCTGCCCTCCTCTTGTTCTGCTGACCAGCTTCATATTAGCATGGGTCAGGTGCCAAGAAATCAAGAGAACTTTCTCTCTTTTAAAGGCTGAGACATGCTATGTGAAGAAGGAAAGTATTTGGCTACCTGCAAGTTTGGCATTTTATGTTAGTTTATTTTTGGTGCCCTCTAAAATGTCAATGGAAAAATGGCTTGCCACAGGAGCCTGGGATCTCAATTTGGACAGAGAAGGCTTGAATTTGAATCTCTGCTTCCCATGTCATATCTGAACATTCTGAGGAAAGTTATATAATATTAAAACCCATTCTCTCCATTTCTAACGCTGTGGTCATGTATTTGGCACACAGCACGGTTCTGATGGTTGGATGGTAGATATGTCTGTTCTCTGCACATAAGAACAAATTACGTATTCATCTATTAGGTAGGTCATTACTTGAAAGTTTTCACAATATTTCTTTATATTATCTACTCACTGCTTTAAAACCCAGTGGAGTAGACTAGGATAATGATGACAAGACTAATATTAGAATCCAGGCCTTTTGACTTCCCAGTAGTGCATATGGGGTTTACTACATAAATCCAGGGGAACAGCAGAACATCATAGAACACTCATCAGTTTAATGGCTTTGGACTTCAACATATTAGGTTGAAATTCTCAGAGGGCATGAAAGAACTCACCATTTGAATAAAACATTCAACTGTCTTCTCTCATTTGGTAAATAAATTCCTCTGCTCCAGGTATCTAGCTGGGTCTCACAACTGTGCCATTCGAGAATCTCATCTTGGAAGTCGAACACAGAGAGTGTTCCCAATGCAAATCCCAGGAGCCCAGCTGAAGGATCTCTGTAGCATCGCTTGAAATGCCTGCTGTCAGGTCCCTGGGGCGGTTGGCACACTGACTGACTTACTGCCAGCTCATCTGTGTCAAACATACAGGCTTTCCTGACTCCCGTGACAGACTTGTTTTCTGCAGTAACAAGCATTTGGAGAGGTGCTGTGGAGGAGAGCTGGTCCTTTGCTTCTATACAAGAGGTTCCGGGATGCGCTCTCCAGGCATTGACTGTTGACCTGAACAGTTGTCTTTCCAGGAAGTGGTTCCTCTTTCCACTGCCAGACAAAGCATTCAGGAATCAAAGTGTTGGGTTTGGGGATTCTCTGGATGAGCAAAAGTATTCCAGAGAAAGAGTTCACTTTCATCTGAGTTACGATGAGTTATATGAATTCATATGGGCACATGCACATTAATTGATGTGCCCATGGAATGCAGTTAAATAAAATTAGAGGTTTATATATTTTTCTATTAATTAACTTATTTATTCACTTTACATCCTGACCACAACCCCCACTCCCCACAGACAGTACCTCCCCCTTTTCCTTCCCCTCTGAGAAGGGCCAGGTCCCCGATGGGTTCCAACTCACCCTGGCACATCAAGTCCCTGCAGGACTAGGCTCATTCTCTCCCACTGAAGCCAGTCAAGGCAACCCAGTTAGGGAAATGGGCTCCATGGTCAGGCAACAGAGACAGAGACAGGAGATTTATTAAGTTATCCCACCATGATATTTGAAAACAACCAACCAAACAAACACAAAAGCAAAACCCCAAACAAACAACAAGCAAGCCAGCCAAAACCAGCAGAGCTTAGGTTTCTGAAGAGATTTTTTATTCTCGAGGCCATCCAGGCAAAGATCTCCGCATCAACGTTTGTTGTTCTCTTTTAAATGCCTCTAGATCGGTGCTGAAAGAGCTGAACTTATTTCAAAGATGCTAATTTGAGCCTCAGACAGCTGTGGTGGTTATAAATATAAACACAATGGCAGATGACTTGACAACAGCCTTTAGTTTCCATTAGTGCCGTTGCACTAAATGTCCCTTTTGTGCACGGGGCATAAAAAAACGCAGTCAGATGACTGACTTGGGAGATGAGCCTGCAGACTGACCAGCATCTGGGCACTGAGCACTTTTGTTTAAAAGGGAGAGTCAGTCATGTAATAGGGAAAACCCCCACACGAGACTACAAATCTTTACATCTTATTAATCTTTCCACAGTACTGTGGAAACTCCCGAGGAAGAAACTTATCCATATAAAATTGGGGAGGCATGATGTATTCCTAATGTCTATTTATTCTAGATAAATTGATACATACATTGGATCCCATGGGATATTGAGAACCAATAAGTAACTTCACAACTTAACTGAAGTATAATTTAGAGGTGAACATATTGAGTTAAGTTATTTTTAACCCACTTATCTCTGTAATTTTTTTTATAAAGAAATGCTATATGAATGATAAAGTTAACCAAAGCAGCCTAGAAAACAACTAGGAAGTTTCTGGTTACATTCTCTTTCCTGAGTCTTTGCTGAATTTGCTGTGTCTGGTTTGTATTTTTTTTCTCTTCCTCTTCCTCTTCCTCTTCCTCTTTTTCCTCCTTTGTCCCTCTCCCCTCCCACTCTCTCTCTCTCTCTTCCTTTCCTGCTCCCCTTGCCTTCTCCCCTTCTTTAAACAGAGTGCCATTTTGAACTTTGTTTTCTAAAAGCACAGAGGATGAAAACATCCTGGGAGCACCTCTGAGTGTGACTGGGCTGCTGTAGCAGTTAAATAAAAGAAAGCAATCAAAAACTAAAACATGTGCAACTTAATGCTTCTGACCCGGGCGTTTCTCTGGCTTGTCTATTTCCAAAACTAAAGTTGACCATGTGATTGAGAAGCCAGAAAACATTTACCTTATTCAAGCTCAGATCGAAGCTCTCCATATGCCTATCACATGACGAGCTCCAAAAGACCAGAGACTAGGCCTGTGGTTGTCACTCTGAATCTTGCACCTGGCCTGAGGGCAGTTACACGGATGGATAAATGGTCTCTTATAGCATGTGCTAATATGTAATGTAGGTATACTCTTGTACTCTCAATTTTGCTGACAGAAAAATTTTAAGTGATGCCCAGTGTTATCTAGCTAGGGGGGAACAGTTAATATTCTTGCCTGTGTAGCCAAAAATCTAGACTCTTTGTAAATCCAATTGCCATTACACATCTTTAAACCTTGCAAGATGAAGGCCGAACAACCATAGTAAGAGTCTTTCTTCCCAAACCCATGTTCTCAGATCCTGCAGATCTGTTGCCTGATTTTTATGAAAGCAGGAACCTCCTGTCATGGTTCCACAGTCTTGAGGAGATGCTGAAGTAGGTGTATCTGGATTTGAACTTGACTCTGTAACTCAGCTCAGTGACCTGGTATGAGGTGTATGACTCTATGCGCCTAATTTTTCTTTTCTCAGCTGAATAAAACAGATGTAATGCTCTAATCACTTCATCCATATTAGCTACTGGTAATTATATGATCTCCACATTTTCCTTTTTAATACTATAGTATGGACAAGAGTGTAGATCTTTCATCTTACTAGAGAACCACAAATCGTAGGTTAATCCAACCCACCACCCACTTCTAAATGATGCTTATTTGAGGACATCCACCCTTGCTTACGTACACATCGTTTTGCAGCTCCTGGTGTGCTTCAATAGGAGTACTACAGAGTCATAATAGCTAGTCTGTCATCTCATACTCATGAAATCCAGGGAGAAATGACTTATGTCCTCCCAGGCTGGAGTATAGGGATCTTGGCTGCCTAACATGACCTCATTGCCTCATGATGTGCCTACACACAACACAGAATTCTTGACGAAGCAAGTTCTATGGGCTGTGTGCTTTTCCTCCTACCATTTACATGTTCACCCCAGGCCCTGACTGCCTTTAATACTTCAACAGAAGTATTTTTATACCTTTGAATCACTTACAAAAATAATTTAAGTAGAATTATGCAGAGACTAGTTAAGAGGATGTAGCAATGCCTGGTTAAAGCCATGCTAACCTCCACTCCAGACCCTAGTATTTATCTTTTTGTCTCACCTCTAGGGATGCATCCGAGACCACAGGCAAACATCTCATTAAGGAAGCAGGACTGCAGGCTGCTTTGCTAGATTGGCATGTGGGGTACTCCCGTGGTGCTTCGGATGGGCAGCTCTGTCACTGAAGTGCTGTGCTGAAATGCTGGCCGAGTGTGACTGGCGACAGACAGGCATACCTGTTTGTTTGTTTGTTTTTCAGAGAAATAAAACTATATATATTTAGTACTTCCACGACACAATGAGGTGGGTCAATTAATTTCTAACACCACAATTAATTCTCACTTAATAAGTATGTGAATAGTCTTATTATTCTCATCAGGACCTGTTTCTCTCCTCTCATGTCGTCTTTGTGCATTATTCTAATAGCTGATTGCATCTTCCTATAAAATACTCTCCAGGGAGGTAAAGACACAGCCTCCCTCTTTCATTTGCTTCTCTTGGCCCTTGTGAGTCACTGGGAAGGCATATATGAAGCAGGATACTAAATGCAGTGAATGATAAGCCAACAGGCATCTTTATTCCTCACTGGTGAGTGACACCTGTAAGTCACAAGCTGTGAACAACTAGGATGTGATAGGAAACGAGAAGGGCCAGCCTCTCCTAAAACAACCCAAGGAACAGTTCGAGATTTTGAGAAAAGTAATCTAAATACCTAGATGTTTAAGACTGGGGAAAGCATAAACAAATGTCAAATGTGAGTTTGGTTTTTAGGAAGTTCCAGATGCTCCTTCCAGGACAGCGGTGGGAGCTGACAGGCAACTTGGGGAAAGCTATGACTATGTTTAAGAGACTCTTCTTTTACTTGATTCCTACTAGAGGCAAGGCAATTCATCTTTTTTCCCCCAGTCACCTTGGGTTTGTTTAAACACCGACTGTTCTATTGCAGAGACATGCATAAAACAGTTTTAAAGAATCTGCTTTACTTTAGTACCCCCTTGACTTTTGCATACATTTATTTATTCAAGCACCTACCCTGAGTACATGCAGGTGCCAGGTGCTGAGAACAGTGAAAGGAATGCTTCAGTCTCTGCATGGACTTCTAAGGGAGGAGTAAGAACCAGACTGGTGAAAGCACACACACACAGACACACAGACACACACACACACACAGACACAGACACACACACACAGACACACACACACACACACACATTCACTGCATGTATCAGTTAAGCACCGAGCCAGGGAGACACATTAATAATTGCCAACCCCAAAGCTGTAGACAATCAATCTTCCAGATATTTATAGCAGCAGAAGGTCAGGGGAGCAGTTAGTTCTCAAACTAATGTGCAACTGGAGAGCTCTGTGGAACTCAGACTCGAGGTGAGATCCCGGAGCCTGTGTTTGCTGTCGGTTTCAGGTCCAATTGCACCACTTATGAACTCGCGCATTTGTTCACGACCAAGATTTTTTCCCACTCACCAAGCATGGTACTATAAACTGGGGATGAAAGTTTAAAATCCAGGCTCGCCTTTGAGAAAAGAAATGCTGGGAAGGCGAGAGATTCTGACACAGGGTCATCTCGTTGATAGACATAGTCCCAGGGTTCTGTCTAAATGTAGATCTAAGATACAAAGTGAATCATGACGGAGCCATGACATATCTGTGATAGGAGAGTGGGCAAACCGATGATCAGGAAGCGTCTGAAGCCCTGGAGTTTTCTATATATTAGTAATGTTTTCACAAGTTCTGTGATATTAATAAAGTAGACTCTGGGATGTGAGGATTAGAGGGGAGGGAAGAGGAAATGTGTGCTGATCAGAGACCAGGTTATGGAGGGTCTGGTATAGCAACCTAAGTCCTTGGTATACTCCTAAAGACTAACAACTGGTAGAAGGAAATCTATTCATAGCTCCACTGGCCCCGTATCCTCGGTCTTGACTTTTCACACTATAAATGACCACACCAACCCACTATGCGACATAAGCTTTGGATTATATCTTACTTGATGGATACTTGCTCCTTTCATTTACCCAGACCACATGATCCACGCTGCAGTGTTTCATTTGTAGAATCTGGAAGAGGTCAGCTGGGAGGTAGAGATACCAGGTTGGCAAAAGTTTTCATATTTTCCCATATGACCTATGAATTGGGCTGATCACAGAGCTATGGTCAATGAAACAAAACAGATTTGCTCAAGGTAGAGTCCTGGGCAGGTTATGAGAAGCTCTTCAAGGGCTTGCATCTGCTTGTTTATTTAAGAACAAATGTAAAATAAGGTTTTTCTCAGTTTCTCCCGCTGTGATGAAACACCATGACCAAAGCAACTTAGAGAGGAAAGGGTTTATTTTGGGTTAAACATCACAAGTCACAATGGAACTGTCAATGGACTCATTGACAGAAGCCAAGGCAGGAACTCAGACTGGGCAGGAACCTGGAGACAAGAGATGAATCAGAGACCACGGAGGGGTACTGCGTACTGGCTTGTTTCCCATTCTTATTTATCCTGCTTTCTCATAGAACCCAGCACCACCAGCCCCAGGTAGTACCATCCATCACGGACTGGACCATCTCCCCTCAATTATTAATAAGATGCCCTACAGGCTTGCCCACAGCTCAACCTTATGGAAGGAAGCATCTTCTCAGTTAAGGTTCTCTCCCCTCAGGTGACACTAGTTTGTGCCAAGTTGTCACAAAGCACACGTGTGATAATGATTTAAATATTTCTATTGACTAAATAAAAAGCTTTCCGCAATAGATATATTGTATGTGCATGCTATTTAAAGTCAGCTACCTTTCGTAAGCATGAAGGTACATTGAAAGACAGGCTGTATGATTAACAGCTGCTTTCAATCCCATAGATCTGTGATCACACACAGCCCAATTCATAGGCTATGAGGGAAAATATGAAAACTTTCGCCAGCCTGGTATCTCTACCTCCCAGCTTCCCCAGATACCCATCCTAACAGGCGATAGCTATGGATGCTTTGAAGACTCTCCTTTCTTGTGTATTTGCTGAGAAACGTCTCTAGAGTTCTGGATGCACAGAATGATGGACTTTGAGCATAGGATGAAGGAGTCCAAACGTCAATAACCTTACAAGGTCACTGTGAGGACCAAGAAGCTCATTGGGCTCGCGCAGGCTCAGCGGGAGCATGCCGCTTGTTGGCTTCCTTTCGTACTTCTGCGACCAAATACCTGACAAGAAGCAATCACAGAGGAGAAGTTCATTTTTGGCTTACAGTTTGAACGGATACCATTTACCACAGCGGGAAAGGCAGGGCAGAGCATGGCTCCTTAAGCCATCATATCCCAGCTGAACAGCAAGAAGAGATGAGACCGGAAGGCGGTGTTGGGGTGGTGGTCTGGGCTGTAAAGATCCAAGTTTGCTCCGCCTAGATCCACTTTCACTTCTTAGACCTGCCTCCCAAAGATTCTCCAACCTCCCAGCATAGGACCGTGAGCTAGAGACAAACTGTTCAAACATGTGAGCCAGTGGGGGGTGGGGCAGGGTGGGGCGGGGCAGATAGGACACTTTTATATGCAAATTATAACATGGGGAAAATGCCAGAAATAATTATGGAGCAGGAAGTCAGCTGGTCCTATTTGCTTCTTCGATCTCATCATTGTCTTGCTTTTTCTGATTTTTTTTTTTTTTTTTTTTTTGCTTTGGCCTAGCAGAAGATTTCCTGATTTGAAGAGACAGGTTTATTTTGGAGCTAGCAAGACACAAATGAATGAGCGAGCGAATAGAAGGCACATCTGGTAGCCCAGGAAACAGCATAAAGAACAAAGACACACAACAAATGTAGGCTCCAAAAGAAATGGCTACTGTGTGCCTGCATTACCACAGGTCTATGCATCTCTGGCGTACACTGTGGTCTTCTACATTGCAGATCTTTGTGGGAAACGTTCTTATTCTTGAGTGATTTTCTCGGGGGGGGGGGGGGAGCGGGAGCCAAAAGCCACAAGCCATGATCTGGGTCCACATCAAGTGCCCATCAGAGAGATGACAGGGAGGAATGAACGAAGGGTTGTGAAGCTCAAAGGGCCATCCAACAAGGGAAGAATAAATGACTGTCTAGCTAAATTGAAACTGTCCAGTGTGGCAAAGATGTTACTGACCAGATTTAATTTTGGCATGAAATTTTATGGTGACATCTTTTAAAGCAGTGCAAATTGGCAGGCATAAAGCTGACAGGACCTCGTAGATTTCAGCAGAACCTGCCATCTTTCTCATTTCTTGAAGGGAACTCCGCCCTTGCTCAAAGACCTACAGGGAACTGTTCCGGTGTACACGGCTTGAACAGGGCTGTACTTAATGGAGCCTGGTAGGAGGTAGGGGTAGCTCAGGCTATATTTCAATGAAACTAGTCTCTAAAAGTAAAGAGCCACAGAGCAGCAGACAAGGGCTGGGGGAGGCAGCATCTGCTGCCCTTTTGAAGGTAGCAAGGGATCTGTGGCATGGCTGAACAAAACTTCCAACCTCTTCCCCTGATAATCTCAAACTCGTGCTCTTGGAGTCATGTTTTCAGGGCCCGACAAAGCTGCAAAAAGATCGAAGTAAAATGATGCTTTGACCGATCTGGGTTTCATGCTCTGTTTGACGTAGAATCAGGCGTCTGGTTGGCCCTGCCAAGGAGGAGATTGGAAACTGGTAGGAGTGCAGAAGAAACCACAGGCTACGTGATCTCTCCTATCAGTGTGGTGAGATGCTCTGGTTCCTAGAGCTAGATGAGCCACAGGCAGAGTCCCCTGACTACGCCTGATCTGTTGATTGCCAACAGCAATGCGTTGTTGGGATAGCACATGCGCAGTAAAGAGAACTCCTGATTGCTGTGAATGAGCTTGCCAAAGGGGTTCCAAATGTATCTCTCTCCCAGCTTGCCTCTCTCTCTTTGTATTCAGTTAGGGTATCGGTTTGCAGATCCTCCCATGCAGCCTTCCACTTGGGGGCTTACCACCAAGCCTTATTTCCTGTGTTCTTACGGAGCCAGCTTTGTGATTTTTTTTTTTTTTTGACTGCAGAATGCAGCAGAAGTGGCACTGTTCAAGCCCCTGAGCTCACACCCCAGAAGTCTTGCTTTCTTCTGCATCTCCTCATCCCTTGGTGCTCTGTAAGCTAGGGCCATCCCAATAGAGGTGCAGAGTCTACACCAGCAGACCACAGGTGCCCAGACCTGTGAGCAATAATAAAGATGCAGCCCTGAGACCTCCATTGATTTATAGCATTTGTGTGGCAACAGCTGGGCAATGAGAAGCTGGCCATGATGAGGAAGACAGAGAAAACCAGATAACCCCGCAGTGAGGCCCTGCATCTGTGTTGCCAGAGACAAGGGACAGTTTGAGAATGGGAATTCTTTGAGGATATGGAATTCTGGGAAGCTCCTCCTGGCAGTGCCCTGCAGCACCGTGCTACCTGAAAGACGACCGTGCTACCTGATAGTTCTGAAGCATTTTTCAGCACATTTCTCAGGACAGTCTGGGGCTTCTGGATGCTGGGGAACAGCCAACCCTGATTTTATAGATGAGAGGGCAGAGGCTTGGAAGTCTTCAGAAATCATCAGATTATATATGTTCCAAGGCTGATGTGAATATTGGTTTATATGAGGTCTCTTCTTAGTAAGAATTTTAAGAGGAAAACTATACATTAAGAGAACAACAAGGGGCTGGAGAGATGGCTCAGTGGTTAAAAGCTCTGACTGCTCTTCCAGAGGTCCTGAGTTCAATTCCCAGCAACCACATGGTGACTCACAACCATCTGTAATGGGGTCCGATGTACTCTTCTGGTGTGTCTGAAGACAGCTACAGTGTACTCATATAAATAAAAATAATTTTTTAAAAAAAAAGACAACAACAGGGTCCTACTATGTGTGGCTCCTTTGTGACAGCCTAGGCACATGTTTATACAACTGACTCAGGGATAGGCTTAAAGATCGATCCAGCCATCTGGTTTACCTTCATCAGAAAACAATGCAGCTTGGTGTATTTGCTAAAGGTGGGTTAGAGAAGCAGGACATGGATGTGAGGGAGGCTTCCCTGACTCAAGAGATCTGAGTTTTCATGTTGACAGAAAGAGAGTCTGGCTTCTGGCCTGAGTCAGAGAAGGAAGAACTTACAGGTCTCCACAAGATACACAGAACCAGCTATTGGACTCAAGCAAATGAGTGCTGAAATGATAATTCTTACATAAAGAATTTGCTGCTTCTTATCAGAGCTTTATATTTTCTTTGTGCAAGTTGATTGCTGTTCATAAAAAATGAATTGTTCGATTTGTCTTTATTTAGCAATTCCTTTTTATGTCTTTGGTTCCCCCCCCCCTTCATTTGCTTTTGTTTTGTTTTCCAGGTGGAGGAGTCTCAGGTGGTAAATCACAAAGATGCCGGTTTTGTTCTTCCTAGGCTCTGCTCTGCTTATAATCATTAATAATTTCCAAACAACTCCACACTTCTTTTCCCTCGGAGGTTTGGAAGAATGGTTCCTACATCTGCACACAACCCCAGCCATAGCCAAGTCTGACACTTACTTTGAACACCTACCTTTCTCTGGCTCACACAAGACCCTGCAGTGAAATCTTATTGGTATTGGAAGCCTCGTTTCTATAGTAAGCTGATTTCCAATATTTTATGAGTAGTTAACTTGTAAAATGTAAGCTATTGGCTCTCCTGGTTTTCTATAGCTTTCCTCATTGGATTATCATAGGGAATTTTAAAAGGGCCCCTTATGCAATATGCATGAGTTCAATAATACCTCTGTGATATCTCAGGAAAAAAAATAAAAAGCAAAGTTGTGGTGACACAAAGTACCAAGGCAAGATCTCAGATGATAGAAGAAAGATCACTAACAGTAAAAGCCAGAGACAAGAAACAACAATGTGAACACATTTAAAGGGTAGAGGGGAACCAGAGCAGCAGAGATTAATACTGTACCTGGGGGGGGGGATATCAGGTACATACCATTGCTCCATACAAGGTAAAGTCTGGCTAACTGGAGACCAGCTGCTTCCTAAATTAACACAGGGTTTTATTGGATAGATTATTTGTGAGGAACACTAAATGCACACATCACCCAGGCAGCTAATCCCTTCCTGGGTCGAGGCTGTCATGCATGTGGCCCTGCCTTTGTAGCTAAAGCTAAACTTTGGTTCTTTCTTGATTAATTTTAAAGATGTATTTATTAGTGTGTGTGTGTGTGTGTGTGTGTGTGTACACGAGTGCAATTGTCCCCGGAGGCCAGCAGAAGGCATCATATCTCCTGGAGCTAGAGTTACAGGCAGTTGTGAGCTTCCTGATGCAGATCTCCAACAAAAGCAGTGAATATTCCAGCCATTTATTCAGCCCTGAATTTCAGGTTATTAAGCCATGTGTCCCTCCTATTTACTTTCATTATTTAAAAAAAAAATCACCATTCTGAGTTAGAGCTGCCCAATGACATCAAAATGATTATTACACATGCCTAATAGACTTCAGAATATTGAACCTTCATGTCACTTCAGGTACTTAGGTTCTTATTGAATCAGAAATGCTAGTGTTTTATTAAGTTGGTAGAGGAATCCCACTTCTAAAGAGGTATCCAATCCAGTGTCCAGAGGAGATTTTGTGATGGTTAAGACTGGACTAAAAAGCCCAGGGTGTGGTAGCCACTACCAGCCCTAGGTAGCCACTGCCAGCCATAGCTATCAACTTTGGAGTAGTGTTCTCTACTGCCTATCCACAATATTTTAGCAGATACATATTGCTTATCTCTTGCTCCGTCATCTATAGTTCCACCCAGGTGTTAAAGCAGCAATCCATTTTGTACATTTGTCCAGGTCACAGTTGCATGGAAATCTGCAGTTATCCCTTGAGGATGACATCAAACTAAACCTTTCTGCCCTTAATGGCTGCATGAGTCCCTAGCATCCCGTCTTCTGGTAACTCTTTTTTTTCTCGTCATCATCATCATCATCTCTTTTCTCATGTATTCTTCCAAAGCTAGGCACTCTAGAATCCTTTCTTTCTCTTGTCTCTACTTTCTTTCACATGACCCTGAAAGACAAAGTGCTAACTAGTGCTTCCTTTAAAAAAAATGCAAAAAATGTATACCTGGCTTAGGCCAGCCATCACTGAGCCTCTGGATGTGATTACTGCCAAGGGCTGTTTTGTGATTATCTACTGACTTTTTATAACAAATCTAACTGGGTCCTTGCTATTAGGAGTCTGGGTGATATAGAGTTTATCCTTTTTTGGAAAACAGAGCAGATGCCTGAGGTTCTCTGTGTAGACCGATGAAGACTTGAGCTTTTTAACTTATACCTTTTATATGGGAAGGTCCAACACCTCAAGCCTTCGTAGATATAACACCAAAGCATGACTGCTAGGTAGAAGGTGTGGACTGTCCTGAGTCACCACAGGCAAAGTCCGCAGCACTAGTGAAGCTGACATGTGGAAATGAGGTGCACTGCTAGAGATGGAGTTGGTAGCAACTGGCAACAGAGTTCAACGTGATGAACTTCATTGGTTATAGAGCCTGGGGTGAGAGGCCTTTATCCAAACAATCAGTCTTAACTCTGCTATTTGATGGGTCAAGGCAGGAATGGGCACCATGTGTGATCATCTCAGTGCTAATGTTTGTTGCACTATATATTGGAATATATGGCCAATTTGCTCTCCTTGAAGTTCTTTGTATGGAGTTGGTCACTGGCTGAAGCTTATGGTGCTTAGGCCTTTCGTGGGTGATTTTTTTTTCCAGAGCAAAACAAATTAATCACAGGGAACAGATTCGTAAAGAGGCATTCCAATGTCGTTTCCAATGAGAAATCGTTTTTTTCCAGGGTAATGCCAACAACGGGGTACTAGTGACTTCTTTATTTGTTCATTGTCATAGGAAGAGTTGGGTGTCTGGGAAATGCCTTCAATCGTCTCTTTTTCTCTAGTTTTTTTTCCCCCCAAATGTGGTTAAGGCCTGAAGTCAGGCTTGGTGCCAGAGGAGTTAATGCTGAGATAATGCCCCTTTGCATAGACCTGTGCAGTCTCATAAAGAAATTACTGGCAAGTTACTGGTAGTGGGAGAAGACTGTTGGTGTACTTTTAGACTAACAGATTGGGTTCTATTATCTACTACCCTTTTAATCCTGATTCCACCCCAATCCCTTCCAACCCCCCAAGGTAGGAGAGAAAAAAAGTTAGAGGAGAAAGGAGAGCATTATAGACTACTTCCTGCTGATTACGGGTGTTAAGTTCCTTAGGGCAAGTCTAATCTTCATTTTCAGAATGTCTCCAAACAGCAAATCCATCAAATCTAGCAAATCAAACCAGCAATTCAACCAGCAAAAGAGCAAATCAGCAAAACAGCAAATAAATAAACCAGAAAACAGCAAACAACTAGCAAAATAGTAAACCAACAAACAAGCAAACTAGCAAAATAGCAAAAGCAGCATCGGGAACTAGCAGCAGCAGGCAGAGCAGCAGCCTCCATAGACTTTCTTGGGTCTCTAGCATTTAGACCCTGTCAGGAGTCATCAGAGTTCTAAATGTAAACTATATGCAGCTAGCAAAAATCACGCCCTTCCTAGAGCATGAGACAAATCATAGTTAGTGGCTGTGGACAATATGAAGCATCTCCATATCCTACACCTGGGATTAAAACAATATCATATTCACATATCGTAAATGGACTTTTTAAGAAACCAAAATTCTCACTATAGATGAGGAGCCATTCCTATGAAGTTTAGGGTGCACTTCACCCCATGACAAGGTAAACTAGGAAGAGAAGTTATATACCGGGAAAGCTGCCTACAGTATGGTTAGAGAGGTGCTGTTTGGGATGTTTCAGACAGTGTGACAACATAAGCCAAGTACACATAAGGACTGAATATGGATCACACTCACATGATACTCCACGACAAAGCACGAACCCCAAACCAATAACAACTGCAACCCAATCTGTATTTCTTGGAAGATTATTGGATGGAGACTTTACTTGTAATCCACGATATACACCTTTGAAAACACCCTCTGCTTCCTTTCCAATGTCTCAGACTCAAAGCTGCTGTAGAAACTTTGACATATCCTATAATGAATCTTGTTGGAGAATCACTGTGAACCCAGAGATTGTGTTATTTATTGTTAAAAACAAACAAACAAACAAACAAAAATTAAAAAAACAAAAAACAACAAAAAAGAAATCCAACTATTTCTATTTATAGTGTTGCTCAGCCCCAGGCACACACTTTTAATTTAAAAGCTTTCTGTTTATTGTAAACAGAAGTAAATAAACTCAATGGTAGGTCAAGAGGCGGAGCAAGTGACCAGTTGACAGAAGCAAAGGTGGGAAAAACCCATGGAGTAAGACATCAGGAGGACGGATAGAGTCAGACAGGAAGTAGAAGGGAGGGGCATTCAGTGAAAGGGCTTTTGAGATGATGTAGAGAAGAAGAGCCTTCTCTTCTGACATTGGCCATGGAGGAAAGTCAACTGGGAGCTTTCTCTGCCTCTCTGAGCTACCAGGTTTCACCCTGCATCTGGCTCCTGAGTCCTTTTTGGTAAAATTGAACGTTTAACATTTTGTTAAAAACATCAGCTTTTCTTGCAATAACATGTCCAAAAGCCACCTTCCATTCCCCGGTCTATATTTTCATTTGGTTTGAATTTGCCTTTTTCTTTGCATGTATATGTATGTATATGTGTATGTGCATATGTACATGAATATGTATATGTACAATACATGTATATATACATACACATCTATTATATATAACATAGTATATAGTGTAATATATTATATAGTATACAAACATACACATATATAATATAGGTACATATTTAATGTAGCATTACCTATTGCAAGAAGATTAGAAACTAGTTTGCCCAAATCAACTTAGATTGGGAAACAAAAAATCTGGGTAGATAATGACATCCTCTCGTTGTGGCTGGGGCAGGAGCCACAGTTTGAATTTACTCCCCTGGTGAAATGTCTGTAGTCACACTGACATTCACAAGTAGCTGTCAAGGGTCATTTGTTCTTTCAAGTATTTCTGTATTGATTGTGCCAAAATAATTGTGGCGTATCTTTACATGTTTGCTGTATTACTATACAAATTAGGTAGACTAGGAAGCCGAGTGACTTACCCAAGGATGCATGACTGGTGAAGGGCAAACTACATATAAGCCCCAGTCTCCTCCTGAAGCCTTTTCCCTCAGCATCTCCCATGGCTGAGCGACACCAAAACCAGAGTAATCACCCAAACGCTCATGTCTGAACATAGGGAATGCGTCTTAACCGCATCTTTACTTTTTAGCTAAATGAACCACTTGGACCCAGATCGGTATTAACATACTGATTACTAAATATTAGACACTTGTCTACAGATTAGTGCTAGAATGTTCTAACCACGAGTGGTTGCAATTTAGAGGGGAATTTTCAATGTCTTGTCATTTGAAAAACAGTTACTGTTCTTGCCTAAAAGAGGACAAAATGTTCCATAGCCTGGGGTTAGGATCTCAGAGCAAAGTGTCTCGGAGTGGTACTCTCATTATCTCTCTCTGTCTCACTTTGAAAGCTGGAGGAAGGGGACAGATTAGAAGCTTCCCAGGGCGTGGCAGGGCTGAGAGGGTCACACACATCTACCATCTCCACTGTCCAATGAGTCTCCTCAAAACCCGGTCCTCACATCATTATACCTCTCCATTTTGGACAAAGTCCCTTTGCTAAACATGTTTCCTTGCCATCTTTGTATAAAGACCAGAATTGAAATGCTTTGCCTCCAGTGAGATTCAATGTGACTCTTTGGTCAGCCTTAAAGACACATCTCCCACAGTTCTATCTTGGCAGACGCCTTCAACCTGGCGTAAGTGCCCTTGAATAAATGCCCTTTCATTCCCAGTGTCTGGAAGCTATGTTAAGTCACAGTTTCAATAGTGAGACTTCCTTGGCTGGCTGCTCATTGTTGGTGCTGCTGTTATTTCTCTTGAAATTAGAGTTTGTGGGTTTGTATGAAGGACAGGGAAGCAGGGAACGAAGATGCTTTGCCCAGTTGATCTGTGTGTTTTGTACTTTTAATTTGGGGGGAGGGGGAGGTTGTAGGAGTCAATGAAGTCATTTTGCTACATGCACAAAGGCCTTTGACCTTACGGTAGAAGCCTTGGTTTTTCTGGGTTCAAACACCAGAAGTTACCATTAAAAGAACCATTCTAAGCCATCTGTTAATGTTACAGAAACAGTTTGCAGAATTATTATAAGAATTCACATCCTTACATGGTAATAAGTAGAATAAATAGTGCACATGTACATCCATGATTCATTTTTCACATGGAAATAGGCACTATTGGAATTATAGTGCAAGCAATCACTTTGGTTACATGAATGCCATTTGATTTGAGAGTGTGCTTCCTCTCAGTTCACAGGTCAACATAAGCCATGTATTTAGTTCCCATCATAAGACACTTATAAACCCTGATATTAGTCAAGACTTCCTGGGGATCATTAACCTAAATGGTGGTGGTTCTTATCCAACCAGCAAAGCAGGATAAATGTGAAAGTTCTCAGAAAGAAAGATGAAAGTAGTAATTCTACAGGACAAAAAAAAAAGGTCGCAATGCCTCTCCCACTTGCAGTTAATCTCTGTAGGGATGCTGGTCTGCACAGCCCCGCTTTCTCTTTGAGCTATAGAGAGATGCTGCTTGATTTAACGTGGGCGTTAAAGTACCCTGTGTCAGCACACTCGAGAAAGAGCTTGTCACATCTGCTGATGACCTATTGAAGCTTCAAAGTGGACTAGCCCTCGGGAGCCTGCAGGAACTGAGATGCCTTCAGATGTTTTCCAGAGGAGACACGGCAGGTCTGGGCCCTCAGTAAAGGAACCAATAGCTGAGAGGCTGCCTCTGTGTACGATCTGCTTCTGAAAGAGGCAAGGGATCAACCCAAAGGCCAGCAGACAAATGACTGTTGGGATTTCACCGTCTCTCCTTCTGGTACTAGAGGCTCACTCCTAGAAAGTCCTAACTATATGGACTGTGGTGCACATGGCCTCACAATGGTCCCAAGATGGCACCTGTAGTTCCCAAGTGGGTGAATCTCTTTAGATGAGATTTTAAAGACCGATTAGAAAGGCGTTTTGTGCTGTCCCTGGTCATGTTTAGTCTCAGGGTGGAGAGCCTGCTTGAGAATAGAGCCGCACAGAGCATAGCTGGCCAGCAAACGGAGAAAGAACCCCCGAGAACATTTGCACAATTGATCTGTGTGTTCATGCTTTTAATTTGGGTGGTTGTAGGAGTCCATTTTGCTGCATACACAAATGAGTTAGGGCACTGTTACTGCACGAAGGAAATCCATTAATGCAGGGCTGCCCTTCAGCCTCCCGTGAACACCTCTAATCTCCTAGCATTGTTCCTTTCTGCATCTCAGTTCCAAGAAACTTTGCCACATCGTTACTGCTGGAGCTTTTCCACTGTGTCCTCAGGCACCTCGACAGTCATCAGCAAGGACTAAAATGACTTGCTGTTTGTTTGTTTGTTTGTTTGTTTGTTTCTCTTTCCACAGTCTAGCAGTCTGTTTCAAGTGAGAAGGCAGTCTTACTGACTGAGCAGGTCTAAGAAAAGGCAGGAAGAAGAGACCCTGAAGTCCTCCTGAGGTAGTTGGCTCTCAGACAGCACTGAAAAGTCATTTCAAACCAGGATGTTCCAAAGTACGAACCAAAGCTTTCCTCCAGCTGGCGATAAACATCGAGTGCTGTACCGCAATGCTCGGAGGTTGCCAGTTCCTGTCAGAGCTGCCCAGCCATGGCTGGGGATGCTGTAAGCCAGAGGGCTCGAACAAGGCTTTATAGGCGACCAGAGTGTCTGGATGCCAACCCTCTGATTTTAGTTCTGTTCCTTTGTCATTCCTGTTTCCCTCGCTGTGTGCCTTTTGCAGTGTTCACCCTCATCTTTGTCTAAAACTGGACCAGCAGAAATGAGCTGCAATCAGAGCCCTCGAGTCCCTAAATTGCTCTCCTTTGATTTTTCTACTTTATTAATATTTCAGCACATGAAACAGAGGGAGGCATCTTTAATTTAACCATGCGACTATCAAATCTACTGTGTGGGGAAATCTGAATATGCACCACGGCATCTAAAGCTGGCATTTCTAAATCCATTTGTGGTACATTACGTAGGAAATCACTACGGTCTTGCCAGCACTGGGGAAACCTTCTGCAGACATCCCTCCAATGTGCCAGGGGAGAAAAAAAACAAGTGTGAAGATTTATCTGTACATCAGGGAAGTACGTCAGGAACTAGCAACACTGCGGGCTATTGATAAAGATGAGGCTAACCTCCCAAGCTTGGTTGGCTTCATAACCCTCAACTTCTGTCTCCCTAGCTACTTAATATGTCATCAAGTGAGGTCATTGATTGTTGGTGATCTTTTTTTTCTTTTTTCTTCCAGAAAGGGTTTCTCTGTATAGCCCTGGCTGTCCTGGAACTCACTCTGTAGACCAGGCTGGCCTCGAACTCAGAGATCCACCTGCCTCTGCCTCCCAAGTGCTGGGATTAAAGGTGTGTGCCACCACTGCCCGGCTCCTTGGTGATCTTTGCATAGAAGAAACACTATAAAACTAAAGACTTTATAGCAAATAGAGTGTCCCAGGATATAAACAGGCAACTTATAAGCTACTTAGAAACAACATGCAGCTACATACAACATTTTCTCTGGGTCAAATACTTTTGTACTATTTCCTTTTTTTTTTTTTTTTTTTTGGTCTAGCTACCCAAGACAGGAACAATCGGTTTCTTCATTTAATAAATGATGAAATGGAGAGTCAGAGGTACCAAGCAAATTGTTCAGAGCCAACTACAAGGTGTATCTCAATTTCAGCAAAGGAAGGAGAAAAGATGGGTGAGTTATCTGTTCTATTAGCTCATGGGTTCGTCAAGAGCTGGAGCAAGGGAGAGAACAAGCTAAGATCATATCCTATGTTGCTGGCATCAGACAACTAAGGAATGGGCTGGAGGCAGAGGTGAGAAAGACTGAGTTGTGGGTGTTTGTTAGGAATGTCTGAGGCACATTGTGGTGCGCAGTGGCGTGGTGTCTTCTTACTGATGGCCTGAGAGTTGCTAGCATGCCTAAGACACTCTGGCGCCTTCTCCGATTCCCTCTCCCATACACTCCTACCAGGACAGACTCATAATACCTTAGGCTGCTTCTTTTTCTTCTCTCCAGGACTTTACACATTCTTTTCTCTCGCCCAATATATTCATGCATGCTCTCACCCAGTACAGGAGTCAAACATAAGCAGTCTTTCTCATGAAGAGTCCTGCTTGGCATCTGAACAAGTTCATCTTGGTTCCCGCCTTGGGGTCAACTCCTAGAAACAACAATCATGTCTTTTGTTCTCCACGGAATCCCCTGTGGCTAGGTGGATACCTAGCATATAATGTGCACATCATTGATTAGTTATTAAATGAATGAATTAAACTGCTTATTAGTTACTGCCACTAAATATCACAATCAAATGAAAGTATCACAATTAAACGAGCGGTTGTTGAGCTAAATAGGACTAAGCACAGCCAAAAAACAACTGTGGGATTGATCCAGCCCTGAAGGATCTGACAATATCAAATATTGACAGTAAGGGGAAGACAATGGTCCAATTTGGAGGCCTATTATCTAGAAAGCATATGATTCAGGTACTTGAGGTTTTCTCATACCTTATAATTGAAAATATCGTACATTATGGTGTTATGGTGTGTATGTGTGTGGATGGACAGATGACTCAGCAGTTAAAAGTGCTTACTATTCTTCCAGAGGAACAGTGTTTAGTCCCCAGCACCCACACCAAGTGCTTCATAACCCCTGTAATGCCACTTCCATGGATTCTGTCACCCTCTGGATTTCCATGTCACCTGTAAGTCCGTGGAGCATGGGGGCCATGTATGCACACATATACACATAAAATTTCTTTAGAAAATAAATTGCCTATAATATGACCCATTCTCACCCCATACACACCTAAAGTAATTTTTCATATTACATTTATCTTTAGTATGTGAGGCATATTTGCATTCTATTTTATACTTATTTTGTAATATTTCATTACCATGCAGAGAAAGCCTCTAAATCGAATCCATGTCTTTCTTTCTGATGGGTTTGAACACCTGCTGGTACCGATGAGACTTTTGTAGTGTAGATATTCTGGAATCAGACCCCTTGGCTATTTCTCCCATCCACTGGTAACACAACTGTGGCCCAAGCACCCACGATTATGGTCTCTTTCACAAATTAACTGTGAATATTCAAATCCAGCTCCCTGGACATGGCAGAGCTTGAGGTAGCCCTCGTAAAATGAGAGGTGACATCACAGCAGGTGCGGGGAGTTAAGCGATAGCAGGGTCTTTTTTCAGCTACTACCCATAGCTTCAGCTCTTGCCAGCTGAAAAGCTGTGTGGGCTTTCACCTCCTTTTGAGCCTCAGTTTCTTCAGTTTTTAATAAAGTCAAACCCTACCATTCTCTGCAGAATGATGTAGTACATATAAATACATCGTTGTGTGTCACAAATAAGCACTTAGGAAGTGAAAGCTATCTTGATTAGACGGGATGTACTTATAGGGTATCTGAGTCAGACCTCCTCTATCTCTTTTGCAGGACCTAATTAAATTTGCCATTTGTAGTCTTCAATGGATGCAATTTACAGTCACATTGAGAGTGTGAGTGAAGAGGCGCTGTGCAAACAAGCTTTACTATTTGATATCTTGAGTTGTTCCAAATAGAATGACTGAATGACACAGGATCTTTCAGTTATCAATCATACTTTAGTATCAGAGTCTGTCCAACATAATTTCTTCCAAGTTTCTGGCAATGCAGTTTGACTCCCCCCAGGCTAATGAAGAGCAAATTTGCCTCACCCGGGCACCGTCAGAATTTCCTGTTGGTCTTTTGACAAGTACCATGGAATATCATTAAACGGGGCCAACTCTGCAGTACTGTTCATTTTCCATTCCGCTTGATTGCTAAGGCTGCCTAGCTCAGTTCTGGGAATGTAATGCCTGCTGCTGTCTGTGGTCCTTCCTATTTCTGTCAGTGTGGTCTTAAAGAGAAAGTCAAATTTCACGCTCCCTAGGGAACCGCTGAAGGTATGTTTGGGGACTTAACCTGATATACTGCTTCAAATGCTATTGAGCTCTGGTTACTCTGAAATCATTCCACTTAGTAGTTCCCTTGGGGATGCTGGGGATCAGAGGTGGATCACAGCTGTGATCCTGGAGGGTTTACTGACAGCTAAGACATGGGTATGACAGAGCCAATGAAGTCAGAAGGCCTTCTAATACTGTTCACTGCCCAGTGTTGGATAAGACCTATCCTATGCATGAATTACAGAGATATAGAGAGAATGAATTTATTATTTTAGATTTTGGTCAATTAAAATATTCCTTAACCAGAAATATGAGAAGCCCAGGAAGCATCAGAAAGATGATTTCATAGTTATAATTCCCGAAGAAGAGGTGTTACTTCCACATACCAAGGAAGTTCCTGGGCAGCTCTAGTTATATTTAGTGATATGTCAAAAATGCATTGGGAAAGCTCAACCGGGTGAAGAGTTTCCTTGTCAGCAGCAGCAAGCACTGATGGGGGCATCAGAGCTGAATTTGAGTTATTACAATGGATCTCATTGATTTCAGGGACTCCCTTGCCAGGTTTAGTTCATTTTCCTCATTTGTAGAATGTGTGCTTATATTTAACAGTACTGATTCACAGTGAAAGCACACACAGTTCTCAGATTATATCGTGGTCATAAAATCATGTGGCTAATTTTGGATTCTGGAAATCCTAAAAAATCTATTATGATTGAATCAGCATCCTTTTTACATTGGGATTTCATCCCAGTGCTCTTCACTTCTAACAGAAGGGGCATTCTGCCTGGCGAAGTCTTTAACCAGAAAAAGCTAGTCTGTTGCTGACAAGAGGATAGAACAATGAGTAGAGCGGTCCAATGAAACACATGCTTTCAAATATTCAAATATTCAAATGAGAATTAAGAAGGATGAAAATCAGAATTTCCAAGGCTCTCTCAACCTGTCATTTTATCTGCATGGAAAATCTGTAAACGATCTTTGCAGTTAATAAAGGAAAGAGATGCTTTTAAAAAAGATTTATTTCTTGCTGGCGTACAGGACTCTTGTCTTGAGATGTCATCTTCAGGAGTTCGGATATGTCTTCTTTTGAAAGATCATCCCAGCTGGGCTTGTTGACTGTTGACATTTCTAAGAGGAGGTGGAGGAGGTGGAGGAGGAGCAACACCTTACCTGAGTATCCCACCATACCTCCCAGAGAGTCTTATATAATTTTTTTTCTCTTTTTAGAAAACAAACAAGGCAGAAAGTCAAACAAATACACAAAACAAAACAAAACAAAACAGAAACAAACTCCAGAAAACAAAATGAAATAAAAACATAGTAGAAGCGTAGCATACAAGCACACACTAAACCCATAAAAACACAAAATCTGAAAATATAATATACATGCAAGTGACATGTAAGAGTCCAAACAAAGAAATATGAGTCATTAAAAAAACCACAGAAATACCACTGACTTCATTCATACTGGCCACCCACTGCTTGTTTTGGGGCCTATTCTTAAGTGTGGTTTATCTACCCAGTGAACTCCATCGGGGAAAATTTATCGTTACTTTGCATGCAGTTGCCACCTGGAGATAGCGTCTTGGTTAAGGATAGAAGCACTTGTCCACATCTCTCTCTCAAGACCCGGGAGCCTGAGGCTGGAACCTATGCAGGCCTATGTTGCCAGGGTCTCTGTAGATTCATATGCATATCAATCCTGTTGTGACTGGAACAATCCTGTGTTCCTTTGGTGTTATCCATCCCCCTTTCCTCTTCTGTATCGCTCCATGAGCCCTGAAGGGGAGGGCTTTCATGAAGATGTTCCATTTATTACTGAGTGTTCCAAAGTCTCTAGCTTTCAGTGTGTTGTCCAGTTGTGAGTCTCTGTATTAGCTCCCATCTACTAGAAGGGGAAGCTTCTTGAGTGCTGTCTGAGTAAGATATGGCCTATGGGTATAGCAAAATTTTATTAGGAGTCATTTTATTGCTGTATCCCTTTAGCAGAACAATCAGGTTCTTGGCTAACTGATCGAGTGGGCCTTAAGGCTAATCAGATGTATTGTAACTGTTTACCCACAATGTCTGTGCCACTATTATGCCAGCAAATCATGTGGGCAGGCCAGAGTTACAGACTACAGGGTTTGTAGCAGGGTTGGTGGCTCCTTTTGTCCTTCAATAACGTGCAGCATACCTCCCAATACCAGGCATACTAGTCAGTAGATGCGAAGGCTATAGTTAGGCATCAGCTCAACTTCTCTATGTACAGTGAGATATTTAAGTATTCTCTTCAGTAGTAGGGTCTTATTATCAGTTTTCAGAGAACAACCAATAACCTTATCAATAGCCTGGGATGTTTGGGAGTTCCCAGAAGGCCCCTTTGGCCAACAACTCAATTAGATGTAACTGGTTCCTGGTACTGGAAGCTTCACTTGGTGGCAAAAGATGTTGAGTTGAGGCTTTATCTCCATCTTAGTTAGGGTTTCACTGCTATGAACAGACACCACGACCATGACAAGTCTTATAAAGGACAACACTTAATTGGTACTGGCTTATAGGTTCAGAGGTTCAGTCCATTATCTTCAAGGCAAGAGCATGGCATTATCCAGGCAGGCACGGTGCAGAAGAAGCTGAGAGTTCAACATCTTCATCTAAAGACTGCTAGTGGAAGACTGGCTTCCAGACAGCTAGAGTGAGGGTCTTAAGCTCAGGCCTGCAGTGTCACACCTACTCCAACAAGTCCACACCTTCTAATAGTGCCACTCCCTGGGCCAAGCATATACAAACCGTCACAGTCTCCTATGTTATTTGGTGACTCCATTTAGCTTTCTTTCATATATGCATATATTTTAAGAGGCTTCTACAGTATTGGATTTCCATAAGACCCCTAAAATGGCTCTTAGAACTAACTGTCACTCCTCATAGTCCCTCCCTGACCCCTCTCCCCTCCCCATTTAATCCTTGTTCCTGTCACCCTATGGTTTCATCGTAAGTATATATTTTATTTCCCCTTCCTTGAGAGATCCTCCCATCACAAATTTTATCTACAGTTTAAATTAAGGTCTTAGGTACTCAGAAAGTTGGCAGCCAAGAAGCAAGGTGATCTCTAGTTCTAGTCAGTCTTTCTCTTAGGGGCAGTGCTTGCTCGCCTCGTGAGCTCATCACAGGGCAGCCTCAGCAAGGAAGATTTACCTGGAAGTACAGTACAGATACAGAAATCACATGTGTGTGTGTGTAGACACACACATGCACACATATACATATAAAGATACATATATACACATTAAAATTTATTTATATATATATTTAAATACATATACACATATATTTTATACATATACAATATTTATATATTATACATATATTTACAAATAAACATATATATAATAATTGTATACATATATTTTAATGCTGTACATATATACATATATATATACATGTATCTATATGAACAGCATTAAAATGGTTTTAATGTCAACCCCAATAATCAGAACAGACTGTAACAGCAATACGAAAATGAGCCTTCAATTTAGGAGACAATTACTGGATGTTTGGGGAAAGGAAAAAAAAATCAAAACAATCGATTAGCTTCTGTGAACAGAGATCATTGAACTGAAGCAGAGAAAAAAAAACCCGAAGATTATATAATACAGTCCAGAGAAATGCTCTCAATCTGGTAGGTTCAATTTTATCTTCCTTTTGGGCAATGTGGGTTACACAACTTCATCTTGGTAAGACAAATGAGTCTAGTGAGCCACTGTTGTTTGTTCTGTCTCCCAGCCTGGCAGCACCTTCTTTTTGCCGATTTGGCTCTTCGGTCATCTAATTCTGGGAAGTAGGCACCATATAGATGATGTTGCTACTTTAGATATCTGCAAAGGTCTATTAAATTACCTCCTGCTTTATCCATCCGTTGTAACAGGTTAGATCGTATTCGTGCCTTTGAAGTCTGATTACTTCTGAAGTCCTTCCTTTCTGTTTATGGATCTGAGGGACTGTGATTGCTTCTTGCTTGTCAAGAATCTTGGGATTTTTCACACAGCGGGGATACAGTTCAAACTCATTTACACAAAACAAAAGTTTATTGGCTTATTTGATGTGTATGTTCAAAGGGATGAACATTCAGTTAGTGAAATGTAGAGGTTTCAATATTTTATTTTTCCTTTGGGGTCTGCCTTGCTGGGGATGCTGTGCTCTGGTCCCAGGCTCTGCTCTGCTAAGAAAACCACTCTACTGTTAGGCTTCACTCTGCTGCATCATTGTCTCCATATTCATGTAGGCTTTCCGTTTGTCTTGATAAAACCGTTGCTGTTGATCTAAATCATTTCTAAACTCTCAGTTACACCATTAAGAAAGAAGGAAATCTTTTTTCAAACCTTCCCCCAAATCTGGTCCGATATCTAATTGTTTTTGTGTCAGATGGTTAAACTTGAGCTAACTGTTGGATAGAGAAAAATGGGGAGTGACGATCAGTGTGAGATTTGGATCGTAGGACCACACTGGAGGGTACCTGGAGGGTAACATGACTCCTCCTAATTCACAAGGCTGAAGGATTCAGAAGAGATGTTTCCAGAATAAGAGGGTAGTGGTACTAATATCAGACAAGGAAAGAAATGGAAGCTAAGCGGGAAGGTAGGACAAATGGTCGCCAGACATTTCTGAGGGGTTTCTTTCGAATTAGCCAATCACCCCTGACTCAGGGGTACGTTTCCCTTTACGCCTTCCGTTTCCCAAGCCAACCTAGTGATTAAGCAATTATCAGTGACAGGGTTTGTAGTATTTTTAAACCAAGCTATTCTGAACAAATCCCATCATTCTGGTTTTCTTTCCCTCCTCCTCCTCCTCCTTCTCCTCCTCCTCCTCCTCCTCCTCCTCCTCCTCCTTCTCCTCCTCCTCCTCCTCCTTCTCCTCCTCCCTCCCTCCCCCTTCCCCTCCCCCCTCCTCCTCCTCCTATGTTTAAGGATCAGTTTGATGGAGAGCGCCTGCCTTCACAATCTTGGGTAGTTTTGCCCATGGTAACATCGACTGGTTGGCAACCTTAGTGCCATCTGTGACCTTCACGTCTATTTGCAATGGAATTGAACATAGTCACTGTCTGTTCCCTTGGATGCTTGGGTCTCCCTTTAAAGAGCAGGTTATTCAGCTGCCGTCAGAACACATTTTGGCTTTTTTAAGGTCATGGTTTCTTTCCAAGTAGCCCAGTCTGTGATTAATTATAGCAGGGATATCAGAGTTAGGGCAATTCTGTCCAGAGTGGGAGCAGGCCATCTGCTATGGTTCTCTCTGCCGTACCCACCAAGACTAAGATTTCAGGCCTGTGTCTTCCAGGCCTGATTTCTATCACAGGGGTCAGATTGGCACTGTGGTCTGAAGGCTTCCTCTGTGGATTCCCAATTCCCTTCCCTTTATTATTCATAGATGATGTTCCCTACAACCCACTTCCCCCTCCCCTGCTATATCTGAGTCTGTTGTCTAGAGCTCCCCACCCCATTAAGATAAAGAGTAGGCAAGGCAAAGAGGTAAGTATTGTGGATTGTCCTCAGTTGTTTGTATTTTGTTGCTAATTCTGCTTCTTCATGGGAGGTTGCACTGACAAGGAGTGGGTGAGTACTCAGGTGATTTCATATGACCCTTCCCCCCCACCCCATTTTAACTTGTCAAATAAAGGCTAGAGCCTGTGATTGTACAGTAGAAGGGAAAGGTGGAGTTGGAGGTTTTAGAGAGGGAGAAGAGAGGAAGGAGGAGAGGAAGATGGAGGAAGAGGAGGTGGAAGGAAGATGGAGCAGAACTACATGGCCTGGAGAAGCCATAAGTAACAAGGGATTTCAGACTTGGGAATAGAGCAGTGTAGTGGTATACCTGCCCAATCTAGGCATACAACTTATAAATATGATAACTTAGTTGTGTGTTCTTTTCATAGGCCTATTGGGGTTGGAGATTTACTGCTACAAGCAAGGCCTGCCTTAAAGAGGCTTAGTGCGGCCAGAGTGAAAGATTGTAAGATGTACCCAGGCATGTCCCATTCCTGAGTGTCCACTGGTGGGTGTATCTGTCAGGGCAACCTAACATCTGTAATAAAAGTCAGATGTTTTGCTGCCCTAATACAGTAACTCTTCTTCTTTTCCTCCTCCTCCTCTTCCCCCTCCGTCCTCTATCCTCCATTCCCGTCTCTGTCTCCTTCTCTTTCTCCTTCCTGCATTCAACAGGGATGCCAGTGTTTTTGAAAGGTGCCTGTTCTAGGTGCTCCAACTCATGCAGTTACTATGGAATGCATTTTCTTCAGATTTATTATTATCCAGTACTTTCTAAGACCTTGGCTCCCCTCCCTACAGACTACAGCTTGGAAAATTGACTGGGGGACATCATATGTGGAAAGGTTTTTTTGGCTGTGGGCAGGAATGGGTGTGTCTTGTATTTTGGGTAGATAACTATGTCTGTCCATCAGTCAGTACCTGTGGCTTGATGGGCTGGATAGAACACAGGAAGAAGGGGCTAACTCAGGCAACAGAGAGGAGGGAGTACTGATTTTGTGTCGTGCACACTTTAGCAGCAGTTGAGTAGTGAACAAGTTTTGGTTAGTGTGATGGTTTGTATATGTTTAGCTCAGGGAGTGGTACTATTAGAAGGTGTGGTTCTGTTGGAGTGGGTGTGGCCTTGCTAGAGTAGGTGTGTCCTATTGGAGTAGGTGTGTCACTGTGGCTGTGGGCTTTAAGACCCTCATCCTAGCTGCCTAGAAGCTAGTCTTCTCCTAGCAGCCTTCAGATGAAGATGTAGAACTCTCAGTTCCTCCTACACCATGCCTATCTGGATGCTGCCATGCCCCTCCCTTAACGATAATGGACCGACCCTCTGTACCTGTCAATCAGCTTCAGTTAAATGTTGTCCTTATAAGAGTTGCCTTGGTCATGGTGTCTGCTCACAGCAGTAAAACCCTAACTTAGACAGTCAGTCTTTGCACTTGGGACTTAGGCAGACAGGCTCAAACTTCAGCTCTGGCAATGTCCGTAAGTGGGTTACTTATCTCTAGTCTTCCCTGAGGTTTGTTTTCTTTATCCAAGGGTGAAGGACATAAAAATTGTCCATGGCAGAGTTTTTACAAAGTTCCTATGGCCTGAAGCCTATAGTAAATGTAATTAATAGTTGCTGCCCATAGAAATTACTTCATCTCTTCTCACTGTATCCCTAAGCAGTAGTAGCATTACCCTGGATGCCATCATCCTAGGCAAGGGACACAGGCATGGAGGCCCTAAGTGTCTTGCTCTAATTATGCGGTCATAACTGATGGAACGATGACTCACCCCAACTTCAGAGGCAGCGTCCCAACAATACCATTCATTATCTGAAGTCGGCAGTGTGCCAACTGTGGCCTCTGGTGTCTAATCAGAGCTTGATAAGTTGCAACACAGGGTTGGGAGAGTGTCTAAGAACAGAAGATGTATAGATCAGTGGTCTGGCAGCTGATGTTTGGAAGGTTTCAAGCAAAAATCTTTGATATGGGGTGAAACTCTAGTTCCTAGTAGAAATCCACAGGAACGAAAGCAGTCCTCCATCCTGGCAACGCTTCAGAGACTAAGCCCAGAGAGAAAGGCATCAATCGGAGGCCCAGATAGCAGGTCTCGGGGTTGTCAGGAGTTAACTCAGCCTAGAGTTGACCTGGGAGGTGTTTCAACATGGAGAAAATAAGAATGCAGAAAGGGAATGGGTTTAGGAACAGACTGGATCTGAACTGTCCCAGCCATGTTTACCAATGAAGGTAAGTTGGTGTCGGGTGATTGCGTGCCACGTGTGCTCTTTTCACGATGGCACACCCTCCTTGGTGGTGCTAATGAGCCTTCTAGTGTATCTGGGCTTGTTTAGGATGCATGGGGCTGGGCTCTTCAGATTCTAAAGCATCCCACAGCTGCTTTATCTAGATGACAATGCACAGAGAAACGAGCTTCCCCTTCTTTTTTTTTTAGCGACAACAAAGTAAAAATAAAACAGTCAATGTACAAAACCTTCTTTTGGTTTCACAGTAGGAAAGTAAGAAGAAGACAAGCTAGATCTGAAACTGAGCAGTGAGTCAGATGCTGTCTTTAAAATATGCAGAATCTGGGGCTGGGGCGCAGCTTCACTGAAGGGGAGGGGTGCCTGGTTGGATCCCTAGCACAGCCAAGAAGCAAAGCAAACCAGAACAAGAATATGCCTAGTATACAATAAGCATAGCAGCGTCTACAATCACTAAACACAGAGCATTCTCAGGAAAAGATGGTGAAGACATCAGCCCGTAGGTAACTTGGGGCCCAAGGCACATGTGTAGCAGAGGTATTGCTCAGTCTCCACGTGGGTCCCCCCAACAATAGGAGCAGGGCTGTCCCTAAAGCTGTTGGTTGTCCCCGGAACCTGTTCCCATAACTGGGCCACCACGTCTAAGCTCAATGGGAGAGGATACATCTAGCCCTGCAGGGACAGGGATACCCAGCACCCCCCCCCCTCAGAGGAGAAAGGGAACGGCATAGGGAGGGGTATTGTATGAGATGGGGACTGGAAGGCAGGGCAGTGATCAGGATGCAAAATTAGTGTAAAAACCAATCAATTAATTGATGTAAAATTAATTAAATTGATGTATATTAATTAATGTCTTGATTAATGCATTAATTAATGAGGGAGCCCTCACATTTCCTTCTCTTTTTCTTTCCTCCTTCCTCATCTTTTCTCTACCCCTTTCTACTCACAGAGTGTGAAAAGAAAAACCTGGCCTGGAATTTTTAAAGGAGCACAGAGTCCTCACCCCTAGCATCCTTTGTAGGAAGCATGGGCCAAAGAGAAGAATAGAGTCACTGCTCTTCATGTTGTATGTGGATAAAACTCACAGCAGGATTAAATGGGTTTGCTTTTTTGTTTGTTTTGGGGTTTTTGTTTTTTGTTTTGTTTTGTTTTTTGAGGGGTCAGGGGAAGTATGTTTTCCTCAGCAGGCTCTGCAGCATGGTTAATTGCTAAGGAAAGAAAAAAAAAAATCAAGATTCTGGTTTGTGAAGATTTTTCTGGGCCTGATATTTCCTCTATAAAACAAAGTTCTAACCACGTTTAGTAGTTAAAATAGTTTTTAAAAGTACTTAAAAGTTCAGATTTTCAATATCCTGGCATTTTCATCATATAGTAAAAATTTCATATTCATTGGCTAAATATGGGGAACATGTCCACATATGACCCCTTACAGTCAGGCAAGAATTATGGCTGCTTCAAACTCACAACCCATGAATTAAAATTAGCTGCAGAGATAGCTGAAGGACACCCAAAATAATAATGTTAATGAAGCGCCAAAAATAAGATTGGGGTGAGTGGGAAGCCACTCATCTCATTCATTTTTCTAGGTGTTTCTTTTATGAGATGCATCAAATTAGACGTTAATATTTCACTTGCGCGTGACAACAAATGCTTTCTCAGACACTGGGTCCACATCAATAACAGCAGACAGCTCTTACTGTGTGACAGACATTGTTCAAGCAAGCATCTCTCTAATTCCTTACCTCACATCCTCCCCTCAACCTGGACCATTTTACAGAGCAAGAAACTGGGGCCTAGGGGACAACAGAATCAGGCTAACAAAATGGTGGCTGTTGAGGGCTGGCTTGAGTTTTGAAAGTCTACATTTCTTCCACTGTGCCATAAGCCTCCAACCTTAGAGGATGTCTTTTTTTCCCCTTCCCTTTCTCCCTCTTGTTCTAGCCCTGCTAGCTTAACCCCCACACACACACACACACAACCCACCTACCCCCTTACCCTACTCCCCACCCCCTACCTCCTACCCCATCCCTCTCTCCTTTCTCATTAAGGATGGTTATGAGCCACCATGTGGCTACTGGAATTTGAACTTATGACCTCTGGAAGAGCAGTGGGTACACTTACTGCTGAGCCATCTCACCAGCCCAGAAGTATGTCTTATACCAGCAGGAAAGGCAAGAGCATCATTTGGGAATTAAAAAGAAATACGAGGCAGGACGAAGCCTTTTAATAATATATTGAAATTTTATTATTTCATAGACTCCTGAAAGCTATGGTTTTACAAAAACACTCAAGAAGCTTGAGCAAGCATCCAAGATGTACAGTATACTTTCGAAAGCCTGCGTCTCCATGACCTTAAGTCACGTGCCCTGGCAATGTTAAATGTGTCTTTACTAATCTTGAATTAATAAGAGATTAGTATAGAAGAGTCCCTGTGTTTAGAAAATCTGATTTACTTTTAACTCTAATCTCTAGTAAAATGCCTGGAGTCTTTACATGATGACACAGGCCTTTATCGGAAAGACTAGGTCTGAGGGGTAAATTCTTTAACATGTTTTCTTGACCACATTCTAAAATCTCGTCCTGTCACAGGGTAAGCCTGTCACAGGTTCATACGTGCTGTGATAGGTCTGTAGTGGCAGTGCATATGAACTGTTGTATTCTCCAGAAAAAAGGATATGCATATACCCATGCATGCATATATTTTTCACTCTTTTTTTCTTTACATACACATATTCATACTCATATGTATCCACACACATATTTTAAAATGTGTATGCACATCAAAGCAACCAAGCAGGATAGGGACTGCCAGAGGCAACATGGGGTCAAGATTTCCAGCTTGTGCTACTATGTGTGGCTTTCCTGGGTCTCTTGAAAACAGACCTCCTCTTGGTATAATGCACTGTTGTTACATAATCAGGAAGATTTTGAATTGAGAGCTTTCTTATTTCAAAATGTGATAGCTCTGCCTTTCTTTCAAGGATTCGCTGTATCAAGTGCCCAGCCCTAGAGAGACAGACCTAACCCTATAGAGCTAGACCTGACCCTATACCCTATTGTTTTCACTTGACAAGCAATAAAAGTCCAGGAGTCACTTTAAAGTTTGCAGATGCAAGCTAAAAACAAAGCCATCAAGCAGCATAGATGACTCTTCCCCAATCTGCTCTTAACATACATGAGTATGTGTGTGAGACACTGTCCTCCTTACACAGTTGGCTATGGCTTCTCCCACATGTATTCTGCAGCTTCCCATAGACAATGGGACAGTGTTCTTTCCTTTGGTGACTTCAAGCTGAGGAGAGACGGTGGCAGACATCACCTTAGCAAACAGAGACTTTTGTTTCAAATTTCCTATCCTCTTTCCATTGTCATAAAAACAGTGGGCATGATGGGGACTCTGTGAGATGAAGAGTGACCCCGCTTACAAGAGACCCCATAAGTTTTAAAACCTACACAGTATGTAAGACACTAAGCTTTGAGTGGTGGTAGTCGGGGCACACCAAGGGTGGTGGGAACCTGGTTTTGCACTTTACTTTCTTAATGACTTTTAACTTTTGCCAAATAAATGGGCATCATTATCCCGCTTTACCTATTGAGAAAACCAAGACCTGAAGAGGCCAAATGAGGGGATGTGGGGTAGATGTTGGGTTTCTCAGTTCTAGAACTCAGTCTTTTTGTTTAACCGTATTGTACCTCTGAGAGACGAACAGATCTTAAAGTCAAGTCAGATAAAGTGTCTCATACAACATCATAAATAGAGTTTCTAAAGGGTCAAGAGCAATACTGAGGCCATGGTGGCTCAAACTGAATAACCCACTTATGTCAGGTACTGGAAGGGACCAGAGTCTTTATAGACCCTGCATTACCCTACATTACTCTAACGAGTTGATCTGTTGATTTGGGTAATTGTCTGATCATGGAGAGATGAAGTTTTTTAATAGACAGTAACCAAACATCTTTTTCGATATTTAATAAACTGAGCAGTAAAGTTTTGAACACTATATAACAATGATTTCTTAAAACATTTAAAATCATGTTATTTGTTCTATATTTCCCCCCAATGCCTCTGCTAACCTGCCCTTTCCAGGTGGGTGTAACTTCCTGCCATCAATAAGAAGCAGAACAAGTATCCTAGTGGGCCACCTCCTTTACAGCCTAATGACCCAGGACTCTTTGAAAGGTCACCAGAGAATCAGCTCCTACCACCCCATGGGTTCTCCCAATCCTGCTGCCAGCAGATAGCCCATTAATTCAGTATTTTATGTGGTGACAATGGAATTACCAGTCTCTCCTTTTGATGGGAATCTCCTTTAAAATAAATATTGAATTAATGAGCAGATTAATGGATAGATGGATGGATGGATAGATGGATGATGGGTGGATAGATGGATAGATGGATGTATAGATATATGGATGGATGAGTGGATAGATGGATGGATGGATGGATGGATGAGTGAGTGAATTAATGGATGCCACAAAGTCTCTGAGAAATGACTTGTTGGAGTCGGAAATGAAGCTATAAAGGTAGTTTGAAGGCAAAGTCTACCGGGACTTCTGTAATAAATAAAGAATCATGGTCTTTGTAAGGTATATGGATTCACTGACATTTTGGGCTTTGTTGAGTTTCTGGTTTAGTGCATGAATAACCTCAGCTAGTGTGTGTCTACAAATAATCCTGGTAGAATGTAGAGGATGCTTGACAGCAGGTAGGGATGGTTCTAGCATAAGAGGGAACATTCTTGGAAAACTACAGAGTATTATTCGATTGTGAGACAACAGCGACAGAGTGGACTGCAAAAAGAGGAAAAGAATCAGAAGCCACCTGAAAAGTCACTCTGCCATCTGCAGCTCGGGAGATTGGCAAGAGTATAATCCCATACAGGAATGAGATGCTTTCAGAGAAGGAAGAAGACAAGATATGTAAATTAGTCTGAGTTCCTTGGCAAGATCAGCCAAGAGATGTGGTATAGGGATATAGATTTAGATGCAGTTAAATATTAACTGAGACCAGAGAGAAGGTATGATTTGCTAGGAAAGGGATAGAGAGATGGACTGAGCAGAGAACTTCAGAGAATACCGATATAGACAGGACAGGTAGGAGAAGCGATGCAGAGAGTGTAGACTGAGAAATAGACAATGACATAGGAGAAGAAGTGAACCACGCATCTCAGTAAGAATGGGGCCCAGCAGACACTTCTGCAAAACATTGACAAAGAAAACGTCCTGTGGCAAAGAGCAGAAAACGTGTGTGGAAAACAAAGAATTCAAAGTAGACATGTGACAAGTTCTCAGACAGTTTACTCCCCTTTCTGAAGATTCTGCCTTTCTTTACCCATGCTTCCTTCAATGTTTCTAACTTAAATACTAAGTAGGTCTCCAAATCACAAGGCAAGTCTCAGCTCAGTGAATCTGATTGACCCTGGTTAGGGTGGGTAGCCCTTGGGTTCCCATCAATCACGACTGTGGGTGAGACAGGGAAACAACACAGAACCAACATGGCTTCCGGGACTCATTTCAGCAATTCTCAGAAAAGGGCCGCTTTGGATTGAGCAGACACTGCCCAGATGGCTACTAGCAGGTTGATGGAAATAACTAACTTCATGAAGGCCTGCTGGATCTTTCTTAGAGGCATCAATTACTGGAAAGGTTGTAGGCACCGAGGCTCGTTTCTTTGTTCCCATTTCCGGTTAGCCCGCAGGGAAGCTTCCTTTCTTTGCTCCCATTTCCGGTTAGCCCCGCAGGGAAGCGTCCTTTAATACCTCTATTGATTTCCCGACAGCAGGAACAGGAGGAACAGAAATTGCTTGTGAAGGTCTGTGACATCGCCAGGTCAAAGGCCCAAAGAAACACAAAGGACACCCCCCCCCCCCCCCCGAAAAGCTAGACATTTCTGGTTGTTTTGCTGTTTTTTTTTTTTTCTTTTTCCTTTCTCTCGTTGATTTCCCAAATTATATGAGCTGATTTCTGGCTTTTCATTAATCAAGCTGCCACCTGTGATAGACTGTGGGCCGTTCGTCTTATTTTGATTAATTCCATTCTCCCAGCACCATTTCCAGTGGATGGTTTGTGGAGGGCAGAGAGAGAACAGGGTTGACTAGGGATTTGGGAGTGGAGGAGGATCCTCCAAAATCTGACTGAGTCTGTCTGCTCACAGAAGCATCTTTCTGTCATCCCTTCTAGCTCTAAGAATAGCGAATGCCAGCTGCACTTGCCTGAGCCGTGTCTAAATTAATAAAACAACGTGGGATTATTGACATTTTCTTGCTTCAACTAGCAAATGCGCATCTTTGAATTTTTATCAACTGAAATGCTCTTATAATGAAACACTCGGGGAAACAGGCTCAACATAAAAATAATAATGCACATTTTTTTTACTTGTGCTAATTATGATTTAAATGCCTTTTAACTTATCTTTCTCGCATCATTTCTCTCAGAGATGGTGACTAAGTTGAGACAGTTCGAAGAAGGCAAAGAAACTTCGTAGAATGACAGGGCCTCTGTGATCTTTGATAACAGTTATTCATGGCTCTACTACCTAAAACCTGGATGACCTGGAAATGACTTTCTTTTTCTGGGCCTACATTGCCAATCTCATGCCATTATGCTCGATCGAGAGGCAAGTGATCTTTCAAGGACACAGTATGCCTACCACACAGTAAAGGCTAATTAATTCACGTTCCAGAACACAAGGTGTTTGGTAGTGCGAGGACTTCTCAGTTGCTGCCATCACAATGCCTGCCTTGGCCATGGATGAAGAAGAGTGTCATGTGCAAATGACCCATGAGAGGTGAACAGGGTTGACAATGTGGATGTGGTGCTGATGCTTGTATCTACAGCATCTCTGTATAATACAGGATAGTGGTATGTTGTTGTAAATATTAAAAAATGAAACCCACCATCTCTCCCGCCCCACCTGTCCACGTTCCCATTCTAGTACCTGTACTGGCAGGCCACAACACCATGTCCCCGAGGAGTCCTGCTCAGTGGCGTGTTCTCACCACTGAGCTACTCTCTCCCAGCAAGTGAGTTCTTCCTTCCTTCCTTCCTTCCTTCCTTTCTTACTTTCTTCCTTTTTTTCTTTTTTGGTTTTTTGTTTTTTGTTTTTGTTTTTTTTTTCAAGACAGGGTTTCTCTGTGTAGCCCTGGCTGTCCTGGAACTCACTCTGTAGACCAGGCTGGCCTCCAACTCAGAAATTCGCCTGCCTGGGATTAAAGGTGTGTGCCACCACACCGGGCCAGCTATTGAGTTCTGTGCAGTGCTCCACACACCACACGATGTTCCATCTCAACACCTAGTTACCCGGTAGAAACATGACTCTTAAAGCTTGATTAGTTAGCCGATTAGATTTATGTATACTTAAAATCACAATTACAAGATGCCAATACAGTAATTTCAGAGCCAATTGATAATAATAAAAGCTTTATCCCAGTAGTCTAACCTTTTGATAACATCATGTCTGCCTCCATTATTCCTCCTCCTCCTCCTCTTCCTGAGATCTCTCTTCTATCTCTCCAGTGCACGATTGCCCATCTCCCTCCACTCCAAGCTCTGCCCCTTTTCCCTGTCCAATCACAGACTCTCTCTATACTGATGTAATTGTACAGGGAAAAATCCTACAACAGTGATAACATTCATCACTGAGAACATAAGGCTCCTTTGCGCTTGAGATTGGGTGCATCTGGAGTATCTGTTGCTGATGCCCTACTTACTGTTAACATGAAGACCCCTAGACAAGACATATTCTAGGTTCAACTGAAGGCTAAAGGGCATGCTCAATAAAAAGGAGTGATAATAAACTTCCTTGTCTACTACTCAAATGTCTGGAGATCTAGACTCTCGGATACATGCCTGTAGCTTGGGGGAGAACCAAAAGATTTTTTTTTTAATTAGAAGGAGAAATGGCCTCCACTCATACTTCAATAGGCCATTCAAAGTACAAATTCCCATGGTTTGTTACTGGTTTGGTATTACCAGACAAGCGGAGGTAAACCTCCCTCTCTTGAAATAATCTTTAGACCCTTCTAGAGGTCAAGGGCACTGGTCTGAATAGCAATCCCAAAGGCCTAGAAGCTGGACCAGTAGCAGAAGAAACAGCTGAGGTTTCTTGTCCCCTAGAAGTCTTTGGACACAGGAGGCTCAGGGATGGGCCTACCTGTGGTGAAGGAGAACAAGAAAGCATCCTTGTGATTTTTGCCGGGATACTGGTCTTACTCTTTTGCAGTGTAGCTTGGTAAATAATCTGGGCCCAACAAATATTTGTGGAATAAATCCCCACTAATTAAGCAATTTATATGCATCCTACTTCTATATTGTCCCCTTTTTATTTATTTTGCTGTAAGGGATTAATATTAAAGTTAAAGAGTTTACAGGAATCTGTGTGGCGGGAACACAGGCTTTGGAGTCTGAGAAGACTCCAAAAGTCATTCACACCCCCGGTGCTGTTTTAATTTCATCTATAAAATAGGATTATTGGGAATCTAATTGAACTTCCTGCGTCGAGTGAATGGATGTCTACCTGACCTTAATCATGAAGCTCACCACACAGCAATAATCAGCTGTAAATTGCCTAGTAGGAATTTGTGTGTAGTTTTATTCCCCAGGTCTTCTAGCCATAGCCGAAGATGGAAACACACAGAAAGCAGATTAAAATACTCACATAAAATCAGTGGGGGAAAGACGTCTGCAATAAGGGGAGCAATCTGTTTAATTTGTTTTATAATGGTAATAATTTGATGGTAAAGGATGTGTTTTATACTTCTTGCATATCTTCCCTCAAGTTAGCACAGCTTTAGGTATACTAGGGAGGGGCTCTGCAGATACGAGCTACTGTTGATTTGGGGAGTCCCACAATGTGAGGTGTAATGTGTCAGTGTTGCTGCTGGTCATCCCTCAGCTTGAGGTAGAAGAAAAAGTAATAGAACTGATGTTAATAGATTTGCTTGAAAGACATTAAATCACACCATGCAGAATTGAGCTCAGGGACTGCTGTCCCCTACCCAGTACCCCCAAGGATAAGTAAGTAGTTTGCTAACCAGGTCTGCTTGAGATAAGCAAAAGTTGGGATGTCAGGATGCAAATGCTTGTTCACTAGGATTGATAAGATATTAGGGTCCACTCCTATAACAAAGGAACAGCTGACTTAAACTCATCCATTAGGCCGGTTCTCATAACAATAGACCTAGCTCTAAGGCCAACTCAAGGTGGGTGGCATAGTGTCATAACCATCATTAAGTCCTGGTCTGCCATCAAGTACCCTGTGCTCTTATCAGAAAAAAAAAAAAATTCTGCCGTGTGGCCAAAATGATTCTGGATAAGAATGATTGGACTTAGGAAATAATTTTGGCAACAGCATCACTCTGGAAATCTCTCATCTGCCCATGATGGCAGTTGCTTGTCTCTGTTTAAATTGTCCAAAGTCTAACTTGAGGCCAGGACCTTAAAGAGATTTAAGGATGAAAACATATGCAAAATGCATACGCCTAAGATGTATACAAGCTGGAGTAATCTTCTGTTCTCTTCTTCGGGCATTAGTCAAAAGCCAGACAAAGGGTATGAAAGGGCTTTCCCCTTATCTCTCCATGTGTGGAGTGAATTCACGGTGGGAACACACATTATTTCTATAACAAGCTTCCCTCTCCTTACAAAGAGACATTTCCTCCAGATTCTTTTTGACTCTCGTGCCTATGTTTGATGTAGACACCCTTGAGATCTATGTCCACCATGGGAGGCGTAGTCATGTTATTCTATGTGCAAATGGTACTAGGAAGTATGCCAGTGAGAACCAGAGAAATGACAGCATCCAAGACACTCGTCAGCAGGCTGGGGATCCAGCTCAGTGGCAGAGGGCTCATATAACCCAGGTTTGGTCCCCTGGCCTTCGGAGAGAGTGAATACGATGTTTTTAAGGAAATAATTTTTTTCTACCTCTCAAGTTTTAAGCATTGTATTAAGTGCTTTTCAAACCTTATTTCATTTTATCTATAAAATAACCCCAAGAAACAAATATTTACATTCCCAGTTTTCCATTATTAAGTAAGCTCATGTTTTGGTGACCCGAGCACTGGGTTTGCCTCTTATTGACAAAGCAAATTGGAATTTTATATTGGGATTATGCCCGTAGGGTTTGTTTGTTGTGGCCTTTAACCTTTATTGGACTACAAATTCCTTAGGGAATTGTATAACAGCTGAAGTCAAGGACCCTTTGGAGAACATTTTTGGAAAAGAATCTCCCTGAGACAAAGGTCAGATTTAGCTCACCATCTTCATCCTAACACCAGCCTAACAAGGTCTAAGAGCATCTTGAATGTGGTCCGGAGAGTGCTTTGGAGACATAACAATGCAATTAAAGTCTTCACTGGTGCTCCCTTTTCAGGATGTTGTGAGTCCTCCAGTGCTAAGATCTGTAGCCACCCACGCATCTATTTCATTGACACTAGAGTGCTCGCCTCAGAACAATTAAAGGTAAACATTCAGCCTGGATTTTTGCACTGTGGTTTATCTATTTCTCTACAGGCTACAATGCTGGATCTTCACACATCTGCCCTCTGGGGTAGTTGGTGAGTAGAAATACTAAGTACTTGTGCTACTTTGTGGTACATCAGACTGCTTATTTATATAACCTGCAACCTGTCTAGGTTGCTTTAGATTATGTGAGGTTGCATCTTGCCACTTAGAGATGCTCCCAAATTGAGTTACTTATGAAGAGAACCCTGTGGGGCAGAGGATTGTGTGAAGGCAGTGGTGTGTGTGTGTGTGTGTGTGTGTGTGTGTGTGTATATGTGTGATGCATATGTATGCATATCTGCATATCTGCATGTGTGTTTGTGTGCATACATGTATGTATATGTTTATGTGTTTGCATTTGTATGTGTCCATGTGTGTATGTGTCCATGTGTGTACATATACATATATATATATATATATATATATATATATATATATATATGTGCATGTGTGTGCATATGTGCATGTGTACCTATGCATATGTGCATAAGTATGTGTGTATGTGTGTATATGCGTATATGTGTGTATGTGTGCATGTTTCCCCTTATACTGTTTTTTTTTTCCAGAATGGTACTGTGACTACAGGAGCTCTAGGTTTGCAGATCTGACCTGATAAAACTAATAAGTCATCTTCAGTTGTCCTCTGAGCCTCAAAGACCTTGTTAGTCATGGTCAAGTCCCAGACATCTAGTACAAACGCTGGCCCAGAGCTTAGCCAGTGCCACTGTTGAATGACTAAGAACTCTCTAAATGTTAGTGTTTATTACTGATTTTTTAATGAATCATTGCTTCTCCCTAAGTTAGCCATAGTGCAGTGTGGCCCAGCATCCTTTCCAGTTATTAAGTCAGCTATAGTGCAGTATGAACCAACACCCCTTCTAATCAGCAATAAGCTACTTAAAGGTACCTGCAGACTGCCCTTTCTATGCGCATCTGCTCATCCTTTTGGGCGCCTAGCATAATCGTTTGTACATACCTATCAGACCATCACTAAATGCTTACTGATGGAAAATACCTCTTGTAGACTAAATGGGGCGGGCTTTGTTTTGTTTCCTTTTGTTTTAAGCAGACTGTTTAGACACCATTTTCTACACCCTTTCTACACTTGCAGTGCCTCCTAGAGGAACTGGTTTTGAGAATTTTAACTAGAATAACTGGTAACAGCAGCAGCAGCAAGAGCTTAAGCTAGAGCTTTTAAAGGTCAGTGGGTCTAGTTCCCTCCCTGACATGAGAAGAGATGCTGCTGACTGGGGTAGGGGTGGGCTTGGGTAATGGATTCCCTAGTTCTACATCCTGGCTGACCCTTCCCTGACTTCATTGAGCCCTGGCCTCATTCCTTTCCAGCCCTGGCTAGTACACATTTATTTGCACAACTATGCTAAATCATTTCAAATGTAAAACCAGGACTGCCTTCCTATGTGACCCTGGCTCAGAGCAACGGGTTTAACTCCCTTAGGAAGGCCTTCTTGGTCAGGAAGTGTTGGGACTTCTAGAAGTGAGAATGGCCTGTTTTCAATTAGCCTGTTTGTGACATTTGTTCTATGGTTGCTCCTCTCAAAGAATGTAGGAAAATGTAGCCAGACCATGGTAATATGTAATGTTAACATGGTAATATGTAATATGTAAAATGAACAATGTTAATTGTTAAATATAGTAATTATTATAATTATTGATTATACACTTGCACACATATACACATATGACATACCCATATTCACACACATACACACACATACATATATGCTAACATGTAATTATTAATATCTAAAAATTAGCATTTCTATGACTTTATTAGAAGTCTGATACAGCCTGCATTTCTTACTTCTATCTATAATAATCAATTATCTATTGTATAATCATCCCCTACCTAAGCAACTGCTGTAAGCTAAGTTCTGTGCTTTCTGCAGCACACCATACCAAGAAAGACATTTTACCCCTGTAACAGTTAGCAGGCTTCATCTACGGAGTCTGCAAATCTTCTCACAATGTTGTCAGGTAGTTCAAAGAAAACCATGTAGACTTAACACCCAAAAGAGAGAATAGACAAGTTTCTCTTGTCACTGACACCAGAATAAATCAAGTGTTGTCCCTCGGGTTTTATATTCTGTTCTGGTTCAAAACCCTGGGAAGAAAATGCCAACCATCCTAGCTCAAGTCACCCATGTCTAATGAGGAAGAGAACGGTAGCTTGTCCCCATAGATGGCTCCATTAAGACTGGGTGCAATGGAAGGGACATTATTTGCCGAAAGTAGAAGTGACTGCTATTAACAATATAGGGGAAGGGAGAGTAAGCAGCTAATGAGACCAATGCATAGATGTCACAGTTAGTTCCTTGAAAAAATGTCAAAGGGTGTGGGGTATAGACAAAAGAAAATCCTCCATGAAGACCTCAAAGGACTGATCTCATTCAGTCTTGCACACATAATGCTGTGGATAACTGCTGCTCAGTCAGAGGAGAAACAAAGCCTGTGTAGAGCTGGGTGGCCCTTCTAGGAGCACCCGGGGCTCAGCGTGAATGGGTGTGTAGAGTGTGGTAGAGTAGAGTGTTCTAGATCACTTGTCCATATGTAGAAGGTTTAAAATCAAAGGTTCAAGGCATGCCTTGACTCAATGTATGTAATTAAGTGCAGATGCAGCAGCAAGAGATGTGTATCATGCATATGCCCATCTTCCTCCTAGCATTACTTGATAAATATCTATTGCTACTTTTGTTTTTATGCGTATGGGTGTTTTGCCCACATGTATGTCTACACGTGCCATAAGCATGTTTGGTGCCCTTGGAAGCCAGAAGAGGCCACTGAATCCCCTGGAACTGGAATTACAGGAGGTTGGGAACTGAAAGTCAAGTGCTGGGTACCAAACACAGGTCTGTCCTCTGGAAGAGCAACCAGTGCTGTGAAAATGCTGAGCCATCTCTCAAACTTGATAAATATTGTCTATTGTTACTAACCATTGCTATCCTCACTCATAATAGAAGACTATTCTTCAAACTGCACATCACATTAATGTTTAGAAACACGTGTCCATGTGGCTGGGTTCGTAATTCTTATGTGTTAGAAGTCTTGACAAAAGCTGTATTCCCAAGCTTGTTTAAAAGTGTAGCTGGAACTGAGCTTCATAACGTCAGCTAGGACAAAGCTAACTCTTTGGCTAAATTAGCTAAGTTGTCCTCAGAGGGAATAGGCTTCAGTATCCACACCCTCCCGAGCATGTCCCTCCTTTGGGTATCAAGCCAAGGCGTCTTGCTGTGATGTTCATCCGTGCTTATTCATGTAGAAGCAGAAGGCATCCTAGCCGCATGCTCTTCATAATAAATCTTAGGTTTTAATGCTATTTTCAATTTTTGCATTGTTTTTCTCAAGCTAAAATCCATAATTATAATGCTGTTATCTTCCAGTATAGTTGTCTTTGTTAGGGTTTTACTGCTGTGAACAGACACCATGACTAAGGCAAGTCTTATAAGAACAACATTTCAAAGGTTCAAAGGTTCAGTCCCTTATCATCAAGGCAGGAACATGGCAGCATCCAGTCAGGCATGGTGCTGGAGGAGCTGAGAGTTCTACATCTTCATCTGAAGGCTGCTAGGAGAAGACTGGCTTCCAGGCAGCTAGGATGAGGGTCTTAAAGCCCATGCCCACAGTGACACACTTTCTCCAACAAAGTCACACCTACTCCAACAAGGCCGCTCTTCCCAACAGTGCCACTCCCTGGGCCAAGCATATTCAAATCACCACAATAACATTCCAGGTTTTGGTGTTTGTTGCATTACTTCCCCCAGAATTGCTAGAAGTGTCTCCTTGTCTTATTTAGCACAAAATCCACAGACCATGTGGTTGCAATGTCCCAGTTAAGGACATAATGATGACACGTAATTGAAATTCTTGTTATGACCCAAGTATCACCAAAGGCAATCCTAATGGTGCACCCTTTCATACTCAAAATAAGATGAGTTAACCACCATTACCTCCATTTATTTATGTGAGGTTTTTAGGGTCAGTGAATGGCTGAGCCTCTGTTCTAGCTCATGAAGTTGGGGATCATGCCAGCCAACAGATGGCTTGTGATGAACACCCCCCTCCCCAGTGTGTTCTACAGAGAGCCACACTTTTCCAATTTTGCACACGTGAATTTAGAAGTCACAGGGAGAATTGCAACACAGTCCTCCAGAAACGGGAAGGGTTCTTTTGTTTTAAACATTCACTTGCATCTCACATGCTGTTTAATGAGCTAGCTCATGTTCCTTCAAACAAAAACTTGGACTTAACAGATAGCAAGTAAGACTGAATCTCTAAAAAAGGTATACTGGATTCTGCTCACGTTCCTAAGGGCTAGGGGAAGACCAGTTTGAGAACCAGGGCTACAGTAATCAGTAAACGTCAGCATGAGAAAAAAAATCAAACAATTTTTGCCACCAACCCCATTCTCACGCATTACTTCAACATCCTTCCTCAGATCTGCTTGGTAAAACAGCATAAGAGATTGCCCATCGGTACTATGCTGGTGTGCCTTGCAACACATGCTGTTTGTAAAATGCCCCTTTCTCTAATTCACTTGCAGGATGTATTATTCAGAATTCTACAGCTTCCCCCCCCCCCAAAAAAAACCTGGAGGTAACTACTTACAATAGAATTTATTTTAAAGTTATTCATTTGTCATCCTGATTTCTGGAAATAATTGCACACAGCAAAGACACTGTTGGTCATTAGATCGATTCTATGTTTGTAGCAATAGGCCAGGCCACCCTCCTGTTCAAGAGAAACGGGTTTCTATTCCTTTACAGCTCCAGAGCCCGGGGGCAGAGGGCTATGCAGCAAACCCGCGTGAAAGTGTAACAGAATAAATGTCAGATAAAGCTAAAGCGCAGTAAAGTCTCTCTGCTTCATCAGCCGAATTTCTGGGCATCATTAGTGCTATCAGTGACTGATGTGAGTGTCAGGTGTTGGGAGTGGAGGGTTTGTTTGCCCTGAGATTCTGGCCAGAGCATATAATTTATCACTTAAACTAGAGCACTCTGGAGAAAGAAAGGGGACACCATTAATGAGTGGACAGAGATGGAAGTCACAAGTAGACCCTGCCCTGAGCGATACAGGTCACGTAGTCACTCCATTTACAAAGAGACAGAAGCCAAAGAACTGTCAATTACACTAAAACCCAATGTTGTCCTGCCTAATTAGTTTGATTTTTGTATGTATGTGCAGACACATACGTGTGCACACACTATGTGTGCTCCTGCATGTTCGCAAAAATTTAACACCTTCCCATCCCCCAAATTCCTTTACCAGTGTGTGCTTAACCTTCCCATATTTCTGACAGAATGTTATATGTTTTCACTAATTTGGTACTGCTGTTTACTCCTGTCTAATCAGTATTCCATTTTGATAGGAAGACATCTTTTGCAGAAATGAGTTTATCAGGTCGATTTTCTTCATTTACTAAGCCTGTTGTATTTACTTCTACTTATATTTCCTCATCACGATCGATGCTCCATTTCATTGGAAGGACTTCCCAGAAGTAGTTGGTGTTAACTAAGTGTGATCGCTATCCTGGGTAGTGGCATTGTATCTCATCAACTTGACCTGGCTGTCCCCTTAATTAACAGCTGTTGATATTAATCCCAGATCTGCCCGGTGTGATATTATTAAAGGCTCTCAAGGTTACCCGATGACTGCAAGGTAAACACCCGCTACAGTTGAGTGTGTTCTCCAAAAGGTTCAAGTATTGGGAGATTAGAAGCTGGGTCCCTGTGACTGTGTATCAGATGGTGGTACCTTTACAAGAGGGGTCTCGGATGCTATACTGAGGTCAAGAAGATGCTGACCTTGGAAGGGCGAGATCTTATATTCACAAGACCGATGTTTAGTTCTGATGAGAGAGGAAGCCTGATCCTTGAATTTCTTTGGCTTCCTGTCTGGCCATGTGATCTCTTTCATATAGGCATGATGATGCATCAGCTATGAATCCCTCATTGAAGGCTGAACTGATGGGCTGCCTAACCTTGACTTGTAGCCTTTAAAATGTGAATCCCCCCCCCCCCCCGTGCCTATTCTCTTAGGCTATCCAGACTTAAACAGTTTGCCATAGGGATAGAAAATGGACTGATGCATCTCCAAATCTCACACATTGAACAAAAGAGAAAGTGTGTGTGTGGGGGGGGAGTATGTGTGGTGTGGGAGTGTGTGGGAGTGCATATATGTGAGAATGTGTACGACTATGTGTATGAGTGTGTGTGTAAGTGTATGTGTATGAGAGTGTGTGTGAGTGTGTGTGAATGTGTGTGTAAGTATATATGTAAGTGTGTGAGTGTATATATGTGAGTGTATGCCCAGCCAGCCCGTGTCACATGGTGCCACATGGTGCCACATGGTGCCTTTTCCATCCCATTGGCTTGTCACATCAAGCTAGCATTGTGCCAACACAGTTACATATGAGAGAGTATGTGTGTGAGTGTATATCTGTGAGTGTATGTGTGTAAGAGTATGTGTGTGTGTGTGACTGTGTGTGTGTTGACTATGTGTCTATGTGAGTGTGTGTGTGTCAGTGTGTGCATGCACTTGTTGTATGTTTCACTCTGGTCAGAACCCAAACAGGCATTCCTAAATACCAGGACATTCCTCCTCTGAGCATTGATTTGAAACAATTTCCTTCCATCTCTTTGTTCCTGAGCCAAGAAAAGGCGAGTCACAGATTGTGTCCACTTATCTTCACTTGGCCATAATTGAATCGTGTCACCAAACCTCACTGTGAGGAGCCTTCGAATGCAGTGTGGCGATATTTCCAAGGGTGAGAGAAAACAGATCAAAGAGATGCCTAGCCAGCCCGAGTCACAAGGTGCCACATGGTGCCTTTTCCATCCCATTGGCTTGTCACATCAAGCTAGCATTGTGCCAACACAGTTACATTAACATTTGAGTCTCAGCCTTGTCTTCTTCATGTGAGAACAGAATCCCCTTTGCAGAGGTGATGGATCTGTAGACTCAGATATGGCCGTAACTCCTTCAAACTTTTTGGATCTTACTGTCTCCACCCTTAACTTTCTATAAGCACCGGGCACCATGGCATGCCAGAAGCTCTGGCAGTTATGACTGGGTTGTATGCCTTCATAATGGGATCTTGTATGGCAGCCTTTCATTTGCTGTAGTTTTTTTGTTTTTTGTTTTTTTGGGTTTTTTTTTTTTTTTTGCGGTAGTATCTTTCTTCACTAAGGACATGAAATGGATGCTTTATGGACTTTAAAGCATAAATTTTAAGGCATAAGTTGCCTTCCATGATGCTTGTGGCTCCCTTTGTTCCAGTAGGAGTTATTAAATCATAACTGGAGGCCCCTAACGCTTCCTTAATAGCTGACACCAATTTCTAAATATAACCCATCTAGTTTATCAACATATTACTTGGTTCTTCTTCCTAGAGATACTGTACATTTTGCCTTGTGGAAGTATAGGGTTCCAGGCTATCTCTAATACTGCTCATCGGATATTCTCTCAGGGCATAATAGATATTGTTTTAATCACCGTTGGCATGAAAATTACAAGTTTTTCAAAGCCCAGTAGTATCTTCAGGCATTATGCACTATTCCTGGGCCTGGCCCCTTAAGTTTTCATTTGTCTGCATGTGAAAGTATGTCATGGACTCCACACCTACACCAGGTAGAGGGAAATCATGGTAACAGGTTTGCATTGTTCATACATTTAATCCTATTAGACAGGTGTTGATGCGCTACTCAATTTAGGGAACCGTGTAAACTGGATTGCAGACCCCAGTTGACTCATGCAATCTGAGAAGGTAGACCCTTCACAGGAGGCTCACACTGTGTCCTAACAGTGGAGAGTCTCTCGGGATGTGGTTGGGACTATACACTTGAAAATCATCAGAACCCTGAGCAAGATTGACACACAATGCACACAAAGATGGATCTCAGAAACCCGAATTTCTGAGATTCACCACTATGGACGTTCGCACCCCATCACAACGGGCTGAAAGCCACCCAGGCTTGCTCTGTGCTGTAGAAGTCACTCTGGCTGACCTAAGCCACTGTCTCCATCAACAACCCCAAGAGGCATTCTCATCTCAGGAAGCCTCTTGCTTCAGATCTTGCAAAGGACATTTTCCCTGGGGATTTCTTGACCCCTGAAGCAGTTCCTGCTCTTTGTTTTGTATTTTGACTCTTTCTTTCCAGTCTTCTTCCTGACATATTTGCTGCTCAGTCACATAGTGCTGCCATTCTCCAAGATTATGTTCAACGCCCACTGCTGTCACTCACTGTCCTCCATCAGTATAGCTACATTTCTGTCCCTACTGGCTGGTTCTTCTGTCCTGAGACTCGGGTGCACGTTCTCAGTGATCTCTGTATTCTTGTCTCTTTCAATACCCACATACCTGGAACTGGACCAGTCCTTATACGCCCTACTACTCAGAGGAATTTGCTATTTTTTTTTTTCATGCACCACAGACATAGTGGGAATGAGCCCAGGTATTAAGGAAACAGCTTGGTGAATTTCCAGAAAGATAGACACACCTGTGTAGGTAGAATCCACGTAAGAAATCGGATAAAAATTGTTACCCTTCCTGTTATTCAACCACTATTGTACCACTCAAGACGTGACACGGTCTGGATTCCTAATACTACAGATCAATTTATATTGCTTTGCATTTTATAGAAATGGGACCAGATAGTGTGCCCTTTCTGTGTTTGCCTTTTTAGCACAATATATTTATTTATGGGATTCATTCATGTTTTCTATAGCCGTCACATGTTTGTTCTTATAAATTTGTGGCACGCTATTACATGAACACTTATACTAATAAGCCACAGTCTGATTCTCTGACCTATTGCTGATGGATTTTTTTTTTTTTTTTGGCTGTTTTAGACATGGAGGTATCAGATACAATTTGTTGTTCTTGCACATGTCATTTGGGAGACCACAAGTGCACATTTCTGTTAGTTACAAGTACACATTTCTGTTAGTTACATCTAGAAGTGGGAGTATGGAAGTCACCCTTTACATATATGCCCAGATACTTTACCAAAGAGTTTTTTTCAGCTTGCACTCACAATAGCAATGAATGGGGTTTCCCATTTCCTCGAGGGTGCTAACACATGGTGTCATAGGCTCTATTTTAGTCATTTCCAGGCATGTGCGAGTTAATTTATATTTCCCAGGAAGAGTATTTACTAATTATCTTGGTATTTTTCCATCTCAGTAGGACGGTACCGTCCATTTACTCGGCCACAAGCTAGACAATCAAACGCATCCTCTTATTCCATTACCTTTACAGAAGTGTTCCTCAGATCTCTGAGAAAACTATCGGTTATCTCTAAATCTCTCTGTAGGGCCTCACTGCTGTTCCTCAACACAGGAGATTCATAACACAGGAGTCACAGGGAGATCCTTTCCCTTTTGTCTCCAGATAAAGATCCATCACATCAATGATTTCAAACCAGATCTGCATGTTCCGGCCATGTTCAAATTCCCATGATGCCCTCTTCCATCACATGACTAGAGAACGTCAGAGCCTCTGAAAGGGCACATAGGACTTGCCTGTGCCTGCTGCCACCTCACCTGTGCCCAGCGTTGTCTTCCCAGGGCTTCACATGCCATCAATATATGATCATCAAATTAGTGTTCCTTTCCCTCCAGAAAGCCTGGATCAGCTACCTTCTTACTCCAAAATCCACTTTATACAACTTACATCATTCCTGGTTAACATGCTAAATGACTGCCAAACTATGAGATATTTTGTCCTGTGGGATATTTTTTTATTTTAATAGAGAGTAAATAACAATTTTTGGAATAGTGGAATTTCTAGCATGAATATTCAGAAAAACACAAATTTATATCATAAAGCATTATTGTTTTTTGTTTTAAAGACTTATTTATTTAATGTGTATATGAGTACTCTGTAGCTGTAGAGAAGGTTGTGAGCCATCATTCAGGACCTCTGCTCACTTAGGTCAACCCCCCCTTGCTCTGGTCTAGAGATTTTATTGATTATTATATCTAAGTACACTGTAGCTGTCTTCAGATGCACCAGAAGAGGGTGTCAGATCTCATTACAGATGGTTGTGAGCCACCATTTGGTTGCTGGGATTTGAACTCATGACCTTTGGAATAGCAGTCAGTGCTCTTAACCGCTGAGCCATCCCTTCAGCCCCACAAAGCATTATTCAATGCACAAAACCAGCCATTAAAATTGCAGCTCCTGAAAATATTTAGGGAAGAAAAAAGTTCATATACCTGTATAAAGCCTTACATTACATTAAATTGCAGATGAATCAAAGGTTTTTTAGAGGAAAGTGTCTTTTGAAAGTAATCTCAGGATAGGAAAAGCCTTTGTACACCATATAAGGAAGAAATTATAAAAGAAAATGTGAGTAAATTTAATCTCATAGAGTAATTAAGCAATTTTTAATGTCAGGATAAATAAGGTTAGAGAACAAAGTGAACTAGACCTAGGCACAGAGTTCCTAGAGATTGCTGCTGTTGCTGGAATGGATATAACCTGTGGAGAACAAAGTGGCACTTGTGCCAAAACACAGAACCACTGGCCGATGACATATGGTGACATTGTTTATGACATTCTTGAAAAGAGAAGTACAGTACATTCTTTTAAAAAAAGAACTTACTTTTCAAATGTTATTTGTGTGCACACAAGCGTGTGTGTACGCATGCATGCCTCATGTATGTGTGTATATACACATGTGCGTGAGTGTGTGTATGCATGTGCATGTATGTGTGCCTGTATGTGTTTGTGCCATGTCTGTGGGTGCTAGAAGAGGCCAGAAGAAGGTACCAGATCCCCTTGGATTAGAATCATAGGTAACTGGGAGCCATCATGTGGATGTTGGGAATAAAACTTGGGTTCTCAGTAAGAGCAAAACACACTTTTAACTGCTAAGCCAATTCTCTGGCCATATATTCTGATTTTAAAAACGGTTTTAAGGTGGAGAGCTAGGTATAGGTTGGACACAATTTTGCACATTGTGTTATGCTATGCAACTGGTGTTCATGTAAAAGTGGAGAATATCTCAGTGGCCACAGATTCTGAGCCGGGAGACAGTGACACTTTTCTCCCTTGTCTATTTGAATCTGTACAGTCGTGTGGCAGATTCGATATTCAATAAATGTTTGGTGGAAGGAAAGGTTCAGCAAAGAGCAAAAACGGGAAGAAAAGGGAAAGCATTTGGGGGGCTAACATATGAATAGTGCTTGATCCGTTTGGGGTCATTTTTCTGTTTTCCCCGTACTGTTGATTATCATTTAATGTACGGTTTAAAGTCCATTGATAAATGAAAGCTTCACAGAAAGAAAGCTATGTGTTATCATAGAGTGGCGTGAGGCTGAGGAGAGAAAGCCTCCACACAGAGAGCAAGGGTAGATTTGAGTTTCGTCTGCAGTTTAGTTTAGTTCTCTCTCTCTGTCTCTCTTCTGTCTCTGTGTCTGTGTCTGTCTCTCTCTCTGTCTCTCTCTCTGTGCTGTCTCTCTGTCTCTGTCTCTGTCTCTGTCTCTCTGTCTCTCTCTCTCTCTCTCTCTCTCTCTCACACACACACACACACACACACACACACACACACACACACGAAAAGTAACCATTTCATCCTGCCGTAAGAATGGAGACCACAGGCTCTCAACTTGACAGATGGTGCTGAATCTCCCAAGGCAGCTTTCTTCTGGCAGCAGAAGTCCCTGGAACAAGCTGACCCCACCTTAGCCTCCCTGTTGAGAATCTGCTGGGTTCATCCTGACTGCATTTTCTGTGCTTTGACCTACTTGCTTTTCCTTGCCTTCCCCAGCCCCAGCCCCAGCCCCCGCCCCCACCCCCCACCCCCCACCCCCACCCCCGCCCCCGCCCCCACCCCCGTCCTGCCCCCCCCCCCCGCCCGCCCCCTTGCCTCCTCGGGTAGCCTTTGCATTTCCCCCTCAGTTGTTGATTTCCATCTTATTCGTCCTCTGAGCACAGCATCCAGTTCTAGTTTCTGCAATACAAAAAAGAAACACGCCTGTCTGCCAGGAGAGGAAACAGGATGCTGAAGGGCTGGTTTGTCCCACACAAAGTTCTTCTGTCTGGATCCCCTCCCAGAATCCTTAGGAGAAGAGACTGCTGCCAGTGGGGTGGGGATATTTCAGAAGGGATTTGGCAAGGCAGCGTTTGATTTCTCTCCCTACTGAGGACTCACTCGGGCCAGATTACAGCAATGCAGACACTTTGGGGTTTGCCCTAAACACCCCGAGGAGCCAAGGCTGGTACTCACTGTGTTATCTAGGCTGGTTGCAGCCAGCCAGGCTCCTGCCAGGCTCCAGCCAGCCCGGCCAGACACTCACAAAGGCCTTCCAACCTGTCCCCTAATGTTCACACAGACTACCTATTTCTTTGAGTAGAAACTGAATTAGCACTGGTCATTTATTTATTTGTTCATCTATCTATCTACTTATTTATTTATTCATTCATTCAAGTCATAGGCTTAAAGAACGGGAGTACGTGATAAATTTAAGTCCTTCTGGTTTGGGGGGGGGGGGAAGCGAGTAGTGTCGGGGTTCTGACCACACACCGGACTCATTCACTTTCTGCGCTCTCTGGATAACTGTAACACGGGATTCTGCAGGCATCGGATGGAAAAAAAAATATTAAAACACACCTTTTGATTGTACAGCTCCTGTGGTGGAAACTAAGGCCAGAGACTTAACCTCCTAAATTGCCTGTCTTCTCCTAGCCAAACAGACAAGATGGAGGACGTTCACAGATAGAAGGGAGGGTCTCAGAGTTTCCACCCGTTTTGTGTTTGTGAGTGTAACAGTTGTTCTACGTGTCATTTTGTGAGTCTGACTCACAGTTCAAGCAAATGGTCTGGGGTGTCCTTCCCATAGGAACGTGTTTTTCTGTTAGTCGCCTCTTCCAAGGACAGAGTTTTATCTTTAATCTATGAAAAAAGCTCTTTTCTGCTCTGAGTGTTCTGACTATGGGTCTATTAAGACACTATTTCCCCATATTTATTAAGATCTGTTTTCCCATAATCAGGGGTTCCTACGGGCATTTCTGGTAGAGGAGAGGTGAATGTGGGTCTCATCCTTAGTGTGCCTGGGTGCTTGTGACAAAAATCTGACACAAAGCAACTCAGGCATTTAGGAAGGCTGGTAGGGATCACAGGTCAGCCGGAGAATAACCCCAAAGAGCTGTGTTTTAGGAAGAGGAGCCAGCGCAACTTTGGAGGACTGGGTGTCCAGAGAGTGTTGAGAGCTGTTTCCGTTATTATTCTTTTTCAGTGGCCCATGCTTGTCCTCTCTGTGTTTCATCTGCTCTTTAGTGAAGGTTTAAAGCTGGCCTTCACCATTGGTGTGAGTTGGCTCTGAGGTTTACAGGAGAAACTCATCCAAGAATGCCCAGACCCCTTAGATGATATAATGGTGTAGTCTTGTGTCCAGCCCGTACACATGTTCCTGCATACTTCAAATCATCTCCAGATTACATCTGATACTCAGGACCACATAGGTGCTGTGTATAAACAAACTATTTGTTTAGGAGACTGTAACCATGTTCAGTAAAGGCGCACTGTTTTTCTGAATATTTTGATCCGTGTTTGACTGAATCCCGTGGGTTGAAGCCACACACTTGTGGCATGCAAATCTGTGGCTATGAAGAGTTCACACCATTCTAGTCTAAGCTGGAAGCAATCTTTTGCCATGCTGGGGCCCTGAGGAAGCATGAGCCTTCCTGTCGTGGGGTAGTTACCATACCAGGCGAGCGAGCTGGGTCCTCTGATTGGTCCTCTTCTGGTCGGTTCTTCACAGCTACAGGGAGGGTTCTGACCAAAGTTCTCTCTCTCTTGCAGATTTCCCTGGCTGTAGGATGTTCCTCGGAAGCCCATGGATGTCCTGAGATGTCCTTTATACTTTCAGGCTTTGCTTTGCATCCCAACTGAATCTGGTTTTCCTAGCCAATTGCTTGTTCCCCTCTATCTGTTCCTGACCCATTTATACAGTCGAGCCCTACATAATATGTCCCTCCACTGTGACATCTTTGAAGAGTCCTCCCTCATCCTTCTCGGGCATTTCCTCTACTTCTCTACAACTTCTTGCTCAATGTGATTGTCTGTATATGCTTGGCCCAGGGAATGGCACTATTTGGAGACATGACCTTGTTGGAGTAGGCGTGGCCTTGTTGAAGTGTGTGTGGCCCTGTTGGAGTAGGCGTGGCCTTGTTGAAGTGTGTGTGGCCCTGTTGGAGTTGGCATGGCCATGTTGGAGTAGATGAGTCACTGTGGGTGTGGGCTTTAAGACCCTCATCCTAGCTGCCTGGAAGCCACTATTCTGCTAGCAGCCTTCAGATGAAGATGTAGAGAACTCTCAGCTCCTCCTGAACCATGCCTGCCTGGATGCTGCCATGTTCCCACCTTGATGATAATGGACTGAACCTCTGAACCTGTAATCCAGCCGCAATTAAATGTTGTCCTTTATCAGAGTTGCCTTGGTCATGGTGTCTATTCACAGCAGTAAAATCCTAAGACACTCAATTCGATGTAGTTCTTAGTCTCACTTAGAATTGGTGTGGAAGAAATAATTTCTTTTCATAACCAGCAGCCTCTCCTCCTCCAGACCTTGAGATACACTGGGGTCAGCTGTCTTCAATTTCACACCCAGGGTGCAATGCAGTCCCTCCCTGCCCCTTCATAGATGTATGTAGAATGACGGGTAACTCTTAGGAGTGGAAGGCAAGGAGGAGGAAAAGCCATTTAAATCCATGTTTGCATGCATTTTAGAAAAGACTTTACCAGCTCGGCTAATTCGAAAGACTGTGTCATCAAAGCAGGGTGTGTTGGAAACATCGTTGTAAATCTGAGGGCAGCAGTTGGAAGCAAGCCTCAACATTGTATTTAAATTAATTAAGTTGCACCTAACAGCTGGTATACCAGGAGGGCGCTTAGAACAGCTGAATGATATCACCAAGGATAAGAAAATCCCAGGATTTCGGGCAGAAAAACGTGCGTTTTGCATTTTCCAGGTAGGACTGATTTGAAACATTCTGTCTCGTCATCTTCTTAAGCCTATTAGCCTTGTTAGATTCTTTTCCAACGACATCTGATGTGGAGAGACAGCGTAACAGTAGGTGAAAT